>NC_072020.1:26423297-26735797 GCF_027791375.1 Indicator indicator | reverse complement strand
CAGTTTTCCACTGTTCAAAACTAAACCAGGAAGGATACTTTTTAAATTACAGAATTTATTCTGTGTGCATCTCAGTGAAACTTTTTTAGACTTAACCATCGAAGTCTAATAACTTTAGAAACAGCTAAATTTGGGAAAGTGTCATTCATAGCTGTCCATGCAATCTTAGATAGTTAAAGTTTGTTCATATTAATAGATCTAGTTGGGGGGAGATTATATGATACTCTCCTTTTTTGGTACGAAACACTGTATCAGTGATCCAAACCAAGTGTTATACATTGTACCTCTCTTACAGAGCAGAACAGAAATTAAACAGCTAATAGTTCTGAACTATCAGATCAGTCTCATTAACATATACCTCTGTAGGAAGCCTTGACATTTGTCTTTATCTAAAACATAGCCTAAAAATGCTTCCAAGGCCAGCAGAAGTGTCTGTATTACTGCATTTAGGATGAGTTAAAACTGTTTCAAACTGATGTCCTGAAAACCAAGTTATTCTGGGAGGTGAAATCCTGTCCCTTTCCAGCGCTGTAGTGGCTGAGTCAGGACTCCAGGTAGTTATCACCACCTGCCCATGTTTCAGAGCTTGCATGTAAATATTTGCATCTTTTTCCCAGGATTGTACTTTTCATCTGAAATACAGAAAATACGATGGTCATCTTTTGAATAAATAGTTTCTATTTAGAGATCTCTCAGGAGGAGGTAAGAGACGTGGGTGACCTATTTGCTTCTGTGGTGGGTTACAGGTTCACCTCCCCAAATTTGTGGAAGGCTGCATTAAGCACCAAAGCTAATGTGTATGCTGGGAAGAAGATGCTCTCTGCCTCTGTTGGAGCAGACATTATGCAGAAGGAGAGCCAGAGAGAAAACAAGCTGACTGCTCTATTAGTGCTTAAAACATACCTTGGAGCAGGGGAGAAGGTGTGTTCTTTCCAGGATGTTTATGCATTTAATTTTAAACCATCTTGGATAAAAATAAACCTGGCAGTGGAGAGCAGAAGTCATTACTCTGCTGGTTTTGCATCTCATTAATGCTGTTCACTGTAGCTTGCTCAGGCTGTGTGAGCTCCTGCCTTTTTCCTTTCAGAATCACCCACTCTCCAGATGCATCTTCCCCTTCCTTACTCTCCATGTGTTAAATTCTTTTTTTGTACTGTCTTACTACACTGCCCATCTTTTGGTCATAAGTACTAAAAACCTGTTGAAAGAAACATCAAGTAGTGCTCTCATCCTTACAGTTATCTGCAGAAGTTCGAAAGATGATGTCCCCATTCAGTCATGGCTGGTGACAATCTCTTTTTAAGGTATCTGATGGTTCTTAATCTATGCAACATTGTCTTTTATTGATTTTTTTTTTTAGTTCCAACAAGACTGATGAAAGCAGCTGAGATTTCTATGTGGTTTTTACCTGCAGTATATCTCAGTTTGTTTTGCTTTGTTTTGTTTTGTTTTTTTACTGTAAGCTGCAGCATGACATGGACGTTCCCTCATGTGCAGTGCTTCCAGACAAGCAGGAAAAATTCACCACAAACACTGAATTTTAAAGATATTGTTAGTGTCACCTACATGTAGCCTCAAGAACCCTATGCTCTCACCCAGGTTTCATTGCAGGATCATGTTTGCCCTGACAGAAGCTAGCCTTCCCTGAAGGCATCTGTAGCATTTCTCCTGCTGCTGAGTCATTGTTCAGAGAATGGAAAGGAATGGAAATCAGGTTTCTGCATATCTTACCATGTCTCTTATGGGACCTTGTAATTTTATTTCCAATTACTCTGCCAGTTTACCTGCTATTCATTTTAGATCTGGAGTTCTTCCCAGTGCTATTTTTAAATGAAAAGTACCACGTTTTCAACTCCATGGATCTTTGCTGAGGTGACTGATTTTAATTCTGATTCTCATGTATAAATTGTCATTGTTTAGCTTACTCATATGATCTTTCTCATCTTCATTTGACCTGTTACTTGCAGCCCAGAAAGCCAACCATAGCCTGGGCTGCATCAAGAGAAATGTGGCCAGCAGGTCGAGGGAGGTGATTCTTTCCCTCTACACCACTCTGGTGAGACCCCACCTGGAGTACTGTGACCAATTCTGGAGCCCATATTACAAGAAGGATCTGGAATTGCTGGAAGGTGTCCAGAGAAGGGCCACAAGGATGATCTGAGGGCTGGAGCACCTCTCCTGTGGAGACAGACTGAGAGAGTTGGGGCTATTCCTTCTGGAGAAGAGAAGGCTCCAAGCAGACCTTTTTGTGGTCTTCCAGTATCTGAAGGGGGCCTACAAGAAAGGTGGGGAGGGACTTTTTAGGATGTTGGGTAGTGATAAGACTAAGGGGAATGGATCCAAGCTAAAGGAAGGGAGATTTAAACTAGACGTTAGGAAGAAGCTCTTTCCCATGAGGGTGGTGAGACACTGGAACAGGTTGCCCAAAGAGGTGGTAGAAGCCCCATCCCTGGAATTTTTTAAGGCCAGGCTGGATGTGGTTCTGAGCAACCTGATCTAGTGGAAGGTGTCCCTGCCCATGGCAGGGGGGATTGGAATTAGATAATCCTTGAGGTCCCTTCCAATCCTGACAATTCTGTGTTACTGTTACTATTTATACTTCATTTTATTGATTGAACTGCATGCAGCTTCCTCACTATTCAAATGTGTTCTAACTTACACATCTCAACTCTTTAGTGGACTGTTTTCTAAAGCTTCCAGGTAATGACTGTACTTGAAAGCCCTTTTTATATTATCCTTTTCATTGTTTACTTCTTTTTTTCTTTTTTTTTTTTTTTTTTTAGTTCATT
Organism: Indicator indicator; assembly: GCF_027791375.1. NCBI lineage: Eukaryota > Metazoa > Chordata > Aves > Piciformes > Indicatoridae > Indicator > Indicator indicator. The sequence continues at coordinate 26,733,008 of NC_072020.1, read as the reverse complement.
GGGAAGTTTTTGATTGTGTCTGTGGGGTTTTTTAACTATCCCTCACTCAATGGTGGTGTATTATTTTGTATACACCACTGTTCTGGACCCAGATATTCTTATGTATTGAACAAAGATGATGTCATTCACAATGATGCCTGAGAAACAGTCCTTCCTTGTGAGCCTCAAACACATACCTCTAAAAAGCAGTCATGTTAAGTGCCAGCCTCTTGCACCTGACACCGTTTGATCAGTTTTGTGCTCACACGAAATGAACAGGAGGGGGAGCCAGTGCACCAAAAAGCTGCTGAAGAACTCACACGCACTTGAAGGTAATTTTGAACAAACCTCGGACTGTTTGAAGGACACAAGTTCATTCTGTCAGGATTGGAAGGGACCCCAAGGATCATCTAGTTCCAACCCCCCTGCTATGGACAAGGACACTTTCCACTAGATCAAGTCGTCCAGAGCCACATCCAGCCTGATCTTAAAAACCTCCAGAGATGAGGCTTCCACCACCTCCCTGGGCAACCTGTTCCACTGTCTCACCACCCTCATGGTGAGGAGCTTCTTCCTGACGTACAAGAAGCAATTTTACTGCAAGTCCTCAACAAAAAACGCTGGAGGTTATCAGTATATCTGAATGAATTAAGATGTCTGCAGTAATTTTAGGCTCTTCCAAAATCTTACACTGATTCATGTTTCAGATTTCATCAGGCTAGCTCAGGTTTGAAATTGGATTAAATGTAAAGCTAATTATATGGTAAATGATTCAATAAGAAAGCAAAATGTTTCTTTCTGAGTAGTCAAAGAATTTTAATCAAAAGTGGCAATCTCTAATGCATATTCTGGCTAAGGTTTATTGTGGAGCTCACATTGATACAATCAGTTGAAGTTATCCTTGAATATAGATTTTCTGCTGGCAGTTAGGAACCTGATGACTTTAGTTAGTAAAGAAGCACTCTGAATTCTGTTTTTAAAACTGGCTTATGGCTGTTTAATGGTAGATTTGAGTTACTCCAAAGCCCCATGGGTTTATAATATAACTAAATACTAACACTGTTACTATTTAAGATCCTAGGAAAATTGACATCTGGAGCACTGAGTCAGAATTTTACTTCACTGGAATATTTCTCCTGGGGGTATCAATGTTAACTATGAGTATAGATTTTCTGGCATATGCCCAAACATGAAGCCTTTGCAACTCTTCAAAAGACTCTGTTGCCCTTCTTCATATCAATTCATGGTCTATGACTCTGTTGCCCTTCTTCATATCAATTCATGGTCTATGTGTATGCTGGAAATTCCACTCGTTTTCAGTGTCTAACTCTTATCAGGATCAGTGCAATCAGATATTAAAAATTTAGCTCATATGTTTGTGTGCTGTCACTCTGAATTCTCAGAAAGATGGCATCTGTCTCTGCACCACCATGCAATGACACAGGAACAACTCCTCACAGAAAGAAGCAAGCCAAAGGGAGAGCTTTGCAGTTGAAAGATACTTGCACTTCAGAAAAACTACCAAGAACATAGGGAAGTATTCTGCAAAAGAACAGAGTCACAGAATAGAAACCAAGAAAGAAAAAAGCAAAGAAAGAGCAAACAAAGTGGAAATGAAACGAGCTTACTACAGAGTGAAATGCTACACCTTCTTCTTACATGTTCAGCAGTTACAAAGTCTGTGTCTGTGCTTAAACCTATTAAGCCAGGTAAGAAAGGAAATGCAGTGAAAACCCAGAAACAATGGAAACCAAATCTGCCTTCCTTCAGCTGAGGGCTTGGCAACCCTGTGTGTGCTCAGTGAATATCCCTCTGGTTGGATGCTTTTCATTTTGCTTTGGCTCTGTCAAGTCATACAGTTGAGGCTACCTGGCTCCAGCAGTCTGTACTTTGCTTCCACTGCTTTTAGTGAGATCTGTAACCCATTAGCAGATCAGCCAGCTGAGAAATGGTGTGATGTTTACTCAGTGCACCTGTCCACTGATGTTTTGCAGGGCTGGAAGCTCTGATCCTTTTGTAACACTAGAGCCTAATGTCCTCACTTAAGCAACATGCTTGAGTTACATTGCAGTTGATGGCATAGCTTTAAGTTCTGCTTCAGCTTCAGCTCTTACCTGAAAACTACAGGTCAGTAAACTTCAGTAGTTACAGTGAACATAATATGGGCAACAAAGAAGGGCTCCAGCACCGGGGAGAGTAGTCATACAGTACAGTCAGCATGAAATACAACCTTTGTTTCCTAGGCAGAATATATAAAAAGCATTGATGGGAAGAGTGGCCTAAGTTACAGATTTTTTTTTTTTTTTAATTTAAGGGTGCTGGTTCTCTGAGCTTCTCTGTGCCAATCCAGAACTCAGTTGAAAATCAAATCACCAACTGAAAATAAAAAGACCCAAAGTACAGTGTGTTCACATCTACCACAGTGTCATTTGCCCAGCTCTTTAATATCCATTTTCAGTTTCTAGACAATGCAGCCTGGAGCTCAGGCTCATGATCAGGTTAGCCAGATTTATGTTCTTCTCCCACAAAATGGTTTCCAATAACCTTTTTTCATTATTTCAAGATTTTGAGAAAACTTTTCCTTTGCTAAGGCAGTTAGTATTACTTTTCTCATATCAGTACTTTGTATAGCACTGATACCATCACTGGAAAAGCAGACAAGGGGAAAGTCATGATGAAGGCTTCTCCCATTGCCTGCAGTGAGCTGGAGTAGTCCACTTGCAAGGGTTTCACTCCATGGCCTGGGGACAGCAGTGTAATGAGTTGTGCTTCCACAGTTTGGTGCCTGACAGCTGGTGTGTTTCTGTAACAACTGTGAAAGGCTATTGCCAGGCCAGGGCTCTGGGAAACCCTTCCCAATTCCCTGTTTTGTGATCTGATTACATCAAGTCTATACCCACTCCTACTGCGATTAAAAAGAAGAGTGGAGGAAGAGATAAATTGTTACCAGTTTGTGACTGGTTCCACAAAAAGAACTAACCAAATAGATTTTACCCCTCTTATGTTATTGCAGAGCTGCTTTCCACTGCCACTGATTGGCTCAGCCTTGGCCAGTTGTGGGTCCAACTTGGAGCTGTGGGACCTTCTTAAAACTTCTTACAGGAGCCATGCAAGAAAACCTCTTCTCTGCTACCAAAGCCCCACCATGTGCAAACCCAACAGGGTTTGTTGTTAGGTGCTTTGTTTGTTTGTTTTGCAAGAACTGCTAATTTTAATTTAGAGAGTGCCTGAATGGCCCAGCCAGTCCCTTTCTCATGAGAAAAGAATATATAATAACATAATCACAAGGGCTTTGGGTTTGGTTTTTTCCCCCCATTTTTATGACTGCCTGAAGGTGACTCTGAGGGTCTTCAAATATTGAGTAATTATTTGGTAAGAATTTCTTTGTCCTTTATCTGCAGATGTTCACGTTATTGGTGCATGTCATATACTCAGTTTCTCTTAGTTTATGGCCCTAATGTGAGAGCTTTTAACTTCACTGAAAGTAGTAAATATCAGGTATAGATTTTATGACAGCACTCAGCATCAAGAGGCTGTTGAAGAGGCAGCTTTCATAACTTTCAGTAGCACAGATACAAGTCTAAGCAAGAGCTTCACACTAGCACAATGAGAATCTGTAAGTTGCTAGTTTCATATTAGAACAAGAAAATATTAATGGAATTCTGAAGTGCTTGACCCTCTGGTGACCCATCCTGCTTCCTTTGCTGTCTGCAGCTATTACAGCTACATGTCTCCAGAGAATGGTATACATAGCTGTAGTGATTGCTAAAACATTTAGCTAGCAGGTGCTTGGTTAAAGCTACTTTTAAGGGAGTTTCTGAATGAATGCAACAGCTGCTTCTTTTTTTTTTTTTTTTTTTTTTTTTTTTTTTTTTTTTTTTTTTTTTTTTTTCTTTTCTGGCTGTTTAACTGAGGTGCTTGCCTCTCTTACAGACCTGGAGGGTGGTAGAGAAAAAAAAAAAAAAACAGGGGCTAGTGAATTCTGACTGCTGTATAAAGCACTTTTCCATAGCTGTGGATGTACCCCATATAAGATGGGACTTACTCTTTTTCCTGGACTGCTTTATGGGTATAATTTCTTGCCAGCCACAAACAAGGACAGCTTCTCCCTTTTTTAAAGCCACCTTTTGGTGGAAGGCCTGGTGCTTTGTTGCTTAAGCCCCCTTTATTCCAGTAAAAGTGTGTTGCAGTTAGTGGAACCAGTCTGAGTTTGTACATTCTTGTGTCTGTCTCTGAAACTGTTTCTTTGCAAGTTTTAAGTGGTGCAGAGGGTTTGCTTGATGAACAGGAGAGGAGTTCTTACTGCTGTCAGGAGTGGTATCCACTTAGAGTTGGAAAATTAAATGCTTTGAGCTTTCTAACTGTATGCAAATATGCATTTGTTTAAAAGTTCACAGGATCACAGGATGCCATGGGTTGGAAGAAACCCAAAGAGATCATCAAGTCCAGCCCCCCTGCCAGTGCAGGACCATACAATCTAGGTCAGGTCACAAAGGAATGCATCCAGATGGGCCTTGAAAGTCTCCAGAGAAGGAGACTCCGCAGCCTCTCTGGGCAGCCTGTTCCAGTGCTCTGTGAAGAAGTTCCCCCTTGTGTTGAGGTGGAACCTCCTGTGCTGCAGCTTACATCCATTGCTCCTTGTTCTATCACAGGGAGCAAGTGAGAAGAGCCTGTCCCCGCCCTCCTGACACCCAGCCCTCAGATACTTACAAACATTTATTAAATCCCCTCTGAGTCTTCTCTTTTCCAGACTAGGTCCCTCAGCCTCTCCTCATAAGGCAGTGCTCCAGTCCCCTACTCATCCTCATAGCCCTCCGTTGCACATGGGTGGATTTTTTGCCTTGCCAAGCTTTGTATCAATTGCATAGTGCTACAAGCAAGTTGCAAGTGTTGAACAGACTGATTAGTTCTAGAACGTTAGGGTCTTTCTCTTATACCTTAATGAATACGAGACTGTGAAGCTGCCAAGATGTGCTTAATCACAGAAAATGCAAGTGCCAGTAAGTCCAGGCAAGGTGTAAACAGTGTGCCAGAAGTGTGAGCTTAACTCTTAATTTCTTTTAAGTCTGAGGAAATTCAAAGTCTTAAATAATTACAGGTATCAACTAGAAATGAATATGGCCTTACATCTCATACTTGTCTGCTTAAGTTTAGCTCCTACACCCAATCATTGGAGAGGGTTTATGCTCCCTATTGGCCTTGGACTTAGTTCCCTGTTACAATGACCAAAATGAGAAACCTCTCCTGGGCACTGTATTGGCTGGGAAAGTTGGGTGTAGACCACGCTATCAAAGCATCTCAATAGGCTCTTGTATGTAAATATATATCAGGCCTAAAGGTTTGAGGTGTTTTTGTTGTTGTTGTGGCTAGTTTGGGTTTTGGTTGGTTGGTTGGTTGGTTTTGTTGTTGTTTTTTTAGCATTATTATTATTATTTTTGTTGATACATCCTTTCCTTCCAAGTTTGCCTCAGAGAAACTCAGAGGCAAATATTTGTATTCTTTGAATTCCATTGTGTAGAAGACATAGGAGAGGCAGTCCAATATTTAAAAGAAGTGAATGATTTTCTGCTGTTGCCTTGAATCTCTTACAGCAAGAACAGCTAATTTAATGACTCAAGCAACAACTTTGCTTAGAAAGACATCTTATACCTGGAATCCCAGATTTATGTCCTAAAATGGTCAACTCTTCATCCTTCATTTATCCAGCATTAAATAGCCTGCTCAGAAGGAGCTTGAACAGATGATGCAAATAGATGATGAACCTCCCTCCACAGCTTCTTCTGAAAAAAAAAAAAAAAAAACAAACCATTGTTTTCTCTATTTTTCTCTGAACAAAGTCTTGTCTTGGCATTGCTCTGCTGTTTGCTCATTGATTACTATCTCAAATATCTATCTATCTATCTATATGCTCTGTATTCTCTCACTACATCACAGTGTAAGTACTAGGGATTAAAAGTTTACACCATGCAAGTTTCTGCAATAATAATTACAGACCTAGTGCACTGAGCAATTTTATTTTAAGTAAAAGTCTCTGGCAGTTCAGAACTAGGTGCTGGATAAAGATACCTTAGCCCGGAGCGATGTTTTCAGCAGTCCTATTTTTGCAGCTTCTTTCCTACTATTCATTTGCCTGACCTGTGTCTGAAGCTCAGTGGGAAAATAATCAGCTTTTGTGGGATTTAGACATTACAGTGCTTCTCTATTTCTAAGCACTCAAGTAATAAAGGCCTTAGTAATCATCTCCAGCATACAGCACTATTCTTTCCAAAGCTGTCATTGCTCTTAAGTTTAATGGCTGCTCTACAACTTGGAAGCAACTATGAAAATCAAAAAGGATGGCACAACAACTGTGGTCTGAAAACCAGAAAGCTGTGGTTCTTCCTCCAAGAAAAAAATATCGATTGCATTAGCAGAGCATGACTTCATTAACAGCACTAAGAGTTAGCATTTACGGGAAGGCAAAGCTCTACTTTGGCACACGTTTCAGTGAATGACAACAACTCTTTGAATATTTCAACCAACACACACTGACAGCTAGTTTAGAGCAGAAGGTCTAAAAGCATTTAAGAACACATCAGTATTCTTTAGAATGATGTGAAAAATTATTTTTTTCCTTCATTTTAAAAAGACGTTTTACAGAACATTTAGTGTTTACTAATGTTCATGTATAATTAAAACCACAGTCATGTCTCCGAGCTAATTATGTTGTCCAGCATGTTTCTGAAAAGATTGTCTTTTATGCTTTTTAGTTTTTTTCTTAGTAGAAAAAGAAACATTCTAAATTTTGCTCCTTTGTGGCTTTTTTAGTTTTGCTTTTGAGACTGGAGTGTTTCTTCCTTCTGTTTCTCCTCCATGCTCAGCTCTGTACTCACTTTTGAGACTGTGTTTCTGTTTCTCCTCCATGCTCAGCTCTGTACAAGAAACCTGCATGATTCTCTTCACTTCTTCCTGCAGCCCTGACTGGATTTGTTGATGATCTCTTATTTCTGTTTAGCCAGCAGTGACTCCTCTCCTAGGCTGCTGTCACTGCTCTTGTCACACTAAGGTTTAGCTTTTATGACATGAGTTCTGGGAACAGCAGGACAGATTTCTTGTGTTTCTGCAAGCCACCTATCTGAATAAGAATATACCACTCTGCAGCTCCAAGACTGCTATTGTTTCCTGGGCCAGCAAAGAATATTGATAATATTTCTTAGCTATTTTGATCATGTTATTTTTCTTTTCTACTCAGTCTCGTGATCGTTACACAAATAGCTGCTAGAATTTTGATTTAAGATAGCATCATTCAATGTTTCTGAAAATCAGGATCAATTTGAGTTAGGCTTTTCCAGTTATATTTTACTTACAGGGGAAAAAATGAAAGTGGGTAGGAATGCTGTTATGTCTCTGGGGTTTCTTGTTTACAGTTGTAAGGCTTGATTCTCTCCTGCTTTGCAGCAATGCAAATGAGGAACAAATGTAAAGGCACAACGTAAATGTGAGCTGTTATAACAGCAAAGGGGAGAGAGGAAGTAATCTGGGCCTAAGATGGGCAAAATGGAAAGGAAAGAGTGCATGATCTTTAAAGCAGGGGGGCCACAGACAGAAAGTCTGTGAATCCAAAGTGGACCAGGAATCTGAGCTCAAATCCTGTGTAAGAAAAGCATAAGAGGAAGCGACTTTGATGTCCCTGCCCAGGCTTGCTACAATTACATGTTTTCAGATATGCCTCTTCAGGCAGGAAGACCTAGAAGTAAGTCACCTGACACACAGAAAGGGTGTATAAGTGTGTAATACAAAGCTTCCCTTCACCTCTAGCAACTGGGAAAGAAAATGAAAGGCAAACAGGCTGTTCCACATTCTCACTGGTTCTGGGTGGCTGCAGAGTCCAAGCAGACCTCAACGTAGCTAAGAGCACCCAAGGGGAAATATCTGGAAATCAAGAGACCCTGTCAGCAGCTAAGATGCCTGAGGTGCTGCAGATCCACCAGGACCTGCCTTTGTTGTGCCCAGGCCTAGGAGCAGCTGGCAAAAAGCAGGCTTCTATCCCAGGCAGTTAGAGAACCCATGCAAACCTCATTTGCTGTCACCATATCCTAACAGAGCCGATAGCCTCTTCTATAATGAAAATGGGCACTGTTGTCACACTAAAAATGATGAAAGATTAAGTTTAAAGACATGTAAGAAGAAAGCAGGAAAGCAAATAAAAGCAAGCTAAGAGCGAGCCTGCTCTTCAGCTCCTTACAGTAAAAAGAGTGGGGATGAGAAATCAACAAGCCCCTGAGGGAGGGAGGAGGGCCTGAATCAGTTAACAGTAGAAACTGAAAATGCACCATGTTTGTGCCTCAGATATTCACCCTGTTGCTGATATCAGCTTCATGCTAATGTTTGCAACAATAAGGGCCATCAATCACATCTACCCACAACATCTTGTATTCTGGAGATGGTACTCTCTTCCTCAGTCACTACAGACCACCCTGGGGCATTAAAGAACTGCCCAGGCAATGCAAGGAGCTGTTCCCCATTGCTGCCTAGATGCTGCCCTCTTGCCACTGGATGCACAGATCTGTCTTTGTTGCCAGTTACTGAACGTGGGCTCTGACACCCCTGACTGAGCTGCAATGTCGCCAAACAAGAAAAGTTTCACTGAAAAATCAGCTACATAATTCACATTTGCCAAAGCTGTGGGGAAAGCACAAATTGTGGGGGCAGCTGGGGTGGAGGGTGGAAAGAAGGTCCTCAAGACTCGTTCCTTAGGAAGGAGAGAACAAAAGGACTGGAGATAGTAAGGGGGAAGGAAAGCTGGAGAAGTAATCAGATGGAAATCAGGGAGGCAGACCTGATGAAGGGAGACAAAGTCATAAGGGAAGCATAAGACTTTAGGAAGGAGCAAAGAAAATGTAATGTAAATGGACTGAAGATCTTCCATGAAAAAATGTGAGAAATTTAAAAAAAAAAAAATTGACCCAGGCATAAAAGAATGATACTATAGAAACAGAAAGTAAGATTCAGAGCAGGACTAGGATGTTATTGGCTGTTTTATTGAGTGTTTGACCCATCCAGCATTCTGCCCTATGAGTGAGTGACTATTGTCTTCTTTCCTTCCCTAGATTTTGCTCCTTTAAATACAGTCTATACCAGTCCCTTTTTTAATTCCTTTTGAAAAGCTGACCTCACACTCACACAGCTGAAAGTCCATAAAAAAATCACAAAAGTAATCTTACAGCAAAAAAACAATATTACAATAGTGCAACTCTCTGCCTCCATAGGCAGCAGCTGCAGGTTTGGGATTCAATTTTCTCTCTGATCAGCTCTTCAGCTCAGCATTTTCACATGCTTTTGGTCTCGTTCTGTGCAACAACCAAGAGGTAACAACTGAAAGCTATGGAGAAGCTTTACATTAATTATGTAGTTACTTCATTAGTGTTTAGAACATATATATGACAAGAGGACATTAACACACTGAGAAAATTTAAATTATTCAGTTGAAACCACACTTACCAAAATGCCAAAGCAAATTATGCTCTCTTTTGTATGGTTTTGAGCTTGTGTCTTATTTGTCCATAATAGTGTGAATTCTTTAATTTCTTTAATTTGCTGAACACCCATGATCCTCTTTTCTTTGGAAGGATTTCAGAGCAGAGTATCTCTGGTAGCACTGAATAACTCATCAAACTCAGCCTTATTTGCAAACTCATAAAATTACAGCAGTTCTTGCAAGCATCTTTCATTGCTGAAAATGATGGTCATATAGTGTCAGCTTTTGATTAAAGCTGCTTTGAAATTGTGGAGAGGGGAATATTGCCACTCAAGCCAGACGTGTTCCTTTAAATAATATTGACCTACAGTTCAGTAATAACCAAAACGTTGCTTATATGTAAATATATAGAAAGTTTCTGTCCTCTGATAATAAGTAAATGTCTAGGAACAGCTGAAACACAGGTTCAATTTCAACTGGAAATGAAGATTTCAAGACATACTAGTGTCTCACCATTACTGTGGTCTTGATTATGGTATTTTAATTTCTGGATCAGCTTCCTCAGCTTCTTGAATTTCTTATTAGGAGAAGGCCTACTTACAAGAATGCTTCAGCAACCAAACGAAAACTCCTTTAGGGAGTACTGCTTCCATACTCCAAGGTGGCAGCAGAAATGGGAGCTTCTGCTATTCTCTTCTGCTCTAGGCTTGCTCTGGCTTTTCACTTGAAGGGTTAGGTATATCTGTGCTGCACAATGAGGCATGATATAAAGATTTCCAGATCAATTCTTACTGAGTTAACATTGCTATCAAAGAGATAAGAGGTGCATTAGCAGAATACTGCATGGAAGCCAAGTTCTACTGCTAGGTCAGGCATCATAGCCAAGTACCACATTTTGGTGTGGAGATGTGGGCAGTGTGTCTGGGGAAAAAAAGTACTGACCACTTCCCTAGGTGATTCGCTGGGTGAGCCTGCCCATTAGCAATCCATGTGTGGCAGGTAGCCTTGTAGCCTTTCCAAAGGACATGGTTGTTCATGAGTGACACAGCGAGGCCAAGAGACCTTTGCGTCTTTGGCTCCTCACCAAACTCCATCATGAGAGGAGAGGCAGGTGGGTGGCAGTGGCTGACTGGGAACGTCAATTTGTGTATTGATTTATTTCTTTCTCCAGTGGAGCAGAGCAGGCTCTTGCCCCTCATTTCAAAGGGAACCGCCTGTGTGGGGGCCCAAAGCAGAACAGTGTGTGTCAAGTGCTGGTGGAAATGCCTCTGTAATCGTTACACCCAACACTTTGCCCAGCACCAGGAGCAGCACTATTGATTTTGCTCCCTTCTCTTGTCATCAAGCTGAGTCAAGATCCAGCCCTTCTAAAAGCTGCATTAGAAAAATGTCAGCAGATTTGCTGCGCCTCTACATAGTGTTCAGAAAGCTTGTGGGATTAGCTGGGCTGAATGCAGCAGGGCAGTACACAGTACACATCTTCAGTTGCTGGAAATCTGTTGTTGTGCCAAACTCTGACTGTCCTGAGAGAGGACGGAGCCAAATTTCATACTGAGCTCAGCTCTGTAAATTGGCATTAATGCTTAGTTTATTAGAACTACAAGCAAGAAAGAGAATGCAATGCTTAGTTTATTAGAACTATAAGCAAGAAAGAGAAGGCTAAATGAGCAGTACTCTGTATTTAACTATGTATGAGGTACGATTCAAGCAGCACGAGGTTTGTGGGTTGGATGTATTGACAGTGGGCTCAGTACTGAAGCTGTTTACTGAGGAACACTCACTTTCTTTTAGCCAAATGACAAGAAATCATTTTTTACCATTGTATGACTGTAATGCTGCCAGTTTTGCAGTGCAGATGTAAACATGAAAATCTAATTTAACACTGAGCAATAGCTTACTGATCAAAGAGTGTAACATTTATCTTAAGGTAAATCACTTTCCTCTAGGCAGCAGCAATTAATGTTTAGACACAGAGGTATAAATGGGCAGTTCAAAAAGAGAATGTCTTCATCCTTGTATCTTATAAACTCCTTATCCGGAACGCACATAGCTCTGCTTAGCCTTCACCAATGTCCTCTGCAGAAGTTACTGTAAGTGTTCCAGATAGCGGCTTCTTAAAGGAAAATAAAAAATATAATGAGGTGAAAATCATTGTGATTTATTCTTGAAGCTGTTTGTTGCAAGATTCTGACCCAAATTCAGCCCTCCTTAGAGCGCTCTGGGCAGAATGCCCTTGAAAAGGACAGAACTGGGGTTATATTTGTGGAACACACTGGGAAGTGTCTTAAGCAGCAAAAGTCAAACTCTGTTTGCTTTGTGAATGTTTGTTTTTTGGCTTGGTTTGGAAGTTTTGTTTGTTTGTTTTTTAAGTCAGAAAAAGATGAAGGTAAAAGAAAAAAAGAAGTATTTAGTCTGTAAAGAATATGCTGTCTAAAATTTATGTTGAGCACATGTGGTAAACAGTGCGTTAACAAGAAATCAAAATGTTTCCTTGAATCTGAAATCAGACCTTATTGTTGAAAAAACGGAAAGAGGAGGCTAGCCATTCTAGCTGGCACCCTTGGAGTTTGCACTTTGGTGTTGACGTTGAAAGTGCCAAGTTGGCATTCAGAGTGCAGCTTTACGAACATGACCCTGCTTTTACCTTTTGCTGAAATGCTCTGTAACATAACAGGGCTCTCATTTCCTTTTTCCTGAGAGGTGGGCTTCTGCCATCCTAATTCTCCTAAGGAAAAGAAAGACTCAAAGATAACACCATCTTCCCCACTAGCTAATAGCTGAAACTCAGTGTTCTTCCTGCAGCATATCCTTTCTGCATTCTCCTTCATTGCATCCCATTTTCATTTGTGTTCACCCTTCTCCCTCTCCTTGAGCAGGTAAGACTGCACACCTCCGTGACACCTGGATTAGAAAGCTGTGCCTTAAAGAGGCTGAATGTGAATGCCAGCTCACCAGATTTCACAGGCTGTGGATTTAACCTAGCTGCAAGGGTATAAGGAGCGCTTGCAGCAGCACAAGCCTCAACTTTTATCTGCTTCATATTCAGTCTGTTGTGTCCAACATGCTTTGTCTTTGCAGAAACATAGCTAATTTCTCAACAGTTCCCCAGGGAAAGACCATGCTCTCTTTTATTCTTTTCTAGAGACTTTTCCAGATGTGCTTCAACCTCTGGGATGATTGGATAAGTGTCTTGCTGCTGTCAGATGAGACAATTTCATCTTGATATGGAGAAAATCAAGTTTGTTTTACCTCTGTGTGTCTCACACATACACTCATATAGCTTCCTACCTGTTGTTTCTCAGCCCTCTGGACCTGATTTTCACACCATCAAGTTAGAGTGTGGTGGAAGGAAGTTTCCATTCCTGCATGATTAGATTTGTCCACTGACATCCCACATCGTGAAACAGAGGCAAGATCCAATGCATCCTCCACAATTTGCCATTTGTGACTCATAAGCCACATTGTTCATTTGGAATACCAGCAGATGTTGTATCTACCTACCAATAATGAACCTGTCCTCCTGCATTTGGCCTCAACTGTCTCACTATCTGTCCTAGGACTGAGCAGGCAGTGGTAACTGAACTCAGCACTGCAAACCACATTTAACTATTTACCCTCATTCAGATGATTGTGCCAGCCCTGCTTATTCACCTGGCTTTTTTCACCACCAAAATTAGCCCAGTGCTTGCAGTGCTTGCCACACAATTATCTTTCACTTTAGAGGCTACCATACAGGAATATGAGAGCACTGTCAAAACTCTTCTGCACCTCTCTGTTAGAGGAGACCAGCAGAGCTGATCCACAGAGCCTGGGGTCTAATTCTTCAACATGAGCAAAGCGTGTCTACCCATGCTTCTGCTCATGCAGAAGTCAGAGTGGAGAAAACACTTGATGGAACTGATAGTAGAAGTGGACTATGGACAATCCCAAAGTGCAGGTTAAGTGCATGTTGCGAGATTAGGTAAGCATGTCAAAGGATTCAGGCACTGATCAGATCTGTATTGTTTCTGTCAGTGCCACAGTTTTGGCTTTCCTCTTTAGTAAATATCTTCCCCAGTGGAAGATTTTAAACCAAGTGTGAAGCAGAAGTGCAAGTGTCAGGAATAATCCCCATACTCTCCCTGCTGCCAGTGTCCTTGGAAGCTGAGTTGGGGGTTGACATTTTTCTTCTTTAATTATGTCAATTTTAATTTGCTGGCTGTTCATAAGGAAGCCACTGGCCTGGAACAGCTGCTGGACATGTGTAAATTTAACCTGAGCCATGTCCAGGCTCAAGCAGATGGGTGCTGCTCTGCTCTAGCTGACGCATTTGGTGCTGATATCCCATCATGAAGCCGAGTGCAGGAGGCTGAAAGCTGGATATGCCCTGGAGATCACTATGCCCTGACTTCCTCTGGGTTTATCTTCTTAGGCTTTGCAGAGATGGATTTGTGGGGGGAAATCAGGAGTGTAAGTCTCCTCATCTGAAGTACCATGGCGTTATTTTGTATCATGAGATGAGGAAGTGACTGTGGCAGACACCACCTTCTACCCCAAAGCTCATTGTGACTGCTTTGCAACTAACCCTGAACTATGGACACAGATAAGACACGTTTGGAAAACTCTAAGTACCTCCTGCTTCCCACTCTCCACCCTAAAGAGCATGACACAGTTTCTTGAACTAAGGCAAATCTGTCCTGGCTGGAAATTTTTACCCCAGCTGAAACACAAGGTGATTCCTGTGCTAGCAAAGGTGGTTCACCCTGGAAGCAGTAGCTTGTGTGCTGTTGGTCTAGGGTGGCTACCTTTTGCTTGGAACTTTTTGTCAAACAGCAAGTCTGGTTAGTGCTTTTGCCTGTCCTCTCAGGGATATCCTGCAGTCTACAGTGCTCTGACTGTCGCTTGCCCAACTCATTCTGTCCTGACATTCTGAATGCAATCTCCAATTAAAGCTGTGTTTCATGGGGGAAATCAGCAGTTATGGTGAGTCAGGAAGAAGTATGAGGTCAGTTGGCATAACTTAAAAAGGAAGAAACCTGCATATTGAAGATTTCATCCTACAAAATGCCTTTGAATCAATTCAGAGTACTCTTTCACTAAGGACTAAATCCCCAAGGATTAAGGATCATTTTAGTCACATTAGGACCACTCTAATCCTAAAGGAGGACACCCATTTGGGGCTTTAATGCATGTCGTTGTCTCATGGTCAGATGAATTGGCTTAACTCACTGAGTGTCCCCTTGCATACAAACCCTAAGCCTCCTTTGTTTCGCACTTTTGCAGTGTCCCACAGCAAGGGAGTGCCATGTCAGGCCTGCTACCCAACATGTGCCCAATCCTCTTTCCTTTTCTAAGTCACTGACTCATCCCTTTCGTCAACTCTTGACTCTCTTTGCAAAGTTTTGTGTGCTGCAAGCTATATAAAGAAACAAATTGCATTTAACTGTATTAGCAAGCAGCCTGGAGGATTTTTTTTCCTTGGTGCTTGGGTTTTTCTTCTGTACAGTGCCAGAAACCAGTTTTCCCAAGCCTTCAAACTTTCTGAAATGCTTGACTCACTCTTCTGAGTTACCAGGACTGCTACATAGTTGTGTTTTACTCCTTCATTCACTGTGTTCTCTGTACAGAGCTCATAATTTTTTCTGGAATTATTTAGATGATGCTACAATTAGCATGTTTCACATAGAAGTAGCAAGTCCATCTACTTTCTCCCTTTAATTAGAGAGAAATGTAACACACTTGAAAATAAACAGCCCAGGCATAAAATGCTTTTGTGGAACAATATAGAACAAGTGGGTGGACAGGAATGTGGAAATAAAACCAGGATTCTGAGTACTAAAAATTGGCTCATCTCCATCAGTTTGTGAGAGCTACAATAGCTTGAACTCTTGCATTTGGTGATGAGCTATGATAAAAATGATAAAAATATACAGTATAAGGAGAACTGTGTCCTTAGAAGCAGCTCTTTTGGTGGGGTGCTGCAGGCAGCAGATCAGCTTCAGAAGCAAACAATCTAAAGTTAGGATTCTGTAGCTGTGCTCTTGGCTGTAACCCATATGGTATTACAGCAGAGGAACTGTGCAGAATGGGGAAGCTTTCTGTGATACCTAGAATGACTGGAGGTATACAAGGGGGTAAATGAAGAGATTTCTCCATGTTGTAGTGATCTGAATGACCAGGAAATACAATGGCTCAGACCAGCACTGTATGATTTGTAATTTTATGCTGTTAAGCAACGGAGGGAGAGGAATCTTGAAATATTCCTTTGGTTTTTTTTCCCCCCCACCCCTTCTCACTAGCATGGCTCCTTTTTTTCCTGGTTTGAATGCTGGAGTACTGTTTTAAAACATGCCAGCATATCATTAGAAAAATCAGGATACAGGTTCCAAATTCAAGGTGCTGTTGGAAGTTGTAATTCCATCCTACTAGTCATTCCTATTTCATACCACGAGTCTTCTACACCACAGCTTCTGTTTATGGTTTCTCTCAGGCAGAATTCTGCTTTGTGTGAATTGATAACGCTCCCTTAGCACTTTTCAGGGTATCATGGATAGTGCTCAGGAAAGGATGAGACACTTACAATCTGCTTCAGCCATCATTTTATTAGCAGTTAGAGGAGAAAATCAGATCTTTGTGGTCCAGCTACTCAGTGTAGCACCCATGGATAGAAATCTGTATTGAAACAAGACCTTATCTACCTGTTTGTTGCTGTTTAAGGAAGTCAGGTTATTAAACCCAGTTTTTCATATCAATCTCTACTTGAGAATTTTTCTGTATTTCTGTAAGTCAAAGGATTTTATGACATCTTAGAAAGTTCTCATGATATCTGGGCTGTATTTATCAGTCAGAAGTCTGATAAGATGTGGCCTTTGCTCCTTATAAGTCTCCAAATATAGTCTTCCACTCATTTATTTGCTGCTTCTGGCTGACAGCAGCTCTTCAAATGACTTAATATAGCATGTAAATATCATGAATTTGCAAAATATGGAGCATCAGAGAAGAGAGTTACGTTGTACTGTGTCCTCCCTCTTTTCTCAGGCTAATCTAAGATGTCATATGCTTATGTTATTGAATTGGAAACAAGCTGTTGCTTTTCTTTAAATTTAGGTTATGGTAAAAGGCTAAGGGTACTCCCACATACTCACATGGGAAATATTATAAGTATGAATCATCTTCATTGCATTTTCTTCCTTCCTGATGCTGGCAGTAGGTTGTGTGTGCTGTTCCATTCCTTGATGTACATCTGATGGCTGGATTTGGGACCTGTACTTGGTTTTCAAAGTTATCAGCTGCGGTTTCATTCTTGCCTTAGTCCTGTCCTGAAATTAGTACAACAAAAGTACTTGTACAGAGCTCTGCTGAGCTGTTAGCATAAGGGCAGTTATTAAGGCAGTGTTGGGAAGCAAGAATCGTTTTTCATTTATTATCAGATGAAGTATCCTGACAAGGTTATTTTGTGTAGTTAGCTCAAGTTCCCTACAATGAGTAACCCAACAGTCACCTGTGTTGCCGATCATCATGCAGAGGCAGACCACAGGAGTACAAGAGAGGACCAGAATTTGCTCAGAATTATTAATGCTGATGCAGTTGAGATGTTTGTAGCCTTACAGACAACATCTGTAGTTCAGGGGAGGCTGGGTAGGGAAGAGTCAGAATTAAGAGGCTGGGTAAGGAAGAGTCAGAATTAAGCGGCTGGGTAGGGAAGAGTCGGAATTTAAACTCAGAATGTGCACAGTGCCTTCTCCCTCAGACATGATGGGCCTTCTGGGCTTAGTGCCCAGGGAGAAATGCCAGTGACTGCCATGATCACTTATCTGCAGACAGAAGGACATGAGTAATGCTTTGGATGTCACCCTGTACCTCTCCTGCTGCAGAGTGGTGGTGCTGCTGCAGCAGAGCCACAACCACTCCCTGAAATCTAGGGTATGAGTGGGAATGCTGTCCCAATCACATTTTGCATCTCAAACAAATCTCTGGGCATAAGTGACACTTTAACCTTGACTGAGAAAAAATACAGAGATGAACCTGTTTTTCTTTCCTACATTTTTGGTGGCTCTTCAGTTATTTGGAGCAACACCCCCCCCCCCCCCCCCCATTCCTTCTCCAGGTTCTCTTTTCTGTAGGTTCTCCCAGTCCAGTGTATAAGGGTATGTATGCTCTACTTAGTGGGTTATTTTTTTTTTAGACACACAGCAAGTCCTCTTGTTTTTTTCACTTTCGTTTATGAAGGAAATAAAGTCTTTATCAAAGAGTTTTGAACGTATTGGCCCATTTCAAAGGGGTGCCTGGGCAGAGAGACCTGATGGGTGACAGGATGAGGGCAAGAAAGAGGAAGCAGCATGGGGAACTCATCTGAGATTTCTCACTCTGACAGCAGCTGGTTAACCAGTGACTCTGCCTGTAGCTCTTCGTACCCTGTGCTGGCTCATGCTCAGCAGAAAGCCTGAAGGCTGTAAACAAGGGACATAAGTAGATCTTTGGATATATGAACAGAACAAGGGGCTGTAAGAGGAGCTTGAGGGGCAGAGTGACTTAGGAGAGACAAAGACTGGAGATATGGTGATGGCAGTGCTGCAAGAAATGTGAGAGGAAGTTGGATTGTGCATGGATTAGTGCCCTGGACACGGAAAATACACTTGTAGGAGATCAGACTTAATTTGCTTCACTGCTAACTGAATAAATTATTTCCCTCTTTAATCCCAGTTGTGATAGCTTTGGTTTTTTTAACAGCTCAGTCATCAGTGACGACTAGAGAGTCAGATGCAAATTTCCACAGCTGCTTGAAATTTTAGAATGACAAAAAAAGGTATATCCTAGACAGGGAAGAGCTCCCTGATAACCGCAGCAAGCGAAGAGTCGCAGCTCTGCAGTGCGCGTGTGCCTGTGCCAGGAGCGGTCCTCTCTCTCAGTGCAGTGATCTGTACAAGTTACAGGCAGAAGTCACTACAGGGCCAGCTCGTGTAAGCACAGTTTACCCAAAGTGTAGTGTTTAACACCTTCTCCTACTCCTGGCTTTCTGGTGTGCTTACTGTGGGTGTGCTGCTTCATCAAGCTGTGACCTTGGAAGACCTGCTATTCTGCAAGAAAAAGGATTCTGCTTGTGCAGTACTTGTGTAAAAGTGACTGGCAGCCTACCAGAGTGCTATTTACCACTTTCTTGGTGAATTGAGCTTTTTGTCATTTGGCAGCATGCCTCATTCAGAGTTAGTATCAACCAGACTGTCTGACTCTGATACCTAATTCCAAGAATAGCATTTGCAATAGATCTGATTGCTGTTCCCTTTGTCAAGGTAGCTGTCACCCTTTTGCAGTTAAGTGTTATGTTATTATATGACTTGAGCTTTACTGAAGTTCTAAGGCAAACAGCAACAGCAACAATATTTCTGTAAGCCTCCAAGAAAGTGTTGGGATAGAACAAAGTGAAAAGGCCTGTGATAATTAACCCCAGCCTTCCAGAACCCATGTTACTCATTGTATTATGAGATCTGCTGCAAAGTATGGTGGAATGTTACAAAGATCTGAAAAAGGAAGCATTGTGTTTCATCAGGGAAAAAAATGGTAGCTGGAAATCCTAATTTCAGAGAGCAAACCCAGAGGCATTTCACCAAGCTTAGTCATTTCACCAAGCTTAAGGAGGCTGCAACAATATTCTTTGTAGATAGGCAATGGGTACAGTCTGCAATAATGGTCCTATATATATATATATGGGACAAGTTTACTCTGAAAAAAAATAAGAAGAACATCTATTATTATTATCTTAATCTGAGATTGTGAAGATCTGGCAGTAAAAAGTGAAATGGAAATGACCTGCCAGATCAGTGACACCCTCCTTTTCCTGCCTTCACAGCCTGGGTCCTTGCTACTTTCTCTTGCTCCCCTCACCAGTAAGTGTCAGATACACTCTGAGAAGATAATTATTTGCAGCTTTTATGATTACATCTCTGGAATGTTGTCAGATAAAAATGCTTGCCCTGAACTGTCGCAAGGCATTGTGCTGCCAAAGAAAACGGCTCTTTGTAACTGAGGAAATAGAGATTTCTGACTTGTCTCAGCTCTGCTTACAAGGCTTTGTTGAAAGCAGTGTCAAAAGGCTGTGTCCCCATGGACAGCTTAACATGCTCATGAAGCACATATCTGACTATCAGAAAGAGTTGTTGAGACAGAGGAGAAAGGAGAGGCAGATTGCTAATACAAAACTAGTGCTTATGGTCTAGATGAGCTTAAAGCCCAGTAAGATGTAAGATGTCATTGCAAATCTCCAGTACTTCACATCACACCAGAAAAAGGATTTGGGTTTAGCTACTCAAAGGTATGTCACGGTTAGATGTGGGCAATTTGTTTGAAAAATAAGAATCACCATGACTCAGCTACACACTAATCAATTTTATTGCATTGTAAATCAGTTATTTTCCTGATAGATTGTTGTACATGTTGTACATGTTTGTACATGTTGTAACAGTTTGCAGTCTTCTAAATATTGATGAGCTTCTGTAATACCTCTTTTTAATACATCTGGAAAAGGACTTTCCCATGCACAAATAGAATATGAAGAATTTTCTGAACCAGATCAGTGTTCACCTTTTATACCTTACTATGGGACTGGGATTAAAGGGCTTGAGGGAAATGCTTGAGGACAACTAGATTTTAAAGTATATTTGGCTGGAGAAACACTGCTGAATGTTACCTGGGCCCTAGTGGAAGAAAATATCTAGTTGGCAATAACTTGGTCATTTCTACCTTCCCCAGCAGAGTCCATGAAGGCCACCCTTGAGCTGCTGAGCCAGATTCAGGAGCACAATCCTGCCAAGTTACTTGTGAGGGAGTTCTTAGGATAAGCTAGGCAAGACAATAAAAACCTTAATAGAAAACACTGGTAAAACTTGGCATCAACACATACAAAGACATTCAATAGTAGGCAATTCTGCAGTACAAGGCTCTTCAGACTAACATGGTCTTAGGCTGACAGTTGGCCTTGATGGTTTTAGAGGTCTTTTCCAAACAAAGAAAAATTTCTTTTCCCAATGAAAAAAAAAAGTTCTATGTTTCCATGAACTCAACTCAATAAGTCCTAGAGCACATTCCCATGAGAATATGAGTATATTGCTTCCAGATTCAACCTAGCTCACACAGAGGCCATGTGGCTGGTTGTGTGCTGAGAGCACGGTTACCATGCCACCTAGTTAATTCTTCACCAGCTGACCAGCAAGAGACTGTCATTATCCAAGTATGAATGGGTAAGTATCAACTAAATACTTGTCTGTATTTCATACAAGTGAAAACCCACAATAGTGACTGGATCTGGTGGCTAGGGTGGAGTATTTTACCAGAAGTCTGCTCTATGCTATATTGCCATGCTTCGACTCAGCTTTTGTTAGAGACTCTGTTGCCTTTTTTTATCCTTTGTATTTCTAGGAGCTCATTTCCATTTACAAAGTTATTTCAGCTGGATCAGATAGCTAGGTTTTACTTCTTTTTAAATGGATGAAAATTATTTAAGTCTATTCACTGTGAAAAGAGTCCCCAGAGTGTTGGGCATTTACAACAGAAAACTATTTTTAGTGTGTTTTCTTAAGGAAACTATGCTTAGTCAGCCAAGCTCATTTGTTCACCCATCTATCACCTTGGTTCTAATAACTATGAACCTGCAGACTGATTCCAGCCAGATTTGGCAAATTTGTAGTTCCTGCAAATTGTGTAGAATTATCTGTGGTTAGGTAGGAGAAAAAAGGCTGTTATTTGCCTCATGGAGCATGGAAAGGAGGAAAAATTCAACCATTATTCTTTTGGATGAGAACAGGCTGGCTTGTTAGGCTGTGCTACTAATTGAACAGGTGCAGAGCTCCAATTCAGCTGCAGAACATCTGGCCTCTTCCCTGCCTGGTAATTAGAGGACCTGGAGTGAGGTGAGACTATTGTAGGAGAGCTTAGAGACATATAGGTAAAAGATGAGGGGAAAGCTGGTGTTATTGAGAGGAGCTTTGTAGGAGACATCACAGTATCATAGTACATTAGAAGTTGGAAAGGACTTCAAGAGATCATCCAGTCCAACCACCCTGCCAAAAGCAGGATCATCTAGGGCAGTCTGCACAGGAATGCATCCAGGTGAGTTTTGAGAGTCTCCAGAGAAGGAGATTCCACAACCCCTCCGGGCAGCCTGTTCCAGTGCTCCTTCACCCTCACTGTAAATAAGTTTCTCCTCATGTTGAGGTGAAACTTTCTATGTTCAAGCTTGTACCTGTTGTTCCTTGTCCTATCACTGTGCACCACTGAAAAGAGCTTGCTCCCCTCCACTTGATACCCACCCCTCAGATATTTATAGACATTGATCAGATCCCCTCTCAGTCTTCTCAAGACTAAACAGCCCCAGGGATCTCAGTCTGTCTTCATAGAGGAGATGCTCAAGTCCCATAATCATCCTCATGGCTCTCCATTGGATTCTCTCCAATAGGTCTCTGTCTCTCTTGAGCAGGGGAACATGTAGAGAAACAAATCTGTAGGAGATAAGACTTCAGTAGTTCATGAAATACTGTCTTCTCTTTCCCTACAGAGTTTCTTACTCTGATTTTTTTTCCCTTTGTGTTTTTTTTTTTCCCCATTTTATATTCAGAAATCTCACCTGTATTACTCCTATCTTTACAGCTGGTGGTTTGAAGGCACCATTGCCATTCAGCCTACATTTGCTGGGTGAAAACAACATGCACCTTTCTGGACACCTTCTCCATGAGCTACTTTGAGAGCACAGAAGACCAAGCAACATGCTCTATTTTCCCCACACATGTTGTGCCACTTTTTTTCTTTTTGGAAGTGAATACTGAGTATGCAGTTCACATTGGCACTGGGGAATTTTTATGACAGTCATGATTTGTGAAAGCATCAGCTGGCTATGTCTGGATCATTTAAGTGTGAGATTTCAAGACCTGAAAGCATATAGCCTTCTAGCATGTACCTGCTAAAAAAGGGGCCTTTTCAAAATCAGGTTATTGTCAGCCTCAAATACAGAAGTGACAGAATGGCCTGAGAAGGGGAAAAAAAGGAAAAATGATAGATATTTATGTTTGGGTCAACACTTATGGCACAGATGAGTCTGGTGAAGGAAGGAAGGAGAAAAGATGTAGTTGAAGGGAGTGGGAACACAAAAAGCTGTACAAGGAAGAAATGTGGGGTATCTTTGAAAAATGCCTTAAAGTTTCAAAGCTTCTCTGTAGCAGCCTTTTGTTAACTGGCAAAGTGAAGACCAGAAGAATGGAATCATATTGTTTTGTTTAATACCTTTCATTTCCTTCTTAGAGATGTTAACACTTTACTTGCTTTTTGACATCTACTGAGCACTCAGCAGATGTCTTGGATGAACTGTCAAAACGCACTTGCATCTTGAGTACCACAAATTGATTTGACAGCTCAACTGGACATTTAAACAAAAATTGGTTACAATCAAAACTGAAGTCTATCTTCCTGCCCAAATAAAACACTGGTTCATTTGACACAAGTATTCTGTTCAGTCTCACAGAAAGGCTTTGCAAAGAATAAAAGTAGAAGAAAATATAATGTAATATTCCTGCTTTGTCTGTAAGTGCTTACCCATGGTGCAGAAGCACTAATCACCCCTCTAAAGTACTTGCTGGGATAACTGAAAGGAATCAAGGTCTTTTTGGCACACAATTAAATGCAGTAGATCAGGTAGTTAGGCACTGCATCTTCCTGGGAATAGTTTCGTCACTGCTAAAGTCAGCGTCAGGCATTCATTCTCTCTCTTTTTTTTTTTTTTTGAGTAAATGAATCCCCTCAGTCCACACCCTTTGGCACAGCTTGTGCTGTGGTTTTTCTGGCATCTCTCATGAGATACACACCTACCTCACAAGGGAGAAAAGTGAACTGGTTCTCCTGCATCTTTGACAAGTGCTCCAGTCACTACGTAATTCTTCTGAATCTGGCCCTCCAATATTTATGGGTCTTTTCTGGCTGAAATTATTTGGCAAAGCCAGTTTGTATTTGCACACAGTCTCAAGATGACAGCAGTCACACTGACAGCTTTAGTGGTGTTTTTTCAGTGGTCTTGCCAGTTCTGCTTAGAGCCTTTCTTGGAGGTTACACTTTATTCAGAGCCCACTGCGTTCAAGTTCCTTTCAATAAGCCTCATCCTGAACTTTCTCTATTGGCATTTCGTTTACAATGATATTGCTTCCAAATATTTGCTGTAGCTTTATAAGCTCCATTTGGTGTTCTTTATAGCCCTCCCAAACTACAGCAAACCCAAATAATCTCTATCACAAGCAAATTTTACTACCAGACCATTTATCCTCCCAGACTCTGAATAATATACAGAACACTGGCTCCAGCCAGGGTCCTTGGGACATCCTTCTATTAACCTTTTTCCATTTTAAGGAGTAGTGATTTATTCTAGCTCTTCGTAGTCTCTCGCTCAGCTGGTTTTTAATTCATGACAGAACTTTACCTTTCACCTCTGATTCTCAAGTTCCTTTACAGCCTCTTTGAAAAAGACTTTATTGACAGTTTCAGGGCTCTGAATTAATTGCATCTCTTCATCCTTCACTAGCCATTAGTTTAATATTGAAATAACATTTATATCTTAGGAAAGAAATGCTTTTCTCACCATCAGCAAGTGGCTTTATTTTGGCTTATGAAAGCCAGTGCATGGGAGGCCTATTTGCTTGCTTTTCTCCCTGTGCTGTTATGACTGTTTGCTTACAGCCTACAATAGTCTTCCAGCTGCCTCAGAAATGCACCTTTAATTGTTTACCTCAACAGTGAGCTAAAACTCTATAACCTATATGATTCCTAAAATCAACAGGAGTTCCACTTTAAAGAGCAAGTACTCTATTTTTCATTTTTTCCTTGAGAAGTAAATGTTTGCCATAACTTATTGCCTTAGCATTTTCAGGTCAGATAAACAGCCCATTTAATTCAAAGTGCATTTTTCATTTTGTGGGATGGGTTTTCCTGAATTTAAATGCTTCTTATTTTTAGTTCTTACTAGACAGTCTTCTATCACCTGCTCCCAGTTATGTAACACGATTCAATTTCATATTTTTCAAAGATGTTTTCAGGAGCCTTTTGCCTTCATTACTTCTAAAAACCAAGATAAATCCCTGAATTCCCCACAAGTAGTTATTTTCTGCCATTCCATTATACTAACTGGTGTGATAATGAATACTCATCAAATACTCCCTGGCTCTGCCAAATATTTTTCTTCTTCAGTTATGTATGGAAGACTTTCCCTTGTTAAAGACATTAATATACACTTGTTTGCTCTTGATACCTACAAATAAGTAGACCAATATCCTCAACATTTTTGCTACAGTATCTGCTTAACTTTTCAACAGTTTTGTGAGGGTTTAAAATTCTGATGAAAAATAGCAGCTTATTAAAATAAAAAACAGCTAATAAACCCATGTCTATTTGTATCCAACAGCAGATTTTAAAAGTGGCTGGCTTTAACAACTTGTACCAATACTCCTTTTCCACACCTCTTCTGGAGGCAGGAAAGAGGAAAGCAGCTGCGCACCTCTGTGCTGGTTGAGGGCATTTCTGACAGGTGACAACTTGCCTGATCCAGCAGCTGGCAGGACTGAGGTGACTGTGATGAACTGGCTATACCTGAAATGCAGGTGAGTGAACTTCCTTTCACTCCTTTTGGTTGACCTCCATATCTGTGTTTGCTTTTCTTCTCTTACACTATGTCATTCAGTCATGTCAGATCGTAGCACTAATGCTCTAAATACTTCTTCTCTTTCTCAGCAATCACCTTTGAGTTCAGATTAAGGTTTTCATTGCTTTAATGTTGTCAAAACTTTCTTAACCACAGAGACTCATTCCTCAGCAGCAAAGCAGTACAGATGAAAGGATGCATTGAGCAAGAGACTGGGTAGACTGTCCTCAATTATCATGGAGTAATGTGGGGAGAGGTCGCTCTCTTCCCAGAACCTGCCTGGATTCTCATCAGTGTCTTCAGATCCAAGGGCAAATCCTAGCCTCTCAACATTTTGATCCATTAGGTGAGGCATCTAACTCAAAAGGTGATGATTTTTCCATTGATTTCAACAGCTGTGTACCTGGTCTGATGAAGCTCCCTAGAACCGTAATGTTACTTCAAATACAGGTGAAGATTTTATTTTATGTCCCCTCTGCATAGAATCATTTCCAGCCTCTGGAAAAAAAAAAAATCTGTCTGGACTTACTGACTTGCTTTGTGTGGAATCAGGTTTATGATGTCTAGTGAGACATATTTTTCTGTCAAATAAGGTCTGCTGGCACCATTGGAAAAGGGAAGTAAGCCAAACTAGCAGGCTTCTGAATTGTTTTAAAACTCAGACCATGACACTAATGGTGCAGTACAGAAAGAGGAGAGGCTACTAATGTACATCAGCAGAACTCAACCCACGTAGCTTACCTTGGCAGCCAGGCTGAAGAGTTTTCCTGATGCAGAATGAACAGTTGGTTCACACCAGTGATAGGCATGCTTCCTACTCTCTTGTAGTGAAATTCCTACCTAAGTACATCTGTTGAAGAGCTGTGCCTCTTGGTCCATACATCAACTTTTTACTGAGGTGCAGATCTGCAGATGCAAAGTGTCAATAAGCACAACCTGGCTATAACTATGCCTGGTCTATGAACTGAGAAACTGCTCACTGGAGCAGAAAGGCTCTGCAACAGGTCTTTGGTTGGAAGCCAGAAGCCTAACTTTCAAGTGAGTGTGAAGTTGATTCTCTGCTCTTTCGTTCTGACGCCAGCCAGGAACAACTGTTTGCTGCCAAGTTTAATGTCTGTAGCTGAACTTACACACATGGCAGGGGTCATGCTTCTTAATGCCATTATTGATCCTTACTGAGTGTCCCTTGCACTCAGACAAAGCAGAAACAACTTTAAGAAGCTCACGCAATGGAAAACTGCCCACGCTGGCAGGAAATGTACGTTGTAGATATGACTGTTGGAAAAATGTAATTTATTTTTACTTTGAAGTGAAACACAAAAGTATCTGTCCCACAGCCATCCAGAAAATGCCTTCCAGATACAAATTCAGTGCCTTATCTTACCTTTGGCTTTCATAGTTTCAAAAGAACTATGAAATAACCTGATATCAACAGTACTTCTGCATTAATGTTCCCACATTTTTTCCTATGTGTGTATTCAAAGGAAAAGAATAGTAAAGCTAGCTCTAGGAAGAGAAATCTGGATCCTCTTCTCATTGCCAAAAACATCACATTTTTCAAAGATTAAAGGATCTGTGTGCAGTTTCTCTGAGAAAATGAGAGCAGGAACCTAACCTCTGGACTTGAAGTGCTCTGTGTTGTGTACAATAATTATGGAGAAAGAACAACACAAGAGGTGTGCCTGACCCTCACCCTGAGCCCAGTGAAGTAAGTAGAAACTTTGCAATGGACAGTTTAAGTCTTCCATCTACAACTATGTAAGACTTCAGAAAGGCAAAAGAGCCATGTGTGTGGAGTATCTCTGCTAATCCTTTGTGCCCCACAGGAGGTTTCTGCTTCTCCTACTCCAGAGATCAACCCTCACTAGCAACCCAAATAGCCAGGCTTGCATCAGTAGGGAAGGATAATCTGGCCCACAGTGCACTGAATTACACTGTTTCCTAATAGCTGTATTGCCCTCTGCCAGTAGAATGGCATCTGGATGCCACATTCTGCAAGAGACCAGTGTCACATCTCTGTAATCATGCTTTCTGAACACAGTAAACTTCCATGTACTCTCACACTTCCTGACTTAAGTAATATGGAAAAAAATAGAACTTTTTTTTTCCATCTGACTGCATTTTAGATAAATACAAAAATCCCAGAATAATTGAAAGAATGAGTAATAGTCACCAATGAGGGGGAGGAGGATAAATGTTATAAAACAGCATCTGGTGTGTATAAAACCAGCACAAGACTGACAAATCCAGAATCTTCAATTGCCAGTTTGTTTAGCTTTTCTTCTTAAAGGAAAATGCTCCTACTTAAAAAACAAAACAAAACAAAACAAAAAAAACCCACAGTGATTTTCTCTTGAAAACCTTGGAGTTGCCTCTCATTTCCAAGTCAGTATTAAAGTTATTGCTTGAAGCATGTCCTTGCTTGTGTGATGCAGAAGCTCAGTGGTTATTAACTCCCTGTTTCTCCAGAAGTCTGGATGTTAGACTTGCTCAGTCACTGTGTGGTAACTGCTTGACATTCACAAGCTGGCCCTCAAATGCAGTAAGCCTAGGAGCTAGACCCAGTACAACTGGGCACATCCAGTTTCCCTGGAGCTAAATGGAACAGACAAATACAAGTCAAATCAACAGGAAGAAAAGTACTTTTAGTACCAATAATAAATGTTACTGTTTGGAATTCAGCTATTTCCAAGTTCACAGATCTTACTATAGCAGGTTCTGCACAACCACACACACACACAAAAGACAAGGCTATTTGGAGTCTGCGTTTTTGGGGTAGTTCCTTTCTCGGTGCTGAGGTAGTGGAGGCTTTTTTTCCTTTTCAGTTTTTTGCCTTCCCCTTTTGTGTGGCCTATTACTGGCCACACATCTACTTTGCCAACATGGAAAGACTCAAAGACTTCCTACTTTTTCTGCCCTCATCTGAATAAGTAAACTACAGCCAGTTAAGCAGTCTGTAATGAGACGAGTAAAAGTTGCTGTGATAGCAGGTCTGCTGACCTCCACTGTTGTAGAGCTCCTCTGATCACCACACAAATGAAAGGCAGACTGCTGAAAGTTATTTTCAACAGTTAATGAATGTTGCAACACGTAAGATGCTTTCAAATGGGCATTACAGCATCAGGCACTTCAGAGGTAAACTCAGTACCTCAGAGATATTCAGAAGGCCTCCAAAGGGAATTTAACATGGCTAATTCTATCTGGGAAGCCAGACAAGCCATGGAAGAAGACTCAATGACTATGATCATGTGAAAGGAAGCCTGGGCAGACTAGGGAGATAGGCAAACATTTCAAACTACCAGCAAGAAAGACAGAGGAAGGGTAGTACCAGTAGCTTACATAATACCAGCCTGTAAATGCTACAGGACAACAGCAACATTTGCCAAGGTAAAGTTTCTCAGAGGTAACTGATAATAAAACAAAAGGCACTGGCATAAGGCCAGAAATTACATGATGGGGAAGGCTGGTGGAAAGAGGCAAATTACCAAGGACAGATTTATTTTGGTGCACAAAGAAAGATGTTGCTGAATTTCAAGTCAGGTAACTTCTGCCTAGGACTGAGGACGTATGTGCACAGTCATCAGAAGAGAAAGACAGATTAATCAAATAACTTTGCAATGTGTACAATTCTGCTGCTGCTCACACCTTCTCAGCCACAAGGATACAGATAAACATATTCCCCTGCTCTGAGCAAGTCTCGTTTGTCTTAGCTGTTCAGCTCAAACCACAGGCCATAACTTGTATCTCAAATGAGTCTTTCTCTGTCGGTCTATATACATGGCATGGAAGTTTGGTCATGAACATGAGACCAAGACTGTTTACACATGAAACATCATTTGGGTTAAATAGAGATCCAGTAATTATTTTAACCTAATAATTAAAAAAAAAAAAAAAAAAAGAAGAAGAAGGAAAAAAGAAGCACTTGGAAATCAAAAGACTATCCCTTTTGTTGAATCACAGGAACCATTATTGTGAACTGGCATTACAAAACCACAAGAAAGAGCAAGCTAAAAGTGGTAGAATTTTAATTCAGGCTGTGTAATTTAATTCTAAATCATATTAGATCAAAGGAAACTGAGTTAAAAAAAAATACCTGTTGGATTATGCAGAATGGAGTTCCTCTTCTTAATAGCTCTGGAAAGGCTACAAGGTCATGAGGTTTCATCAATCAGAACAGGAAAACCAAAGGGCAAGAATAAATCGAAGGTTAAGCACATGGTGCTTCAGGAGCAACCTAACCACCTTCCTTTTACGATTATAAACCGGATGGATTTGTGTTGATGGATCTATGAAGAAGGAAAACCAGAAATCTATATTCAGACTGAAGCTTTCTGCCTATGCATTTCCCCTGATATGTATAACCATCTTGTGTTTTTCTTTCTCAGTTAACATCCTGCCACCATTTCTGTGTGTAGATTTTCTAAAAGAAAGAATGATCTTAGTCTCAAAAGGCTGCCTATTAATTGATTTCTAAACTTTTCTTTAGCCCATGAAAAGAGAGCACATCAATATTTTTTCATTGTTTCTGTTCAACAGAACGGCAGAACAAAAAGAAGGGAAACAAAGGCCTAAATCCATAGAAAGATCAAACTCCTTCCTGATACAACTCAATGCAATTGAATATGGACCAGATATGTGCTCAGTCCATGTGTTCTGCTGTGATGAACCAGCAAAAGTGAATGTGCTAAATATTTCCAGATAGCTCAAATAGCATAATGTCTACATGGCAGGGCTCAAGATGGGGATTTTGGACTGGAAGAGAATTTTATTTTTGCTTTGTTAATTTCGTTTTCATTGCAGATCCTGGAGAGTGTTCATCCACAAGGAGCCATCCAGTTCCTTTCTGTATCAGAGGTGGTTGAGTTTGGTTTCAGAGGGAGCTGGAAACATACAGCTACCTAACAGTGTGTTATCATCATGATCACATCATGTGATCAGTAGAAAGGTGTACCATCAGCATATTCCAGCTGATTAATTTTGTCTTAAATTATTTGGTGCCTTTAGTTCAACAGTTGTGCTCTGACCTTGACAGGCTGGACAAATGGTCCCATGCCAACCTCATGAAGTTCTAGAGGAAAAGTGCAAGATCCCACATCTGGGCTGGGGCAACCCCAAGCATAAATACAGGCTGGCAGACAAGTGGATTGAGAGGAGCCCTGCAGGGAAGGACTTGGGGGTGGCCAGGAGGTCAAGGGAGGTGATTGTGCCCTTCTAGTCTGCTGTTGTGATATCTCACATGGAGTACTGCATCTAACTGTGAAGCCCCTAACACAAGGACATGGATCTGTTGGAAAGGGTTCAGAGGAGGGTCACAAAGATGATCAGAAGGCTGGAGCACCTCTCCTGCAAAGACAGGCTGAGTCAGCTGGGTCTGTTCACATTGGAGAAGAGAAGGCTCCAGGGAGACCTTATAGTGACCTTCCAGTACCTGAAGGGGGGCCTACGGGCAAGCTGGAGAGGGACATTTTTATGGAGGCACATGGGGATAGGACAAGAGGCAATGTTTTTTAACTAGATGTGGCAGTTTAGGCTGGGTGCCCCCTGCCACTGCCGCATGAGATACACCTCTGGTGTCCTGGGTGCCCACCCACAGGGGTGGACACAGGAAACGACGTATTTCTACCCATAAATCCTGCACCCTATAAGGCCATCTGCAAAGTCATTCTCTTCCTCTTTCTTCCCTCTCTGCTCCCACGGGAGATGTCCTCTCTTATCGGGTAATGCCGGGGGAGTATCCTCAAGGCCTCTTAGGCCTGTCTAGGCCTAATGCCAGGAGGAGAATGGAGGGGGGGGGCAGTCTCAGACCTGGCCAGCCTGAGACTTGCCTAGCAGCGGGAGGGGGAAGAAAGAGCCCTGGGGGGGTTGGGTTTACCCTCAGGTGGGAAGAAGGGAAGGATTGGGAAGCTTTGGGAATACTGTGAGGGGTTCTGTACGCTTTGGGATACTCTTTGTCACTATGCTTTGTGGTTTGTAGTTCTCTGTAGCTTCACCAATTGCTTTTTTCCATTTAAACTTTCCATCACTCTCCAATCCATTTGTGTGAGTCTCATTCTTTTGTCCCTTTCGGGGCAAGAGAGGATCTGTGTCTGGCCCCAAACCAGCACAGATTTTTGGTAGCAGAGGATGGTTACGATCCATCGACCTGTGAGTTTGGTGAGACACTGGAACAGGTTGAGCAGAGATATTGTGGATGCCTCATCCCTGGAACTGTTTAAGATCAGTCTGGATGAGGCTTTGAGCAATCTGGTCTAGTGGAAGGTGACCCTGGCCATGGCAGAGGGGTTGGAACTATGCGATCGTTAAAGTCCCTTCCAACTCAAGCCATTCTATGATTCTGTGATTAAAAGGACAGTGTTAAATTTGTCCTAAAACTTGTATTTATAAACCCAAACTTTTATAAAACTCAGAACCCAAGGAATCGGTATATGCTATTGTTAAATTCTGGTTGTTCACATGCTGGTAAGTACCCTCTGGCAATACCCTCTGAATTCTCATACAGCAGCAGCTTGAAGCTACATTAAACAATCAAAACAGAAGCTCCTCCTGTTGATTTTTATTGACTTTGTTGCTTAACACTGACCAAAACATGATTGCTTGAGTTCTCATTGTGTAGGCAGCGTCTCCCTAAACTGTCATCAGGCTGTATGGGTACAGTCAGCAGCAGAGGCTCTGGCAGCACATAGGCCAGCTCTGAAAGCAGCATTCAAGGTGTTTGGATTGCTTTGGTGTCTATGGTTGGGGAAGCCTCTGCTAGACAGCGTCTTAGTAAATACGATACTGTGGTATGTCTCATGCCCTTGTAAGATTTCCTTCAAAGTGCAAGGGACTGTTCTACTCCTGGGTTGCGCTACCACAAGTTCCCATCCATGAGTACCCTTTCTACTCTTTGTGATGTCACTTGAGCTCGTTTTTTCAAGCGTTCCTGCTCTTTTCTAATGCAGTATGAATGAAGAAAAGGGTTTCTGCTTCCCATAATCACTGCAGTTGAGAAAAAGCACCAAGTTCTATGTGGAATCAGAAAGCAGCTGATGAGTTTCAGGCACATGAGGCTGAGTAAGGAAATCAGGGAGGTTCTTCCTGCCCTCTCCCTTTCTCGTAAGTGTGAAATGAATTGCACTTCGTAAACAAAAACTGCTTGAATTGAGGCCCGGGTCACATCTCGTCTGCATCCTCAACAGCAGTAACAATTTTGGGAAGATTCAGCACACGCAGTAGAAGGTTCATGGAAGCAATTCAGAGCACTTCTAACGGCTTGCATCTAATTAGACATTCAAGTTGTTTCTTTCTAAATAAGACTCAGAGGAACACGCTAATTTTAGGATGCCGGTGCGGAGCCGGGGCAAGTGGAGGGGGACGGGGAGAACCGTTTCTCTCCCGTCGGAGGAGTCTTTCCCGAGGCAGCAGGCAAGGTGGGGGCCCTGGGAATGCTTCCCATTGATGCCCTCAGGCCGCTGCGGGTGTGGCAGGTCTTCGACGAGCCCTCCCCGTAGGTGCCAGCTCGCACTTCGCCCTAAGGGCGCAACCGCGCCCTTAGGACGGAGCAGCTGAGGCAGCCATCGCTCCTCCGGCTCCCTGCGCGGCAAGGACGGACCGGGATCAGCTCCGCGCTTCTCCCCTTCCTTCGAGGGGGCCCTGCCGTGCTTCACCCGCAGCCCGCCCTGTCCCCACTGCTTACGGACGACTTAGCCCAAGCGGGACTCTTATCCCCGCGTCCCCTCAATGAGCGCTCCCTACCTGTCTTGGGGCACCGCTCGTGACGTCATGGAAACACCCCCTGACCCCGCCCAGAGGCCGGGGAGACCGGGCGGGAACCACACCTCCTCCGCGCGCCTGGGGGAAGTGAGCGGGCGCGCCCCGTTGGTCAGAGCCGCTGCCAATCGAGCGTGGCGGTCCCGCCCCCGCTGCCTCGCGTGGACGTTCACTAGAAGCCGAAGGGAGCAGAGGGGTCGCTCCCTGCCGCCTCTGGCGCAGCTGGAGCGGCTCTTTATGGTTGCGGTTGCCACTCCCGCCCTCCTCCTTCCTCCCCCCTTCCTCCTGGCTGCGGAGCGCTGCTGGCCGAGGGCTATGGTGGGGACGCCCGGCGGGCGGTAGCTTGGTCGGCGGCAGGTAAGAAGCTCAGGTGGGTGTGCGGGCAGGACTGCGACTGTGGGGCTGCTTCCTCGCTGCGCCTGACAGGGCAGCGCGGGGGTGGGAGGTGAGTGGCGGGGCGTAGGCTGCGGGCGGGCGCTCTTTGCGGCCCCCTAGCTGAAGTGCCTCGGTGTGTGCCGGTGGTCGGCGGGGCGGTCCGGTCCGGTGAACTGGCGGTCGCCGGCGAAATCGGCACGTGAGAAAAGTGGCTTTTCTTCGCACAAAGAGCCCCTTTCTCGCGCGGCTTACAGCGGCAGCCCCGAGGGCTGCTAGCTGAAGTGCGAGTGGGTGACTGCTGCTGGTGCAGCGTCTTAGCCCTAGCACCTCCTGGCTGCCCCGCCGAGATCCTCTTCTCTCTCGTCATGCAGCCCTCGCAGTCCCCGGCCGTGCTGTCACAACCCCGTGCGGCCGTTCCGAGTGACAGCCAACTTAAAACACCTCCCGCTCCGGGAGGGTGCTGCTGAGACCTGCTTGGCATTTACTGAACCGGCGTGCTACGTGCGGCACCGAGACGGAGCGAATTCCAGATTAGCCGTGATACACCGGGCATCTGCTTCCCAAACGCCTCTCGGGCGGAGCGGTGGCTTTCCCGGGAGGGCATGGGCAGGGATAGGTCTCCCGGCTTGCTGTTTGCTCTGGGAAATCGGGCTGGCAGCCGGCTGGCTCTGAAATGTAACTTCAGAAGTCCCGGGCATGTTTGCAGAGCTGTCGCTCTCGTCTCTGGTTCTCTGTACTCGTGGGGAAAAAAAAAAAAAAAAGCCACTATTATGTTTTGGTGTTTTTGTTTTTGTTTTTTTCCTTGCCAACGTCTTCAAGAAAACAGGTTAATTAAGTCCAGCCACTTCAGTTTCCAGGTTGATTTAAGTTTCCATTTGAGGACAAATTAGGCAATGTGAGCATTTAAATACTCCATTACTTGAAAACTGTTTGGTATGGTTCACTGGCAATGAAGTACTCTTCACTGACACTTCCTCGTTTATTTTTACTAAGAGTATACCTGGAATGGCTAGAGAAAAGGACATTTAATTAGTTCATTTCTTGATTGTAAGGTTAATTTGTCCTAGGCCTCTAATGATAGTAATAGTGTTGTTCTTTCTCTGCTTTCTTAAGAAGTGACACAGGGAGCAGTTGGTTGTTGCTTCATTCCGTGACTTTCATCAATTAATCACAGGGTTTAGAATGTTTCACACTACTTAATTTCAACAGAGCTTCTAAGTCCAGTTTGGGCATTTAAAGCAAGTGTTTTCATGGATGTTTTCAGTAACCCCATGGGTAACAATAGTTTTAATTTCCATGAGCTTTGTCTTTTATTATTGAAATTTTAAAAATACCAACACCCTAGTTTGTACTCTTCATAGATAGTGTTTTCCATTGTGACTCCCAGTTCATTTACAAAGCAATAGCATTCATAATTCTATATTACAAAGAAAAATCTTTACTCTGACATCTACCTCCACAGGTACTGCATTAGGTCCATTTATGTCCTTCCTTCTCATTTTGTATAATATCTGGGTTTGCATGCAGGAAAGGTAGAAGGGGAGTTTTAGGGACTGAAGATGCTTTCTGTGTATGTGTTCATGTGTGTGCACTGAGCACTGGTGGTTGAGCTGAAATTACTGGCAAGTTCACCAGGGACAGGAAATTACGGTGACATTCAAGCTGTAGTCTGCCTATTGCAACACTGTATGTGTGGCTAGCTCATTCACTTTTGCAAATCATCAATACTGCATTTTATACAACCTTTTTTTTGTTCATTTGGTAGATGTGCCTGTGTTGTTGTACAGAACTGGGTCTAGTTTGAATGGTGTCTAGTAGATGCATGTCAGTCTAACAAGCTTTCTTCATCGCATGCTGTGTAGAAAGTGGAGTACAATAGAGCACTAGTCTGGGATATTGTGTTTTCTCATTGCAAAACATTTTTCAGTTGCTACAAACAGTGCTCTTAGCAACTTGGAATGAGTTATGTTTTCAATAGGAAGGCTTTTTCTCATTTTGTAGTTAATATATTTTAGGCTTAAATTTGATTTGTGCTAATGTGCATTAAAAAAACAAACCAAAACAAAAACTGTGTAATTGTGTGGTTCTTTTATATGTCACAAGTAGCACAGTACTTACACCAGCATGTTTTGATCTCACTGAAGTTGGTAGAAATTTATAGGTTGATTTCAGTTATGTTAAGATTTGACTCACCAAATGCAAAAAGTTTTGCTGCTAAGGGCTAGGGAATACTGTGATGCACCTCTACTAAGGAAGCCAAAGAAACTTCTAGGAGACTCTAATTGCCTTTTCCTGTATCAAGTTTCCAATAATAGGATGCAGATATTGTGAGATCTGACAAACATCTCTTCACGGGGGGATTGATGTTACCAAATGTTCCCTGCTCTGCTATTTGAGGTGCTGCATTTTCATGTCTTTCTTTTGCGTTTGTGGTTGTGTTCAAGCAGTATACTTTGGGGGGCAAACATTGGTTTTAGTCTTCTGCAGTTGTCACTTGTGTATGTAAACCTTAAAACATTAAAATAAGCATTTCATTGCGACAGTATTTCATTCATCTGAAGGACAAGGAGGTTTTGTGTATGTAACATTCTGTCCTGTTGTGGGTACTTGTCCTTCATCTGCTAACATAGAATACATCTTCTCAAACCTAATTTCTAATTATCATGGAGTTTGATGTCTGCCTTCAGCAATGAGTGATGTGGGTGTTCATGCTAATTGATATGACAATCTAGGTAAAGTTGGAAACATAATAGCTAAGAAAAGCACAGCTGTAGGTCTGATCCTGGGAGGCAGGATATCTGTAACTCCTCCTCCTTTCAATCTGTTGTAGCTTATTGCTTATGCAAAATTCTTGAAGCTGCTTGTGACTTTCATATAGTGCACATGTTCAGAAATAGCATATTCTATTATACATGAAGTCATGATGTGAATTAACACTGTGTTGGAGTAGTTGGTTGAAACGTTAAAATAAAAGTTGAGGGCAGTCTCAGGGAAAGAGTAGGAGGAAAACAAAAAATTTGCACAAATCTGATTCTCTCTATTCAGACTTCACAGCTGAGAATTGTTAAATGATCAGTTTGTTGTGTTGGGTTTTGTTTTGTTTTGGGTTTGTTGTTGTTTGTTTTTTTTTTTTAATATGAATTCAGTGGCAATTCTGGTACTGCCCTTGTTAGTGAACACACCAAGGAGTGCTAGCTAAGCCAGAGAAATGCATTTGGTCAGGTCTGCCCAGTGCAGCTCAGCCTCTACCATCCTGCCTTCCTGGAGTGCCAGAACAGCACTGACTCAGTGCAAGCTCCTTAGGGTAGGAGTCACATGTTGGTGTGTGGCTCTGAGCACAGCAGTCCTTAATCCTATTTCAGTGTCTGGGCATTCCATGATGCCAGCCACGAAATTAAAGAAAAAGAGTTGAGCTGCTTTTGATGTGGAAGGGTGCCAAGCAATTTTTACAATGTCTCTTTGCTATTGATTCATAGTCTTTGGATGAAGGCTATTCTAGGCAGGGAATGTGAATATTTTTCTGTGGAAAATAAATACTGATAAGCATGATTTGACAGGAATCCCTGTTATGTGCAACAGGAGGCAGGAATAAGAGTGAGAACTGACTTTCACTGACCTCTAAGCCTTAAGCTGAAGTAGTACATTTAGAACTCCTGTGAGTTTCTACCTCTTAGATCTCTGAATTTACTATCTGGCACTAAGACAGCCTGACATAAAGATAGTCATAAAGATGCTTAATAGCATCTGTTAAGTCACAGAAGGAAGACTGCAGATATGATTCTTTATATATGCCTCTGCACTGCTTTTCATTTTTTTAACAGTTTAGACTGAGTTTGTAAAATTCTTTCCTTGAAATAATTTAATAGCATGTTAGCCAGGTTCCACATTCCTTGTCTCACAAAGGAATGTGTCTATTTCTCCATTTCTAGATTTCTCACTTTCAAGTCCAGTTGTGAAATTACAAGTACTTGAACTAAAAAAAAAAAATCCTTCTTTAAGTTGTGGGGTTTCGATGGCTGAATGATATTTAGGTTAGGCAAACACAGCTGCTGCCATGTCGACACTTAATTATTTCCTTCTGAATGTTTTATTTAGCACTTATGTTAACATGACTGTGCAAACAAATCTCCCTTTCTTCTGCCTTCCCAGTCAATGTGCCCTTGTGGCCAAGAGAGCCAATGATATCCTGGGGTGCATCGAGAAAAGTGTCCAGCAGGTCTAGGGAGCTTCTTCCTCTACTTTGTCCTGGTGAGACCACACCTGGAACACCGTGTCCAGTTTTGGGCTCCCCAGTTCAAGAGAGACAGAGACCTGCTGGAGAGAATCCAACTGAGAGCCATGAGGATGATTAGGGGACCTTCCCTGTGAAGAGAGACTGAGAAACCTGGGGCTGTTTAGTCTTGAGAAGAGAAGACTGAGAGAGGATCTGATCAATGTCTATAAATATCTGAGGGATGGGTGTCAAGTGGAGGGGGTCAGGCTCTTTTCAGTGGTCCACAATAATACGACAAGGAACAACAGGTACAAGCTTGAACAAGATTCCACCTCAACATGAGGAGACACTTCTTTACAGTGAGGTTGATGGGGAGCACTGGAACAGGCTGCCCAGGGAGGTTGTGGAGTCTCCTTCTCTGGAGACGTTTAAGACCTGCCTGGATGCATTCCTGTGTAGACTACCCTGAGTGATCCTTCTTTAGCAGGGGGGGTTGGACCCAATGATCGCTGGAGGTCCCTTCCAACCTCTAATGTTCTGTGATTCTGTGATTCAATGCATTGCATCGGAATTAAGGAGACTTTTCATTTGATTTGTCTTGCTGTAATAGCAACTTTTTGAGTGATAGCTTCAGGTTCTATATGCATGTCGGTTGAACTGAAACCTAAAAAACCATCTTGGCAAAAATGTGGGAGTATGTGTTGCTGCAGCTGTTATATGCAGCACTTCTAATTAACTGCTGTTCCTAGAATGAAGACAGTAACAATACAAAATAGTACAGATGAGAGTCTAATCCTTATTTGTACCAGTGATTATAGCTATTCTGTCTTTACTGAAATCCAACAGGTTTTATTACAATAATAATTTTTTGTTGCCATTAGAAAAACTGAAATGTTGGACTTTCTGGCCATTTAGTGTTATTTTCTAATGAATGTTTTTAGGGTAGAAGTCTGAAATGTTTCTCTAAGTATTGTTGTACTTTTCCTTCATCTTAATTTCTGCCAAATCTGTTACTACTGCTGGTGATGATACTACAGAGTATTATCACAAGTGCCATCTCGTATCTATTGTGACAAATACTTGAGACACTTTTGGGTCACTCCTTTTTGATTCAGCACCACTTTTTCTTGTGGTTCTGGAGGCTTTTCCTAGTTGCAGCATATGCATTGTTACTGTTCTTATTTTAGTCTGTTCCATTTTTGTACAGTTGCTGCTGAAAATGAATGAAGCTCCTGGTGTTCATGAATCTGATAAGGAACAACTCCATTTGCCTTAGATGTTTACTACTTCCTGCCCAGAGCGTAGCTGAAACCACAGAAGAGACAATTTCTGAACAGCTTGTCAATCACCAACAGAGCTGTTTCTGCCAGGAGACTTTATCCTTCTCAGTGCACAAGGCCATCTGTGTCTCTGTTAATTCTACTTGTTACAGAAGGTTAAGCTGTGCCCTTCAAGTTTTCACATGAGCAGAGCAGAATATAGGTCTCTGGGAATACTTCCATCTCACCATTCACTCATTTAAAAAAAAAAAAAAAAAAAAGTTGTGTTGTCCCCCTCTTTTCCAAGATATTTGCTTTCTCAGTGTATCTAGGAAAATAACTTTGAGGAGACTTCCATACTCTTAGCTCCTTGAGTGAAATGTAAAGTTCTTATTTTTTTACAGACTTTTGTTGTCCTGTCTTCAGTGGCAACAGATGGCTTTGAAAGCACCTTTGATACATTTCATTATCAAAAGGATTCTGCCACTGCCTGAGGCTGTGAGGATTAATAGCAGTGTCTGCTCTGAACACAACGCAGAACGTGTCTTCTTCATACTGGCACCTGGGTCTGCACTAGCTGCAAGCATATTACTAGAAGTTTGTTTAGTAGTCTTCTATTATGTTCTGAAGGAGGGTTTATGGGTCTATTCTGTCTTCCTGTATCCCCTGCTTGTGACAAATATGAGTGCTGAGACCACCTAGACAAAATTTTGACAACATAAACTGTGCACTTAAGTGCAACTTGCAGTGCAGAGGGGGAGAAGGAAGGAAGTTTTCACTATGAATGTGATTTAATCACTGTTCATCTTGTATACCTTAAAAAAAAAGAAACAGTGAGTGTTTGCTAGTCCTCTGTGGTACTGCTTGAACATTTTAAAACAATGAAGTGTAAGTCGTCAGTAGCAATGGGAATCCTGAAGACATGCTAGAGATTACTGCCTGCATGATGGTGAGATGATGAAACCAGTTCCAAAGGATGTGGACTACTGGCTTTGCTAGTTTGAGTCTAAGAATTTGTGGTGGCATTCTCGTGTTCATTTCCTGATGCTGCTTGCTGTAAGTAGGCAGGCTGGTACTTGCTGAGAGAGACCTTTCTACGATTTGACAACCGTGGGGTTCTCCCCATGCTTGGGTATGTTTGCATCTGTGTAACTCAGTGGCACATCATCTCTCAGTTCTTGGGAACTATGCAGCCATCTAGGCAGCAGATGTTTTACAAAGTTACTGGGTTTTGGTTTGTTTGGTTTTGTTTTGCCCTTTTTTTAGCACAAATTTCATCACCTCAGAAGAAGTAGGCCATCTAGCATGCATCAGGCTATTTCAAGCTGGCTTTATTGTTAAACAATTGCAGGTCTTTGCTTTTTTAAGTGATGGTGGAACAAACCCAAGTAATAAACAAAAGGTTTTATGAACACTATGGCTGAAGATAAGAACTCTTTCTAAATTTTTGTTTTTAAACTAGTAAGTTAGAGTGATTCATAAGGCTTTGTGGTCTAGCCTGGTGCTGTTCTGTCCTGGAAACTTTTCATAACTGCATTTTACTTGCTGCTAAATAGGTTTAGGTGAGTCATTCAGGACAGTCTTGTTTAGTTTCCTTAAAAGATAACATTCTGATAATGGTTTTGTCACTTATTAAGATATGTAACAGGATAGGACCAGAGACAATGGGCACTGAAACACAGGAGATTCCTTCTGAACATCAGGAAGTATTTTTTTTTCATTACATGATAGAGTACTGGCACACGTTGCCAGGCAGTGTTCTGGAGTCTCCCTTCTCAGATATATTCAGCAGCTCTCTCTGTACATGGTCCTGTTTAACTGGCTTCAGGTGGCCTTCCTTGAGCAGGAGGGATGGATCAGATGACCTCCAGAAGTCCTTTCCAACCTCAGCCATGCTGTGGTAATTCTGCTGCTGTATTTTGAAGTTTAGTCTAGGATGGTCCTGCACTTCAGACTATTAGGCCATAGAATGGGTTGGGTTGGAAGGGATCTTAAAGATCATCTAGTTCCACACACAGCACCCTACACCCCTCTCTGCCTGGCCATGCACTGGACAACCTGTTCCAGTGCCTTGTCACTCTCACAGTAAAGAAATTCTTTCTGCTATCTAATCTAAATCTACCTTCCTTTGATTTAAAACTGTTACGCCTCATCCTGTCGCTTCGTTCTCCGATAAAGAGTCCCTTGCCATCTTTCCTTTAGATATCCCCCTTTGGATATTGAAAGGTCTCCCTGAAGCCTTCTCCTCTCCAGGCTGAACAATCCCAATTCTCTCAGCCTGCCCTCACAGGGGAGGTGTGGCAGCCTCCTGATCATCTTTGTGGCCCTCCGCTGGACCTGCTCTAGTACATCCATGTCTGTCTTATGCTGGGGACCCCAGAGCTGAATGCAGTAGTCAGGGTGGGGTCTCATGAGAGCAGAGATCTAGCAATGATTTTGGGAAAGCCAGGCAGAGCCTTAGTGTTCTTTTCCAGTCCTGCCTGGGCCTTAACTGAGTCAAGCAGCAGTGTGGTTGGGATACAGGGCGTCTTTCATACAGCAGGGTGCAACCACTGTTGGAATAGGCTTCTTCTGGAGGATTGGAGGTGTCTGTCTGACAGAATTTGACTTCTGGAAACTTGAACTAACGGAGTTTTCTAATCTGCTGATACTAAGGTTAGCTAACAAGCAATTTCTATATGAAAAAAAGGAGAATCTAGGCTAAGTCTAGTCCTGTTACCAAACCACACTGGTAAAGAAGAGTTTGCTTTTCTTGTTTCATGGAACAATAGAAGGAAGAGAACTTTGATGTTGGTCTACAGGACTTTGTCATGTTTTGGCAAAAGCTACAGGTTTGGTTTTGTTTGTTTGGTTTTTTTTCCAAGAATTGAATTCAGTGGGTGTACCCTTACTAGCATTAACAAATATTTACTGAATAAAAGGATTGAGAGTTAAGATGTGTCGTGGACCTTCATTTGCCTACCACTGTGATATCTGTACCACTGCTAGACTGAGTGAGTACCTGGGTTTAGATTCCTGGGCTGGATATGAAGGGGTGTTTCACCATATTATTCTCAAGCTTCTATCAAAAAAAACCCAAAAAACCCTGATCTTAAGGGAAATGAAACCTAAAGCTTCCTAAAGGAAGTAACAATTCAAAGGTCTTGCCCTCCTGCCGCAGCTTCTGAAATTCGGGAAGTAGAGAACCCATGCTTTTTTGTTTTTGTTTTGTATTTTTGGGTGGGTTTGGTGTTTTTTGTTTTGTTTTTCTCTACTTTTTTTGCTTGTTCTTTAAAGTAATATCACTGACTTCATTTACAGATTTGTTAGTCTTTCAAACCCACCAATCTCATCTGTAAGGCATTAAAACCAGAAGCATTCAATATTATGGTAACCTTATAAAACCTGTAAAACTAAGGCTCACTTAGGGAATATCTCCCAGTGCTTAGAGAAGCTCAAACTGCTGAGAAAGGAGAACTCATTGAAGTAGGGAACTGCTTTTGTGAATAAATAAATAAAACTCATACCTTTTAGCTGATGTCACTTATTTTGTTGAAACAAACTTTTTAACACCCTTTTTCTTAGAATTAGAATTAAAATGCACTGCTGAAATAATGTTGCTTTGTTTAATTTCTGGCATAAATCTAGAACTTAATTTCATATTTAGAGCTAAGGTGTTAGAATTTCCCACAGGATAGCTGAATCATTGGCTTTTCTTCCCCAAGTGCACATACACACACTTCATTTCATAGCCTATTTTCCTATGTGTAATACTATATTGTACTGTATTCTTTGAAGTTCAGCAGGACCAACGCTTCCCCTTGAAAATCAACAGCAGAGCCATTGCCAGAATGCCACTTTGGCAGATGTTTGTTTGCTAGTTGTTTGGTTTGTTTTTGTTTTTTTTTAAAGTAAAAAGGGAAGAAAAACATTCACAGACTTTGTTGTTCTTTCTCCTTTATTACAGGAACACTTAGGTGTACAAGGTTGTTTTCTTCTGCCGTGTCATACACATGCAATTGCTGGTATACTGAAGATCCCTTACTGGTGATAGTGTTAAATTTTTAAAAGATCAAATTTCAAGTAATGGACACCAATGAGTATTTTAAAACGTACACAAGGTCATTGTTTTCATCAGGCAGGCTTTAATAATCTGCTTCTAGTCCTAGTCAATTAGTTTAAGATGAGCAGGGAAGATGCCACTTCCCATTTATTTCTAGTTGTATTGCAGGCCATCTCTTTATTTTTAAACAAGCAGCTTCCTTGACTTTGTTGTAATTTGATGGTAGAACAGTGGCTCTATCTTGGTATCATCAAGTGACTGAGTGTTCTCACTTTGGGAAACATTTGTGGGGCTTGTCTGTGGTGGTGACTGCTTCCTGCTTGAAGAGTCTTAGGAAATCTTGGTTTCTGAGGCAGGGCTCAGCATTTGAAAACATCCATGCTTGCCAGACTCTGGATTCCATTTCAGTCTTGATAATCCAGACAAAATGACAGTTCACATTGAACTACCAAACATTTCCTTGACAAATGAGCTTGCATTATTTACTTCAATATGAGCATAATGCATGGCCAGCATAAACACAGCCTCTGTTCAGTGCAGGGTAAGAGCTGCTTCTGGTTTTCTCAAACTATTAAATAGTAGTTCCATCTGTAGAGCTCTTCTGCAAAATTATTATCTTTCCTTGCTGTTAAGAGAATTTCATTTTCTAAACTAAAGATAATGTTTGTTTCTTGAGTATCAGGAAGATGTAATGTCTTCTTCATTGTGTCCTGTCTCCCAGCATTCACATCTTGCAGAACTTGAATTCTTGAGGGATTTTCATTCCTAATATCATTACTCAGCAGTCCACAAGTGCATTGCCACTCAATCCATTTTGCAATGGATTACTTAAGAAGAGAGGAGCTATGGGCTGTGCATCTGTTGTGAATTACTTTATCAATAAAATTATATCTTCAACAGTAGCCCAGCCTAATGTGCTTACAGCTGAAAGGGTGATACTTGCTAAGGGAACTAGGGGTGAAGAGCATGAAAATAGATTTTATATATTAGTGTACATAACTTTAATTCTCTTTTTTTTTTCTTCTGATTGAACAAATTTTTTTTTATATCCTTGTGGTTCTTTTTGGCCCTTGAAAGTAATGAGGATGTTCTGAGTAAATGCAGGTGAATCGTCTTACAAAACTTTTTGCCGAGTCTGTGAAGCGACTGAAGCATTTGCACGCAAGAATGCTTTGTGGGATGTAGGAGGAGTGCAAACAAAAATCCCAAGGCATGGATTGGCTGGGCTTGTGTTTGGATTGGCTGTGCTGAAGGAAGGAATTGAAGAAAACTGTACTGAGAGTCTGAAATGCTTGTTTCTGTGTATTTCAGTCCCAGAACTACACTCATGGTCTTTGGAAGGGCATGGGCATGCAAAGTATTGATATCAAATAAAGAAGAAATTGTTGATACATTTCCTTGGTAGAACTGATGTAGTAGAATCTACATATGTCTGGTAGCCTAAACATAGATTCTAAAAATTACAGTTTCCTTGATTGGCCACTTTTTGAAATTAATAGTCCTTAAGAAAAACACCACCTTTGTTCACAAAAGAAATGTATGCAAGTGAAGATTAAGTAATTTATATTTATTAATTGAAACCCTTAAGTATTAAAGGAAAGGTCAGTTTGCAGGCCAGGTGAATTCAGTAACATTGGAATCTAAAGACATGAAAGTGCTGAAAGTGGTTGTACTTGAGATACCACAGTACTGAAAGAGAGTTCCTGGATATTCTAGTTCCTTACTTGTTGCAGTCAATACTTTTGTACATCCCCTTTTGTTAGGTGACCAAACATCATCTTAAAATAATCAGAGCTTTCTCCTCAGC
The DNA here is from genome assembly GCF_027791375.1 of Indicator indicator. NCBI lineage: Eukaryota > Metazoa > Chordata > Aves > Piciformes > Indicatoridae > Indicator > Indicator indicator. Next base: position 26,688,481 of record NC_072020.1, on the reverse strand, counting down.
TGCCCCATTAACCAATTACAGCAAAACTTCCCTGCTTTGACTAAAACTTTAATCCAGAGTTCTAACTGAATGTATCCATGACCAGTTGGTACACCTGCCTAAAACTGGTATTTTCTCTGTGTTCATGCATTCCCTCCAAGCATTTGAAAAACTACTTCAATTTTTGCTCTGCTTGTGTGGGGATACTCTCCCTTTCCCCTAGTCTGGGAGAATTACATTTGGACAGAAGGTGATGCAGAGAACCTTGTGCTGAGGCTGACTTTCTATGTTTGCGGTATTCATTTCTGTTATGGGTTTAAGAACCACAGAGAAAAAAAAAAAAGGTCCTCCAGAAGTACCAGAGAGTACAAGGTGCAGACACCGGAAACTGTGATCTTTGTTATTTCGTTCCCATCATCCTGCACCCCTATATAAATGGCCATTACTGCCTGTTCTGCCCTTTTGTCCCTCTCCCTGCTTCCAGCGCGGACCGTTATCTCCTGCAGGGCAGGTTCGTGGCCTTGGCAAAGCTAATTTTTAGCTGCGCAATTTGGGCCTGGGCTGGGGGGCATTGAGGCTTGGTGGTTGGCCTGATTGGGGGAAAGGTTTTGGATGGTTGTTGGCTTAGTGAGGCTTTGGAAAAGCCCAGGTTGGAGAAAACTGGGTTGAGGTTGAATGTGAATTTGTGTATTTTGTGTTTCTTGTATATATTTGTGAATAGTATTTCCATTTAAACTGTTCTGTGAAGTGTTTTTATTTTGCTCCTTTGGGGGATGGGGGTGTATGTGTGTGTGTGTTGTAAAATAGCTTTCTGTCCACTCAACCCAAGACAATTTCAGGATAATATTCTGCTGTCGATCTCCCTTGCATAAGCTTACATTAGTAGATATATATAGTACATTAGGGGTGTCTTGGGTGCTGGTTTTTGTTTCCTGACCAGATTAGATACTGGTATTGCCTTGCACAATGACTTTTTAAAATACTTCTCTATATGCCTCTGGAGGAAATGTCTTACTTTGCCAAGGGTAGCTGCCTTTCTCTTTTCAGACCATCATCAAATTAGTAATGGAGTGAATGTGTAATCAGCCCCCAAACCTTCCTCTCCTTAGCTACTTCCAGTTAGCATAGCAGAACTTCTGCTTGTCTTGCTCCTTGGGTCCTGACCTTGCTTTCAGGACTGATGAACTGCCTTGCCTGCTTCCATTCATGTGGTTCCTCTCACCTTGTGTTCTAGTTACTAACTGCCTCTCTACTTTGTCAGCAGCAGCTTTTAATTAGACACCTCAATTCCTTTGCCACAAGTAGAACTATTAAATAAAGCTATCCCCAAGTTAATTCCATGTCCAGCCTAGTATTTTTGTTTTCAGGCTTTGGTATTTCCTTCTGACTCTGAATTAATCTGAAATCTTGCATGTTGCTGATTGTATGGTGGATGATTTCTTTTGCCTTTTTCTCTTCTCACTTCCAACTCTGAAGGCAGATATTCTGTTTGCTCCTTTGCCATCACAGAATCTCTCTCACTGTGCTGCTTTTTTTCCCCATCTTTAAAATATAATGTGTTTTTAAATGCTTATATTTGCTATAGGTGAAGCAGGCACAATAACTTGAGAACTCATGGAAGTTTAATTGCAGCTGCATTTAATCTACCTTTTCTTGCAGAAATTTGTAGCAGCATCATCTGTTTTCCTCAGCTTATGCTCAGGAAGCTGTTGCTTTTGATTCCATGCTGGGTGTGATACTTTCCAGGCCTGTTTCATAGTAAAGAAACAAAGACAGGATGTCTACTAAGAAATTTTCACTGCCAGGTTACTTCTTCACTTAGTTTCAATATGTTGTTGAAGAACTTTTAAAACACCTTTTAAATCAATTTTTTGAAAGTTTTAACTTTATTCCTGTAATTTAACATATAGGATGTCACTTCTTTAATCAACTCCTTCCGTGCCTTTTTAGGAGGAGTGGGGAAGCTATTTTTCTAGTTGGGCTGATTTCATCTCACAAAGTGTCTGCTGCACACTGAATCCCATGAGATATTTCCACATTTGTTTCTGCACATCTAATGAAGCATCAGTTCAGCATTATCAATTTAGAGTCTGAATTCCTCAGTCTGCCTCACTACGTAAACTAATTCTTTTTGCTTTTTACTCACTTCAATCAGAGAGATTATTCTCCTGTAATGCTCACTTCGCTGTGGTATTTTTCATTCTAATAACAAAATCTGGACTGAGGCTGGTTTCTTGGAATCTAGTGCAGGCTCAGCACTCTGAGAAGGGCTGTCTTTTCATCTTAAATGGGATTTTTTTTTTTTTACCTAGCTGGATTCTGTTAATTCTTTTGGTGTGATGTGTTTTGTTTTTTCAGAATTAGTTTTAAGTGGTATAGATATGAACTGCTTCTACTGGCTTTTGTTACTTGTGTCAACCTTTCAGCACGTTTTAGTCACTAAGACTACTGTCTCCTTTAAAGTATGCCTTATCTGGTCATGCCTGTTTACCAGGTCAGACTATGTGTCTGTTTGACCCTTGTTCTTACCTGTGTTTGGACTTTCAGTCCTTTATCAAATGATCAGAGTCCTTTTTGGCCACATCATCATTTTCCTTTGCTACTGCTATGAGGTTAGATATAGAGATTGTTTGGGTGCCCAACAACTTCACTTCTCACTTTTCATCTGTAAATCCCTTTCTTGGTGTGTCACCTTGTCCTAGAGGGTCAGTGTCCTTGTCTCATGAATGAGAGTCCATCAGCAGGAGAGTCCTGCTGAGTGCTTGAATGTTCTAGTGTTCCACCTGTCTTTCTCTGTCCTTGTTATTGTAATGGCTCTTTATTAAATCTCTTGACACATAACTGGATCAATTGTTTGAAGTCCTGCCATATAAATAATCTTTACATTTCCTGCTGCCTTGTCCCATTCTGTTCTCTAACTGTAATGTAAGAAACCTTGGAACACCCAGAAAACATATATCTTCAGATCAGCAGGGAAATACATAAAGAGCAAAGAGAAAGGGGAAGGGTTGACATATGAATCATTTGATAATGCTGTGAAAGCAGTCACTTTAAATATGACTTTATATATATGTATCTAAACATAATTTTCACACTGTGTTTTAGTGAATATATAAATATTTTCAGTTAATTATATATTTTTTTTTCCCCATGAAGTCACAGATACAGTAGAGGCTGTTGCCAGAGTTTTCAGCAGCTTAGGCCTCTGCTGTCCAGACCTGAGGCTAATGATGCTTTTTGTGTGTGTGTGTGTGCTTCTGGGTATACATGTGACACTAAGAGGAAAAGAAGGGGTTGTACTTGCATGGGTGTTCTAATTTTGGAGATGAGAGTAAAGTCTCTTCAGTATTACTGGTGACAAGAAAACAAATCACCTTTTTCTGCTATCTTTTTCTTTCCTGCAAATCCTCATATCCCAGTTTAGTGGACAGTCAATGCTATGATAGCTGAATGTTTGGTCTCCCAGACTGATACATGGCTGCTTTGGCTGATCTCAACTCTTCTCCCATCCTTGTGCGAATTTTTCTGCTAATTTCTTTAAAGGCAGCATGTGGTAGGTTTCTACTCACTCCAGATTTAAAACGTGGGCAGAGGAAGAGAGGGTTTTTTCGGTGCTCAGGGCTTGTGCAGCTGCATTTGGCAGGCAGCTCCGCCCTGTCTTGCCTGTATCTGGTTGCTGCTGCCTGAGTGGAACATCTCAACTCAGAAGACGCCCCGCGGAGCTCTAGGTCACTCAGCTCTGATTCCCAACAGTAAACACACAGCAGTAAGAGTCTTTTTATCTGTAGTAGATGCATGATGTGTGTGTTTATTTGTTTTAAAAACAAACTTCTGTACTAAATAGGCTGTTGTGATTGGCAGAGTTTTAGGGTAAAAACACCTTCTGTAAAAGTGACAGATCTAGTATACGAAGTGTGTTAATCCAGAAGGAGTAAAACATAATGCAATGAGCACCATGATTTTGTGCTTTATCAGAAGTGGGTAAATGAAGCTTGTCTAAGCCTGCATTTTACAGTAAGGAAGCTTTTCCCTACTGGCAGCTCAGCCAGCAGCTGAGCATGGATGTTCTGGTGTGGAACAGTACACATCAGGAGGCTTACTTTAAAGTCTCTTAAGCAACAAACAGATATAGTTCCTTCAACCTGTTTTATCCAGCATGCTCAGCACTTGAGAAATGGTAGGCCAGAGGACAGGAGCACTTGTGGCATGCTACCTTTGGTCTTGTTCCGTGTGGTAGGCACTGCCTGGCAGAATTCCAGCTGACACTCTTAGAGGCTTAGCTGGCCCATCTCTTTGGCTCTTGCCATGTGGCATTTGCTATAGTCTACTAAATACTTTATTTTCTATAAGTAGTGTTATTCTTCTTTTCCCCACTCACTAAAGACAGGGATGAAGAAGACTAGAGCTCATAAAAATTGAGTTCCCCTCAGTAAAGTAAAGAGGATGCATGAAACAAAAGAAAATGAGTAGAGGGCACAAGTCAGGTAGACAGTCTCTCTCTCTCTTTTTTTTTTTTTTCCTTTCTTTTAAAGTCCCTGAATTGTAGAAAAATTGCAGGTGTGTCGTAAGGACCTCTAAAATGATGGTGAAACAGAAATGCTGAATCTGTAGAAAACATTTCTAGCAGTCAGCCACAGTTTCTATCTGAAACTCGTTATCAGCTCGGGGAAACAAGCCTGCTGCATAGAACTCTTTGTTAAATTAAAACAAAATCCTTATTTGGTATAAGAAAGTAGAAGAGGGAATTAATTTCCTGCAGTTATTGGGGTGCTGCAGTCTCTGCTGCCACAGCAGATTTTAGATGCCCTCTTGTATATGGAGGTTTTTAAGGCCAGGCTGGATGTGGCTCTGAGCAACCTGAGCTAGTGTGAGGTGTCCCTGCTCCTGGCAGGTGGGTTGGAACTAGATGATCCTTGAGGTCCCTTCTAACCCTAAAACTTCTATAATTCTATACCAATACAATGGATGTAGGGAAAGGTCAGGCTGCATTTGTGTGCAGGAGACTTGTTCCTCCTCTTCATTATGGTGCCTAGCTAGGTGGCACAGGAAGAATTATTTGGGTGCCAAGGCAACTTGCTGGTAAATGTAGTATCTTGGCTGGAAACGTGGGATGAGCAAGTTTCAGTCCAAGTCTGCTAATAAAGCAACGAAATGGCTTAGTTTGGAGAGGCACAGGTGCTTCTGACACCTCTTGCAACTGGAACCAGAGTGGGGAAATAAGACAGCTATTGGTCTTTTGAAAACGGTAGCTCTGAATGAGTGTTGGGAGACTGTAGCAGTCATCTAAATGGTTTGTTTCTTGCTTCTCTGTGGTATGCAACTACGTATGCCTCTGTGCTTTTTCTGATGGGAAGGTTTTAGCCTCCTTGAATGACAGGAAAGCTGAGGGGGAAGCTATTAAATTCTGAAAGCTATATCTAGCTCAGAGCAATTAAAGCTAGCACTATATAATGACACTTGTATGTAGTTGATCCGTCATGCAAACTATAGGATTTTAATGTTTGCTTTCAGGCAGACTTTGCATTACTGTTAGCTTTCTCTTGCATTTATTAAACTGAATTTTAGATGGTGTATCTGTTGGAGATTATTTTGAACAACTCACTTGTTTTCTCTATTGCACCCTGTCACTTTGGTTCCTTGTACCAGTTTCAGTGTAAACAAACATAATCCTGCTATGCTTCCAGAAACGGTGGTTTTGCTCTGCCCTCCCATCTGCAGCTGTCTGGTTTGCTCTTTTCACCGCCTATATGCTGGCAGCATGTTCATGCAATGAACTGGTTCAGCAAGCAATGTGGCTAAAAATCTGGCTTTTTTTTCCAGGTTAGCTGTTAACTGGATCCATTTCCCCGCTGTCATTCTACTGTGTACTTGTGTTGCTACAGGTTCTAGCAAGAGGTGTAGCAGAAATAAATGGCTAACGTTGAGAAGGGAGAATTTGAGTTGTTTCCTCCGCAAGGACCCAGTTCATCTTGCTACAGATTTACACCAAATTATACTCTGTTGCCAGATTAGGTCATACACTCTTGGTAGGCTCGTTGAGAAACAGACAGAAACAGGTAATTTCTTTGGGTGTAATACAGTACAAAACAACTTAATGAATTGTTGTAGAATTGTTAGAAGGTCAGCTATTGCATGTTCTTTTTTATAATTAATTTCCTCAGTTCTGCATTAAATGAGCATTCTTCTATGATGCTTACATGAGTGGTAGTCACCCACTGTGAGAGGTGGTTGCTGTTCAACTTTTACTATTCCAATGTATTAGGCTCTAGATTTTTTTTATAATTCCTGTTTGTGAGTAAGTCTGTATGAGTGTGAATTACTTTTTATTGTTAAAAAATAAATAAATGTTTATAAATCAATCCAAGCTGGTCAGGATTTCCCAGATGATTTTAGAAAGAGCACGCCTGTATTGCAAAATATTCAGAAACCAAAATATCACATGGGTGCATCCCTGTGCCCACTGATCAGTTCACTGCAGCACAGTGGTTTGGGGAGTACTGGGGAGCATGGGCTCTTTTTTGGACCAGCAAATTGTAGGGAAAAGAAGGCTTACTGTGTGTGCAAAAACGGGGAAAGATTGTGGAAAAACAAAGGCATATGTTGGTTTTATGAGATTACTAAATGGAGATACAAGCCCCAGCTCCCTGATGGGCATCTCAGATACTTTAGAAACGTCATTCAGAGTTAAGACCACTGCATTTCATTTGTCCTGGTACCATGGATTTCTGTTGTGAAGATCATGTCAAACCCTTATACAGGAGGCTGCATAATAAAGTGAAAAATTCTAGGTAATTTTTGGGGTAACTTTTAGCTAAATGAAGTCTTTGAGATTTGAAACGGTGGAAATGGCAATGCCATTTTCCTATCCTTCAGCCTCTGGAGTTGCTGCATAAGGTCTGACCTTGTGGGCTGTGTTGAAACATTTTCCTTGCCTTTTTTGGGATAGGGATGATTATTTTTTAGGCCATCACATGTTTTGGAAGCTAGCACAGAACTGCTGATGGCCTAGTGTGCCTAGTGAAGGAGAACGCTTAAGCTGTGTTTCCCTGTACCTGTTCCTTTGGGGCTCCTCTAGATTCCCTCCTATTTCAGTGTGATAAGTAATATACTCCTGGTAACTAATGTAAGTGTCTTGAACCTGTATAAGATTTTTCTTCCTATTTCTCTTACATTGTTCATGCAAATAACACAAAGAATTAAAGCCACTACTTTTCAGATCTAGGTTTTTGTGTATTGTTTTTTTTTTTTTCCTTTTTCAAAGGCTGATTAGAAGGTGATTCTGTTGTCTTTAACTGTGAGATTTTTAATGTAAGATTGGAAGTTTTACATGTAGAACAGCTTCATTTTTGAATTACTGGGAAAAATGCCAGCCATAGATTTGGGAAAGTCTGAGTAATAAAAGTGTAAGGCTGGTTCATAAGTCAAATATGTTCTTATTCCAGCTGTCTGCCCAATGCGTGCTCATACAGGCTAAAAATGTCGATAGGCTCTAACACGAGCAGCTATTTGAGATCTCTACTCTTAAAAGGAAACACATTTGAAAGAACCATAGTTTAATCTAAAATATCAAAGTTAATACATGAAGTATTCTTTCTTACTCCAGTTTTAAAATCTTCCACCCTTTATACCTGGATTATTAAATCCACAGAAGTGTATACATTAAAAAAAGCCTAATTCTGAAACTAAACCGCAGATCTTTAGTCTCCAGGCAGCGGGTGGTGGTATTTGAAGCAATGTAACAAATAGAGGATGCAAGGAATTGAAGGTAAATTGGTGAAATGAATTTCAGAGTTATTAAATGTAGACAACTGAAAAGAGAAGGCAAAACTGTTGCTCGAAACTCAGTGAGCTGAAAACTCATTTGGGAAATATGTCAACATTTTAAAGAATAATACTGAATAAGGGCAGTAATGACGGTAATTCAAGAACAGCAGAAGAATTTAGTTGCTGCATGGTCTATTGATAGCATATAGAAATAGTAGCTAAGAAAAAAAGCTAAATTATAACAGTGGATAACAGTTTTGAATCTGGAATGCAAATAATTTGTACTGTAAATTTTAATTCACTTTCTCATATTGATCTTGAAGAAAGATCAGGAAAGCTTCCAAGCACCAGAGGAAGCTTAATGATGTGCTAGTTTCCACAAACAGCAAATTATGTGGTACCCAGACACTGGTTCATCTGGTGTTGATTACAGACTTTTGGAAAGATTATCATCAGTCTGATATGGGAACCGACTTGGTGCAACAGAAATTCAAATGTAATTATTGGAATGAAGCACCATACTATCTATGAATATAGAGGCTAAAACTGAGCATATGAAACTTCGTCATAAGCCATTTCTGTTTGGTAGTGTCCATCCTGTACAGAGAAGTCCTGCAGGCAGCTAAAACTGTAAAATTGGATTACCTTCAGAAAAAAATTCATTTGACTAAATGTCAAAACTGTGTGTTGGTTGCTTCAAAGCAACAGTTGCAAACTGATTTGAATTAATCAGAGAGTAGCACTCCCAGCATCTTTTTCCATGTAGGATTCTTCTTTGTTGGCATTGTGTTGTGTTGAGTGTTTGTTTGTTTGTTTTTTTTTTCTTTTTTTGTGCTGACAAGGTGTTTAAATGGGTTCCCTACACCCTCAAGTAGATGTATGTGCTTGTGCAGACTTCTGGATCCTTGGGGCAAGAAAGATTTCTGTTACAAAACACATTGCTTTAGTAGACCGAAATTTAGTTCCTTAGTTATATAAGAGAATGCTGCTAACTTGGAATTCTAATACATATCTTTCAGATGTAGCTATAGATGCTGTATTTTAGGGAAATCCTGGAGCATGAGGGGAGGGGTAACACGTGAAAAACAAGGTAGAAAATTTTCCAGATGTTCACAAAATGTTAGGGGCTGGAAGGGACCTCGAAAGATCATCTAGTCCAAACCTCCTATCAGAGCAGGATCACCTATACCAGACCACACAGGAACACATCCAGGTGGGTCTTGAATATCTTCAGAGAGGGAGACTCCACAACCCCTCTGGGCAGCCTGTTCCAGTGTTCATATATTGTATTCCTTATCTGCTTCATGCTTACCAGGTACAACTGGACAAGGCAACAGGGAATCTTATTTCTCACCTGATTTTTTTCTTTGGTTGTTTTTTTTTCTTCCTTCTCAGATCCACCAAGGGATCCATGTGAGTTTGTACATCTTGCCTTATGGAATAGCTCAGACTTTAACTGCTGTGAAAGAGAATGAGATTTGGGCTTTTCATAGTTGGCATCAAGAGCCGATCCACTCATTTTAAGTCTTCCTTCTATGCTGGATGTGATGCCCTCCCTATAGTAGGAAAGCAGAAGTTGATGTGGAGCTTGATCCAGCCTGGAGTGGACGTGATGAAAGAAGCTGTGTAAGAAGCTGCTTGCTGTGAAGAATCACTCCATCAGTGTAGAAGACTGTAGTATAGTTGACATAGAGGCAGCATTGTGGTCCCTTTTAGGGATGATACATTGTGCTTAATTGTATGTCTAGAAGAACTGAAGGGTGTTTCAAGGAAGTGGAATAGGTGGACCTGAAGTTCTGCTGATGTTAACCTTACATTCTGCTGAGATGAGGGCCCTTGTTCAAAAATGCCTCAAAGCTGTGTTACTTTGGAGGGAACTGGAAAAATAATACCATCTGCTGGGTTGTATTCTGTTGGATTCCCATTATCTTAAGCCTTGCGGTTTTCACTGGTCACCTACCAAGTCACCCACTGTGCCCCTAAACTCTTTCTGCTTTGTGTCTTGCTCTGAAATGTTCTCTGTAGACCACAGCCAAAGATAGGACTTTGACAAGGTTGAGATGTTACTGGTGATACTGAAAAACTTCTTGTGTTGCTGATGGGTGTGCTCATTAATTGTGAGATTTATCATTAGGAGGAAATTCTGTCCCAAGTCATGTTTTCAGTCATGGCACTTGTGGTGGTTTATCTTCTCTGATAGCATGTGCATGTACTCACAATGCATCCTGAGTACTTAATGTGTTGTGTTTCTCTTTTGGGATAGGCACACTGATAATGCATTTGGGCTTTCTGGCTAACTGCTTGTGCTGCGTTTTAACTGTTGTTTAATATATTCTTGGCCTTTTTAACCTATAGTCATTAAATTAGTGTTATAGGGCACATAGGGCAGGTAGGATGTTGTAGGTCCTACATGCATGTAACTTACATGTTTGCTTGCAAGTGTGGAAGGATAGATGTTCTGAACTGTGCAGTTCTTACAGTCTTGTGCTTTGTGTATAAACTAAATGTTTTGAAATTAGTGTTAACAGGCTCTTGTACTTGTCAATCAGAATACAGCACTGCTGTTATGAAGTCATCTCATACTTGCATCTGATTTTCTGTAGGCTTATTTACTGCTTTAAGTCTAGTGACTTAATTCTTCTAGGCTAAATCTCTCATACTGTGAGCATGTTAAAGCTATGGCTCGCTATATATTGCCCAACAGGACTTAACTTTCCTCTGGAGATAAGTCATGGAACTGAAGTATGTAGCAGGCACAAAGGTTGAATCTTTGCTAGGTGTGGCTGCTTTAAAGCACATTAACATCCATGTATGTTTTCAGCTTCTACAAGTTAGAAGCTGAAAAGGAGTCAGAGGAAAGAAAGTAATGAGTGGAGAATACTTTGACCTGGTTTATTTTTGTCAATAGGTACTGCCATACTGCTACAATGGGCTCTCTCTGGGAGGTGCCCAGTTGCTATGGGATCCTTTTACCTATGCAAATAGCAGGATTTATCAAATATGATTACAAAATAGCTGATTATGTTGGGAAGCTTTATGTTGAAGTAGCAAAGCAATGTTTCATAATTGTCTAATGGCTTTCAAAAAGTTTCAGTGGGTTTGGCAAAAGTGAACACGGATCTGCTCCACCCCAGTGTGTAGTATGTGATTATTTTATTTACAGAGGGGGTTCCTGTGGAATGGGTATGTTCATAACTTTCACAGGGAATTGTGTGGGAAACCTGTGAAAAAATCAAGGCAAGACCAGACTTTGCTTATCCTGATCTTTCACTTGCAAGAAAAATCTCCATTGAAAGCATTTTGGTAGATTCTAAAAGGAAGGGTGTTAGACATACAAAATCAACAGAGTTTGAACAGTTACAAACAGGAAATTTTTCATTGCTCCTCTAAGAGTTGTAGCAGAAGGCTGCAAGAAGAACTGGTATTTATCTTAATGTTTTTGTTTTCATACTGATGTAGTACCATCCTGTTGGCATAGTTCTTGGAATGAATTAATAATTTGCAACACCTTTTTCTTGAGATGTGTTAAATCTCATGTTCACATGTGGTGTACCTTTACGCCATGTCCTATTTGAAAAAAGAAATAAAGAGTACTTGGTGCTTAGAATGAATTCACCCTAAAGTGAATTTATCTTAAGTCCATTTTTACAAAGCTGAAAGCTGAATCTGTGGCTGTTACAGAAGCAGTTCCCATGTTACTGGGCCTTTAGAGAATTTGATGTTGCTTCCAAGAAGGATAATAAGGACTGCAAAAATGCTCTGACCCTTCGTGTGTAATTTTAGTGCCAGCGTTTGGGCAGCAACTCTGCTTCCAAAGGTTGCAACTGTGTTAAAAGCTGCTTTAACAAACAATGATGTGCCACTTCCTACCTGCTGATTGTTTTTGTCATCACTGGACAAAAATATGTTAATAAATGGTCAGCAAGGTAAAAAATACCCTAAGATAAGCTCTCAAGAGGAAATGTGCCACATATCTCTGTGATCATGTAAGTGAAGGTGATAACAGAAAGCTATGGAAGTCTCACTAAATCCAGAAGAGAAAAATATTTTTATCTGGCTTTAATATTTTTTTAAATATATATATATATATATATATGGGATAACTAATTCTCATTAAAACCTGATGAACTATACATGAATATTTGGTAGTAAATTTAGCTTAGCAAAAGTGCTTTATCAGACAGCTGTTATGTATTTGCTTAAATAATAATTTACATAGCATCACATACGTCTGCTTCAGATTCTTAACTTGCAATTTTTATTACTTTTTAGGATGGTGGCTAAAATGATGTTCTGTGTGTGATCTGTGATAAACTGCATTTGCATGGAAATTGATTAAAATGCAAAAGTAATTTTAAAGATGAGACTTTAAAATGTGCAGCATAACTCATTTTCTGATCTATAAATGTACAAATGCACCACTGTACTGATTTTTTTTCTGGTTGTGCTTCAGAAGTGTAAAAACTGTTCCCTTGCACAGTTTGGTGGTGTTTTGTTAGTTTATTAGGTGAGGAATTAGCGGGGGTTTCAGTTCCCATTTGCTGTCCCCCTTTTGAAGGAGCAATATACAACACTTAAGACTAGCCAGCCTTGAGTCCAAGTGGGTGATGCAAAGCTTTTCTGAATCCCAGGGTTGGAGTCCCTTTAAAACTGTCCACTTAAGCATAAGCGTTTTTAAATTTGCTTTTGCAATTTAAATCAGATTTTGTCAGCTATTGATGGGCAGTGTAATCTTAACATCAGAAGTAAAATTTCAAAGTTGAGCATTTCAACAAGATTATTTTATTCTGGCCTTTCAAGATGCTCCTAATGACCATAACTTCAGTTTTTCGGATGTTTTGTTGTTATCTGGAGCGACAAAAATCTATCTATCCTCTGAGAATCAGGACACAGCTCTCCTGTCTCCTTCCTTTCTGTTCCTTTAGTGGGAAGGAAAACAGGTCATGAAATATGCAAATATGCTGACAACCACACTCTAAAAAAGACACAAACAAAACAACAATCAGACAGTAATTTGCTTCCCGTAATACATTTTACAAGGAGTAACTACCAAAGACTTTATCAAACCTTATTAAACTCAGAGTTGATGATCTGTAGCGTTATAGTTTGGAAAATATATTAATGAATAGAATGATTCACCGTTTTAGTAAGCATAAAGGAATGAAAATGTAAATAAGTGAGAGGATTTTCTACAACAGAACACTAACCCTGGAGAATTTTTTGTGTGTGTGCTGTATGTTTGCTGTATGACCAACTATGGAAGAACACACATCTGAGTCTGAAATACTGAAACTTTCTGGTTCTGGTTTCTTATAAATTAATCCTTGATAGCATGTACTTTATTTTCATTTCACTCATATTTTGGAGGAAGAATAGGGAGAACAGCAGTGGGTGAGGGAGGACTGTGGCTGTCTTGTAAGAAAAGTGGAGTGTTTACTGCTTCAGTTAAATCATCCTCTTGGCTTTGTGTGGCATGAGCTCTTGTAGGGAAGTAGTCTGTATTGTTCAATTTTCCAGAGAAACAGATGTATCAAATTTGGAGACAAGGTTTCTTTCCTTACTAGCTGGAATCCTCCTGGGGAGTGGTTGAAAAGTGAGGGAGTTCACTTGGCTGTTTTCAAAGTCACTCAACGACCAAATGTTTAGTGTTTTTTAAATGTAAAATTACTCTTCCCTCAGGCCATGATTCATGATTTCACTTACACACTGACTCTAGAAAGCTATTTGTTTTACCTGGCCAAACTGTAGTTGATATTTCACCTTAAATTTTTGCATATGGTTTTGAGTTTTATTCTTATATTTTCCAGTGCCATACACTTATCAAGGCAATCTAAAAGAAACCACTAATTATGAGAAGATGATAGCTAGAATAACAGCTGTTAAGGGCATGATTCAGCATCTCCTTCTGCAAATTGTGAGATTTTATCTACCCTATATTTGCAAACTCCATGTAAAGGAATACTGGTGACCATGGTGCAGGGGCCACTGTGGTGGATGTGCTTTGTGCTTAATTATAGCTCTCTGACACTGGCTAATAACCATATGCTGTAGAAGAAAGTGTTTCAGTCCTTATCATGAGTAGTGGCAAAACATTTGCCCTTTTGTCAGACCCTTCCTATAATCTTCATCAGGGTGACTTATGATCTGGTGTGAAAAGACTGTCTTTAAATGTATTTTTTCCCCCAATTTTATAGAAATGATCATGCATCCTATTTTAGTAAGTATGTACATTAAGGGCATGTAGAAAGCTAAATATATTTAGCAAAAATAAGTCTGTTTTCAAAGGTGATGTTTATTGCTTCTAACAGCTGTGACCTAATGTATCAACTGGAAGACGAATGCTACAAACTACAAAAAAGAATCCCAAACACTAAGCTAAAGAAAATAACAACTGCAAGGAACTGTAACAGTTGAAATAAATATTTGGCCCTTGAAATGAAAAGAGGGGCAAAACATAAACACCTCCCCTCCAGTGAAGTAGCTTTACACTGTATCATTAAATCTCACTTGACAAAATTGAGATGTCTTGTTCAAGACACTTGAAATGAGAAACTTTTTTTTTTTTTTTTTTTTTTTTTTTTTTTTTTTTTTTGAGGCTGTTTTCTTCCCACCCCCAGAAATGCCTGGAAGCTCTGACTGATTTGTGGCTGTGTATTTAAGTTTATTTTCTCCATGCAGTTGTATTTCAGATAGAAAATTTTTGAACAATATCACAGAATTATTTGTCAAAAGACTCAATTTCTAAATACTGAGTATCTTCCAGACTGTCAGTATGGCAAAGCAGTATCACTCAGGCTGTGCTTTAGTGAAACTGGATGTAGCAGTAGGAGAGTGGCACCACACATCAACAATCATGATCTCTGCAGGGTGGGGGAAAGTACAGAGGACAGCACAGCTGAAAGAGAAATGTAAGGAAAGGAGGGATAGTTTCTTACAACTCAGTATTTTGGCACTTAAAATCAGATACTGGGCTTTGTATAATGTATCTTTCAAAGCAGAATTGGAAAGAGATTTTCAAATCATGAATGGATTTCAGGGTTTTGTAAAACATAACCAGGTTAAGATCTTATTTCTAAATGCATTGAATTTTATTCCTTTCAGTGTTGTCTTGCCTCCTATTTTGAAAAAGCAAAATTAAATGTTTTTAAAACCTCCATTAAGACTGAAATGCAATTCAGTGTACATGGCTATCAGTTTTCTTCTTTTCTTTGAAGTCCTAGTGGAGTAGGGTATAATTACCTCTGTGAAGTTATGTTGGTCAAGCCACAGCTTATTTAGTGTGCATCTGTTTTGGCAAGCTTGAGTATCTGGGGATTTATCTTGTTAGCATCCTCAGACTTGGTTAATTCATGACTAGAAGCACAAAATTTGAGGAATGTTTCTGAACTGGGATCTTTGGCCCTGTGGGAAGATGAACTAGAGACCCTTTAAAGTGTCTTGCAAGGGATAAGGAACCACTGTCTCTTGGATATCTGGCTGTGTGTGGGATGCTCCAGCTGTGCTGTTAGAATTGTCACCTGTGGGAAGATAAATTCACATTTTTTTCAGTTACATAACTAGGCATCACATTTAACTTATAGCCCAGAAATCTGACTATAGCATGTGAGGTATGAGGTATGCATTTAAAAAATAAAAGCATTGTCATAGGAAAAAAAAGAAAAGAAAAAGAAAAAGCATCATTCGCACTTGAACCAGGTGATAGCATTGCAGATGTGTGTATAGAAAGCAGGGGTATAAATATGTATATGCTTTGCATAGGTTTTGGAAATGAAGCAGTTTTATGAATTGTGGGTTTTTCCGTGGGAGGTGCTGCAGAAGTTTAGCCTGATAAACATCATACAGATGCTGAAGCTGCATTTGGTAGAGAAGAAGGCTGCAGTCTTTCTGAGCCTCCCAGGCAGGTGGCATACTGATGGATCCAAGCACAGTGGCTAACTTAGAAAGCCTAAGTGATGCAGATGTTGAGTAAAATGTCCAGATCTGCTGATGCTCTGCAGTGACTCAGAGCTTGGGGACTTCTGTCTCAGCATCCAAATATGCTCTGTCATGGGTCCAGGATAACCTAATGGGCAGTGACATTTAATTGTCCTTCAGCCTTGCAGCATCAGGAAATATTTTATTGAGTATTAATGAGTAAAGTTTTTTTTAATTACAATGAGGTCTGAGAACAATTCTTTTCTTTTCTTCTTTTTTTAATGGATAGCTTTATTGAGCTCTAAAAAAGTATCCTTAGCAAGGTCTTTGCTTGTTTAGCTGATTTGAAACAGGAACGTGTTAAAAAGTTCAGAGTAAGGAAGGTGCACCTTCCTTTATGAGGAGCATTTTTTTATTGTCACAAAAGAAATACTTTTATTTCTACATGCATTTGTAGTTCAGATTTCTCTGAAATTCTTGTAAAAAACAGCATTGGGGATTTTTATTTATTTCTATTACCTGTGGTGAAGAAATCCTAATTCCATATGTTACAAGAAAGATCAACTGGAAGGCTGTCTGGTGCTTTTTGAATAAACTGTGGCAACCCAGTTTGAACTGCTTGTTTTCATGTTATTTATTTAACTTGCTACCTGTGAATTATCCTGTTTCTGTGCATGTGGACATGAAAGCTGATTAAGTGGATGTTGTTGAAGTAATAGCTTGCTGCTTGCTCAGCTGAAGAAAAGTCAGGCCTGCAGCACCCCTGGAATAGGTTCTGAATACAAAAAGCCAGTTGTTGATTATGTACGAAATGTTAATTATTGTTCTGCTCTGCTCAGACATAACTAATGTGTGACTTAATTTAGATGCATTCGCTGAGAATCGTTACGTTCACATGGGGAGAAACGCGTTTGTCACGTGTTTGCTTTTCTCGTGCTTAGTGTATTGTGTCCAACTTGACAACTCCTGCACTTGGTGAGTTTAAGCCCCTTAAATTTGCTGTATAAGGTGGTTAAACTGCTGATTTTAACTTCCAAAATTGTCATGTTGTTTTCCATATCCTTGCCAAGCTCTAGAAAAGCATTCCAGGCAGAGGGAGTGGGGCTATGGGAAATGTGAACTCTGAGCTGCTTGTGGAATCCCCAGGCAAAATTAATACAAAGCCAGATCACTCTACATGAGGCAGCAAAATCTTGCAGCATTTACTGGAACATATCATTTTAAAGCAGGTATGCTGGAGTTGTACTGACAACCCACAAGAGCAAATGACACCATAGGGAGTAAAGGCAAATTTGCATCCTATTTTCAGGAATGATACTGAAGCGATTTTAATTGGTCAGTGATTGTGTGCCTGGGGTGCTGTCATTTATGTGAAAGCAAAATGTGAAGTGTGACAGCTTTTAACGTAGTTTTTGGGGTAACCCAAAAGGAGCTGCACCTTAAGGGAGGATATTTTGCAAGCATGAGATGCAGTCAGTGAGTGCTCTTCAGAGCCTGGCATGTGGATCCCATTTGTCCCACTTTCAAAATCTCTGTTCAAACACCTAATGGTGCTGACGGGTGAAAAATATAAGGAGAGAGATCAGAATATTTTCTTCCAAGTAATTCCAGAACTGTTTTGTACTTGATACAAATACAGATTATTTGGTTTTTGATGTGTGGACTTCCTAAGTGAACTGGCAGGTGGCTCTAACACATTTTAATTCAACTCACTAAAATAAGTAGGTGGGATACAACACACCAGGTATTCAAGAAATGTGTTGTACTATATTTCTTGATTTTTTTTTTTTTCCTGTAAAAGTATAATACTTCATCAGCATGACAAGTGATCTGTTCCTCAAATTTATCTCTCTTGGTGATGCAAACAATTCTGGAGTGTGGTAGGAGATCCTTCTTGTTCTGTTATTGTATTTAATTTTATAGTTTGGTTACTGAGTTGAAGCAATGATCACCTTCACTGTTCATCTTCTTAGCTAGGATTATGATACCACACTAGAGAACAATCTTTCAATGCCTCATACTGAAGTTATTCCTACATTTTCTCCAAAATAATAGCTGTTTTATGAGTCTTCCAATTAGTGTGAATTTTCTGCTCTGGAAGATCATTAGAATGAGAGGTTTCAGGGAGCTGATCCTTCAGTCAAAACAGAAAATATTTGTTCTCTTGAGTCTCTCCTGGCATGTGCAGGGTTTCAGAGTTTTGTTAGGCAATCAGATACCTGTGGTATTCAGTTACATGTGGTTACTGACATCTTTATGTTGCTAAACACAAAATGCTGCTCACAAAATTCCATCCATAAATAATGTGTTATGTAGAAGCTCACCTTTTCTACTCCAGGAAAGCCTGCAAGTCTTTTCAAAAGGAGATTTTTGCAGCAGTCTCTCCATTGCACAGGAAGTGAAAATATCCTCAAACTGCCTTTCTCTTTTCCCCAGATGCTGATGAGCAGTCAGGTGAGCTGGCATGCTTGCGAAGGACAGCCTGAAATAAGAGCTGTGGGGCTGCTGGCTCTCATGGCCACCTTGCTTGTTTGCTGCTAAGACAGACAGATGACTTCATTTTTTCTTCTTTTTGACAACAGAAGACTGGAAAACTGCAAATCCTGATCATGTAATTTCTCCAAATGTAATCCTTCCAACTGCCATCTGTCATTCCAAGATTTATCTTGAATGTGATATTCCCCATAAATCCTTGTAGTTTGGGAGCAACGAAACTAAGATATTTGAATGTTTTGGACCTATTTTATGATGAGCTCAAACCCAATGTAATGCTTAAGAGAAAAGATAGGATGTATTTTATGTCAAAACTTTAAATTTTCTTGACAAATTGCCATTCACAGTAATTTTTTCCCCTACATTCCTCATCCAGCTTTTCACTTTCTGCATTAATTTAATTTTTCTACCTTTTCACAATTAAATGTGTAGAACAAATTAAGGAAATTCAGTTCAGTGGTTCTTTGTCTGTACAGTGCAGGTGTATTATTTTTTTCTAGAAGAAACTGAGTTATGAAAATGCTTTAATGTCTGCAAGCTTCAAGTTTGGTCATGATTTGATGAAAAACTTTGCATATAGTTTCACCCTTTGAAAAGACAATTTTATGTCAAAAGTGTAATTTTATGGCATAAGCTTTTAAAAGTATTTTCTTCCTTTCTGTGTTCTATATTTCACCATATAAAATATGTATTTGAGTTTCTCAGACCTTTTATCCTAAAAGTATCACTCGCTGGCAAAATTTTGGAATATGTCAATGGAAGATGAATATTAATAAAAGTTAAGGAAAAAAGTATGTAGGTCAGCATGGATGAATTGTTCATGACTGCCATCTGTTAAGAAATTAGCTTTCAATATTATGTGTCCTGCAACTTCATATGTTATTTTAGACATATTTTTATTAAAACTAAAACCCCCTTTTAGCTCCTTCCTCTAAGAAATTGCCTTTTTTCCTATTTTCAGAAATTCATCAAGTACATTATATGAAAGATTGTGGAAAATGTTTCTAAGTATGTCAGGATGCAGTTTATGCTGCGCTGCTCGTAGTTAACCACAGGTTTAATTTATTTTTGTTCCATAAGTCCTGATGGTCTAGAAAAGCTATTACAATATGCCAGCACTTGAGAAACAAACAAAAATGGGGAGAGTTTTGTAGGAGAGTAGAGAGAGTTGGCAAGGACCAAGATTGGTGGCAGTCTTCTAATATTAAACAGTTTAAGGAGAATCTGCATCACTTGTAAACACTTCTGTTATTGCTGCTTTTATAGCCTGTAATTAAAAATCCAGGTGGTTAGTTGCAGTTCAAGTATAACCAGCAGAAATGCTGTGAAGCAACCATGATACTTGACTGCACACATTACAAAACTCTTCACATTGTTGTCTGCTGTATCTATAGCCTGTCTCCAGTGACTGGAACAGAAGTAAAAGATGATGTACTCATTGGAAATAACAAATATGAATTGTTAATTTGTAGCATCCTTTCACTTGTGCTCGAATCAAGTTCTTTCTAAATTATTAATTATTCCATGTTGCTGAGGTAGCCTAATGAAAACTTTCCATCTTTTAAACCTTTAAAAATGCTTAAGTATAGCTGAAGCTTTTTTAATCATGCAGAGTTTCTTTTGGCTTTAATTAAATTCAAATCGATAGCTGGTAGCTCGCATTAATCTAAATGTAAGATTAGGGACAGAGTATCTTCTCCAGATCTGTCTGGATCAGTTGAAAATAATACTGTTTCCACTTTCCTGCCCACAAGTTGGTGGTGATCATCCCTGAAGTTTGGCCAACGCGAAGTATATGAACTACCCAACCCCTGTGATAAATTTCTCTCCACTGAAGTGGGGAATTTCTTCAACTGTTTTTCAGCTTCAAAAGTTGAATGTGAATTTGAGCTCTAACCAGTCACTGGAGGCCCTGGGCTCCTGCTGAGACCCATGAAAGTTCTCAGCAGCTTTATTGAGCTCTATTGCTGGAGGCAGGGGATGGGACATTGGGATGTCATACTGTAGTAGACTTTTATAGAGTTATAATACACTATTTGTTAATACATCTCCCATATTTAGTGTTGCCTGTAATAATGTTAAATTATTCATAGTCTTTTTTGCCTGGTCTCCTATCTTGCTTTTAGATTGTGTTCCGTTGTAGCTAGGCAGTGGCAGGACAAAATCTGATGTGAATGCACTCACTGTGAAATGGACTTTCTGTTCTTTGCCAAGCATGGTTGCTGCTGCTGCAGCAGCTTCCTGTTCTCTTTCTTCCTTTTTCGAGGTCAAAAGTTCTTACCAGCTCTGTCCATATAGAACCTCTAAGGTAACCCTAGCTGGATTTGGGTTCTTCTCCAATGTTTCAGAACCTGAGGAGGTAGTGGTGTTCTTGTCATTTGAGGTGAAGGGGAGATCTCTTTTATGATCTCCTTCCTGCTCAAGAGCTACCATGAACATAGTCTGAAACCCTCATCTTTAGGCTGTATCTTTTTTTGGTTGATCCAGCTATTATGTTTGCTACTTTCCCATTTCTTATTATTGAGGCAAAACATTGCATGTCATCATTCAGATTTGTAATCTGTTTTCCCATATCTTGCATCTCTCTCTTTCTAGTTCTCTTTCAGTTCATCTTTATCCTATGCAAAGAGGATCATGTTGCAGAAAATCTTATCTGTAGAACCTCTTTCCTGGTTCTCAATGTCAGGGTGTTCTTACAATCATAAATATGAATGGATTTGAGATTAAGTGTGATGTAGGATCTTCTAAGAGCATGGTTAACTCCATCTGCATTTGCTTCTTGCAGTTTGTCACCTGCATCCATGCACATGATACATATTTCCAGGCAAAAGAACAGTTCCAGGTGCCATCCTGTCTGTCCTTGGAGAACTCCAGCCCAAGCCTTAATATTTTTATTTGAAAGGAACACTTGTCGGTGTGTACTCTTTTTTTTTTTTTATATTTGCCTTTTTTTTTTTTTTTTTAATTGAAAGCTTGCAGTTAAACTCTCACCTTTTTGCATTAATAAAAAAATACTTAGCACTTGTGGTACTAATTGTTCTCAGTATACTTACATGTGTTATTCTCTAAAGTGTCGAGGTTTATTGATGTGTTAAGAAACAGCACTGGGAAGTTTGTGGTTCCTTACCTGAGATGATGTTAGAAAGGGTTACATGGACCTACTGAAGAGAGTCCAATGGAGAGCTACAAGGATGACTGGGGGACTTGAACTTCTCCTTGATACGAGGAAAGACTGAGAGAACTGGGGCTATTTAGTCCTGAGAGGAGAAGGCCGAGGGGGGGATTTGGTAAATGTCTATAAGTAGCTGAGGGATAGATGTTAACATGAAGCTGGTGGTCTGGTTTTGGTGGTGCCCAGTGATAGGATAAGGACCAACAGGTACAAGCTGGAACACTTGAGGTTCCACCTTGAAACGAGGAGAAACTTTACTAGGAGGGTGATGGAGGGTCTCCTTCTCTGGAGACTTTCAAAACTCACCTGAATATGTTCCTGTGTGGCCTGCACTAGGTAATCCTGCTTTGGCAGGGGGGTTGGACTAGATGATCTCTGGAGGTCCCATTCAACCCCTAATATTCTTTGATTCTATGATGTGCTCCCAACTACCTGCCCCTGTTCAGAATACTGAGTGATCTTCTGACATCTCAAGCTATCATAATATGAATGACCTTCTGCAAGGAAATACTCTGCATAATTTTTACAACTAATATTGTAAAGTACACTGAAAAAGGTGTTCTGTAATGGTCTTAAAAGACTGAAACCTCTAAAGATACAATAAATTGGCCAAAAAGAAATGTGACATTTTCATAACTCATGGTTATTCCACTTCATGAAGTGTATAAACAAATCTCAGTGTATCCTAGGAAGAACTGAATCTTGTTACCATGGTCATTAAAGTTAATGAGATTTAAATTTTGAGCTAATAGACCTGCTTATAAAGGAGAAGCACTAAACGTCCTTAAAGGGAGATGTTGTCCCCTTTAACTTTTTTTCTTTTAGAAAGTCAGTGACATACACAAGAAATAGATGGCAATTTCAGTGTAGAGAGACATATCTGGGAGGGAGACCCTAGATTTTTGTTTTGTGGGCTTTATTGGTTTGGGGTTGTTCATGTTTTTGCTTTGTGTGGGTTTTTCTTTTCTATTAGAAAGTAAAGCTCAGCATCAAGGAGGACAAAGCAGGTTTATTGGATCCTGCAGCTCTTTAATGAACATGTCTAGCTTTCCTGCATGAGATAAATGACCTTTGTGTTGTGCTTGCTGTTTATATACACCCCGTGGGTTTTTTTCCTTCAGATTTTGGTCTGGATAGTTGCTGTGCCAAAACTCTTCCACTAGTCTTAATTGCTGTTCTGCCTGGAACCTTGAGTTATTGATTCTGAATTTCTTTCCCCTAGTTAATCTGTACTTGCTGGTTTAATAAAATATATTGCTTGACGTCAGCTGTGATGGATTTATGCATTTCACAGAATTATGCAGCTTGTCAGGTCATAAAGAGACAGTCTGGTTCAAAGTTACGTGGATCAGTTCAATGATATGACAGGAAAGTGATGTCTTTTTTCTTGATGTACAGGCACTGCTGTCTTAAGATCTTGAATTACTATATGCTGGCAGACTGCCAGATATTTCCAGAACTAATATTGTGCCTATCAAAACAGAACCTAGGAAAAACAGTGTCTGTTTCACTAACATTTTAGTAATAGCAAGTGCAGCTTTAAAAAGGAATAAGTCTTGGGGCATAGTGGAGTATCTTTGTTTTAGTGAACAAAGCAAAGCTTTAAATAGAAATAGATAGCAGGAAAATTAACGGCAACCAAGCTGGTGCCAGAACTCTGATAGTATTGTTTCCACTCGTATCAGCTCTGGGACATTACCACTGACAGATGGGCCTTCCCAAGGCTTTTAGTACAGACTATAAAATGATACCCATGTGCCTTTCCTTACTGAAAATTATTGTATGTTTTTCTCACTTTTCTATTGCCTGGTCATCGTTCATCTTTTCACTTGTGAGGGCTTTGCTAGGTGAATAGCCCTTCCAGTGCAAACCGCCGTGCTGCTTTATTATCAGAGCCCAGGGAGGGCTGTCAAACTTGTTAGCACTGCTGTATGCAGTGTTTGTGCTCCCAGCATAGGGTTTGATCACACCTCAGTAGCTGTTGCTTTCTGCTTCATGCTCTTGACAGGGAAACCGCTGACCCCTTTGTTACCAGGTCTCAAACTGGTTCGCATAGCTTTGAGCTTCTGGCTTCTCAGCTGAGTGTGTTAAGTCACACTAAGAGCTGGCAGGGGGCATATGGGACCTCACTCAGTCCAGCAGCTGATGCTTGAGAGCCCTGAGCGACCAGGCTGTCCCTTTGCAAGGCTCTTTCACAAAGAGGTGGGGGAGGAAGGAGAATTATTAATTATTTAGGACCTGACTGTGAGCTACGGCAGTCCTGTTAGTTAGGATTCTTCACTGCAATTAAAAGTTGAGTGTAAAAGGTGGTATGACGTCTAATTACCATAATGGTACAGCCATTGCTGCACATGTTTTATCTATCCCTAGTCACCAATGTTTCTAACATACCTATCTGGAACATATAACCAGCAATTTAATTTTTTTTTTTTTTTATACAAGTGTAATCTGTCACAGATCCCCTGGGAGGTGAAAACAGTGCCAAGATTGCGCATTTAAAATGAATCATGTTGCATGCAGTATTTACTCAGTTTCTATGATGGACGTGAGGAAAAGGTGGTGCTTTTATATATACTTGTATTTTAGGATGCTGATTGACCTATTTCTAAATTTATATCATATTTTTCTAATACAAGAATTGAATTATTTGCCCTAACATTTAGTGAAACAGTAGATACTTTGTTTGCTTCAGTAGGGTCTGACTAGATGTTCAAGCATGTTCTTCCTTCATGTCTTTCTTGGGTTATATTCTACTGGATTGTATCTAGGGGTTTTGTGGGGTGGGGTTTTTTTGTTTGTTTTGTTTTGTTTTGTTTTGTTTTTCTCTTTCTGTACACTGGAACATAGAGGATTTTCTTGCATCAGGTAATGAATAGTATATGTGAAAAGTAATCTTGTATTAAATGCAGTATGCTAGATATTGGAATTAAAAGCATCCTGATAAAGTTTGCTGATGACACAAAGTGGAGAAGTTGACACCCCAGAAGGGAGAGCCACCCTCCAGGAAGCTCTTGACAGGCTGGTCAAGTGGGCAAGAAGGAACTGTATGAAGTTTAATGAGAGCAAGTGTCAGGTCTTGCACCTAGGAACACATAACCCAGGAATGCAGCTCAGATTGGGAGCCACCTGGCTTGAGAGCAGCACTGTGGGAGGGACATGGGGGTCTTGGTGGATGTGACTGGACAGTGTGCTCTACTGGCCAAGAAAGCCAACAGGGTGCTGAGGCCAACAGGGTGCTAAGGGTATCTCAAGTGAGGATAAAGATGTCATTCTCTCACTCAGCTCAACAATGGTCAGGCTGCACCTTGAGTACTAGGTACAGTTCTGGTCCCTGCTGTACAAGAAGGATGCAGACAGGCTGGAAAGGGTCCAGAGAAGGGCCACAGGAATGATCAGAGGACTGGCAGATCTGCCGTATGAAGGAAGGCTGAGAGAACTGAGCTTGTTCAGCCTTGAGAAGAGATGGCTTAGGGGAGACCTCATAACCATGTACAAGTACCTAAAGGGCTGCTGTCTTGAGGAGGGAGACTCCCTTTTTACAAAGAGTCACAAGGTAAAGCCAAGGGGGAATGGGTACAAGTTGCTACTGGGGAGATTCGGACTGGGTGCCAGAAAACATTCTTTTCACCATTCTATAAGACCTGGGAATAAACTCCCAAGGGAGGTAGTAGATTCCCCTACATTAGACAGTTTCAAGGCCCAGCTTGACAGGGTGCTGGGCCAGCTCATTTAAACTATTCTCTTACCCTGAAAAGGTTGGACTAGATGGTTCTGGTCTTCATGAATCTGTTTGTAGTTTGCCTAGCTTTTTTGTCTTTCCCATAGTGTGTTTCTCTTCATTAGACAGGGGAGTTTTGTTTGAACTACATTTTTTTCTTTTGGGTCACTGAAATAGCATTATTTAATTACTTCAATAGCCTCCTTAAGGAGGTGGGCTGGATGAAACAGTTTCTTTGTATCACAGACTACTTCAGACTGTAGTATGTGTCTGTGACTAATGAAAGCATCTGCTCACAGAGGTTGTGAATTGGATGATGTGAAGAGACAACAGCTATGTGCTGGAAGGCACTTCTGGAATACTTCTGTTATTGTTAGCCTCCCTAAGATGTTTGAACTTTTGCTTTCAAATACAGTTTTAACAGCTCTAGTCATTTTAAACTATATATCTGGTTTGTTTCTGCAAGTTTTCTTCTGTAAACAGAGCAGTATTTGTGTGGTTTTGCTTTCAATAGTGTGAATCTTACGATACTTCAGGAGCAGCAAATACCTGCCTTGAAAAAACATCTCCAATAGTTGTATGTGGCATATTTGTAGTCTGTAAATAATTCTTTCCTATGTTGAACCAGATGAGACACTGGTATAGATTAAAGCTGACAGCTTGAAGTATAACAGAGAAAGCCATGAAAGCAATACTTGGAAAAGACCTGAGCGAATGTAATTTAATAATAGCTACAGAGCAAAGGTTTCAGCACAGATTTAATTCTGTGAAAGTCACTCAATGTTGCTTGCAGCTCTGATTTGGATTGCTCAGACCCATTCCTGCTGTGCCCACATGACTCTCATCAGGCTTTCTGCTATTCCTATTCTTCTGTCCACAAAACCATAATTGACTACAGTTATAGAATGAGATGCATGCTTCCAGTTTTGCTGCTCAAAATCTCTCTGCAGTGTTCTTTCACTGCTGAATCAGCTCTGAAGCAGCTGTTAAAACTTTATTTTTCTTCCAAAGCCATAACAAAAAGAATTGCATAATGTTGTTGTTTGTTTTTTTTTTAACTGCAGTATTCAGTGTGATTTTCCCCCCTCCCCCTCCTCCCCCCTCTCCAAATTGCTATCTCTGTGCTTCTGTGAGATGTGGAAAAAGTTGGATTTTGCTGTAAGCTTTGAGAGTTGGAAGAGGAGGATTGTGTTACTGAGAGTTTGCTTTCAACTCATGCAATTTTAAAGGTTTAGAGGACTACTCGGCATGGTACTTTTTGATAAAAAAAAGGTTTTCCTGTTGTACATATTGTTGTGTTTAGCTTTAACTGATGCAGAATGATAAGGCTAATGCGTAAGTTAGAGATAAGTGCTTTTTTCTGGGTTTAATAGGCAGTAGCTATAAATAATATTTGATACTCATGTATTCTTAATTCTTTAAAATGCACCTGGCGAGGTCATTTGTGAAAGTACTCTTGGCCTACTTTTGCTGCTGTTGACTTGATGGCAAAAAAGTAGGCCAATACTTAGCACCTGTGAGAAAAATGTGTCCTAAATTTATTTGGACTTGCCTCAGCCTCACACCTCTAATTTGTCTTTTTGAAGTAGACCAGAGTAGTGGCACTGTGTGCTCCAGAAGAAAGGTGGGAAAACCCACAGTTCTGAGGCCATCCTGTGGCATAGGGAGGAGCAGAACGTATGGAACCTGGAGCAATTTGATCATGGTGACCTCAAACCATCTATTTTAGCTGCAATCTTAGCTTAGTTAGCATAACAATGTTAGGCCTGCCTTAAAGTTGTAATTACTCTTATACCTAGTAACCTTAAGTTCCTCAGTCTAAAGCATCAGTCACCCTAGAGAGGCACAGTCACTGGGGCTGACAGCCAGAATATGAGACTCAGCTTGGGTCGTAGGGGCTGTATTCTTCCACCTTCTTGAAATAATAAGTGGATTATTGTTGAAGGGCAAACACAGTTTCCTTTTCTTTTTCCTGAAGTGAATTTTTAAAAAGGAGCACGTAGTAGTTGCTGGAGCATGCAGCAGGTTTCACAGATGAGTTTGGGCCATGTTCATTATTCACACACACTTTCATGTTCAGATCTGGAATGTTTAAGGTAATAAGTTGAATTACTGGGGAACACCAAAAAAGCAATAATAAAACACTTCAGGCAGAAGGCACATTTCACTCCTACCTTCTTCAGGGATGGTAGCAGAAGCCTTCTGTTCATTCCATTTAGTAAATTAATTTGAAGCAATAAAGGAAAATGCAAAAGTCCAATTCTGGAAGCAGACTGCCAAAATACTTTAGGACCTTTCTGTCAGTTATCTGAGCAAGCAGTGTGTTAAAAAAAAGTAAAGCACTTGCTGCACAGTACTTTTCAAGTGTGAATCTGAACAATGAGTTTGCAGGAAGCGTGTTGCCATCTTATTGTGAATATTTGACCTCTGCTTGTTAATAGAGATGTTATTATTAAATGCTTTTACCAAGTACAGCTTGAAACTAAGAAAGGTACACTTCATACTTGCTATTAAAAACCTGCATGGAGAGAGCTAAATATAGACGTGTTAAAAGTGCTAATTCTTAATGAATTGCCATATAAATTTATCTTCTGGATAGGAAATGACTATACCTTCTCCAAAACGCACTACTGCTAATCTCAACAGTAATTTCAGTCTAAAACTCACGTGCTAGGCCCAATTCAGACCTTGCTATCACATTGCTGTGCTGTTCTGATTTTCTTTAGTTCCTGCGCTGTTCTCTCTCACCTTGTACCTGTCTGATGGTTTCCAGAAATAATTGCCAAGCTGACTCACTGTTGAAAGAGCCTCAGCAGAGCTCACTTTCTCACTTGACTTTTGAAGACTGGGGCTGTTTCATTACTTTTGCTGAGCACAGATCTTCTCTGGGGGTAATTGAACATTTCTGCCTAGGTGAGGTAAATGCCATGAAAAGAAACCTTGTTGCAGGTGGAAAGAGGGCATGTCAGTTGGAATGTTACAGAAAACTATAGTGCTGAAGAGGTGCAGTGGATTGGAAAAGGTTTCTCTTCGGAAGTTGGATGCTTCAGGCTATAGAAGTAGAGAGAGTTTTTCTGTATTGTCTTAATCTTAAATATACCGCTTAGTTTATTTGGGTGTTTTTCAGTTGTTGGTTTATTTTTAATGGGGTTTGTTTGTTTGTTTGTTTTTAAAGAGGAAAGAATTTCATGAATTGCACAAAGTGTTTTATTAGAGATCTGAAAATGCTGCTTCTCTCAGAGTTTTTAAGCCTATTCAAGTGAGAGTGAATGGCAAACTTCAATAGCCAGTGATCCCATTTCAGGGCTGTTAGTGCAGTGCAAGCAAGGGGATTGTGAAGTAGTGCCTCCCCATTTTGGCAAGGAAATTTCCCTTCTCTTTGTCCAAACTTCCTTATCTTCCTCTGAGGTGGTTCTTCCCCTCCTCTTAACCTGCAAATTCCTTTCCTGAGGCAATAAAATCTGAAGTGACACAGTTTATAAAACTCCACCACCACTCCAGGTTGTGGAAAGCATTTGTTGTGTCCTCTGTTTGGTTGTTAAAAAAAATAAATAAATGCAGTTACCATGACGACTCTTGCCCACACTAGAAAGCCGGCATTGGGAGTTTCTGGCATGGCTTTTATTTGCATATGCTGCAAACAGAACTGTTATTAAACAGACTGTTAATTATTCTTCCAGTAACTGACTGAGGCAACTGATGTTGACAAGAGTTACAACTTTCTGATTCCAGGTAAAAGTGGCTATGCACAGCTGTAGGCAGCTGAGTTTGCGTGCTCACTATTTTCATGTATTGCTCTTTTCTATAGACATCTATAGATATTTTTCTTTCCCTTACAAGCTGAAGCGATGCTTAATTCCCTGTCCTTTTTTTGTGAGGCATTTTATTAAATGTTTTCTTCTCATTTTGAGGCTATTTGGGGGTCTATTTGATATAGGTATTTATTATACTCTTATGTGTGTGGGTTTTTTTAAAAAAAACAAATTAAAGTATTTTAAAAGATGTTTTGTACTGTACTTTGTCCTCTGAATAAATAGTGGTGATTAAAGTATGTCTTTAGGATCCTAAATTCATGTTTTTCCTGCTTAAAGCTTGAAAAATTATCTTAAAGTGATTAATTAATTCGTAATGATGTACAGTAATGCAGTCAGTTGTATTACCAAAGACTTTATTAGGATTCATCCTCCAGGATGGCAGTAAGAGACATCATCTGATAACTTGGCTTTTTGTTTCT
This sequence comes from Indicator indicator, assembly GCF_027791375.1. Taxonomy (NCBI): domain Eukaryota; kingdom Metazoa; phylum Chordata; class Aves; order Piciformes; family Indicatoridae; genus Indicator; species Indicator indicator. The sequence continues at coordinate 26,659,207 of NC_072020.1, read as the reverse complement.
CTTTTCTCTTAGGAATTTCCATGGGATGCAAATCATGCCACTGGACTGCGTTTGGGTAAAGGACGAGTCCTGCACTTTTCTCAGCAGTCTTCCAACACATTTTCTCAATTACCTTTTGACGGTGTCCTAAGTAAGCTTATGTGAAACAAACGGCGTGGCATCATGAGTGAAGAAAAAAGCTCTGGCGTATCACAGAAAATGTTGTCTCCTTCAAGAAGTATTAGCAGCTCCTCCTCCAAGCAGGGAAGTCGACAGGTAATGCAAACTTATTTAACCAAATTGAAAGCATTACTAGGATAGGAAGTTGCATTTGCTCTTGCGTATCAGCAAGATTCTGTTTTCCTGTTGCTTGCTTTTTTTCATTGAATCATTTCTTTGTTTACCTTACTCTCTTTTTTTCTTTTCTGTTGGTAGCAGCATCTTGGATTGAGTCAAACGCAGTAAACACATTACTGAATATCAGGATTCCATAAAACTGGAAAGTTAAAAGTGAATTTAAATTTTTATCACCTTGTATACATGGAGTCTTTATAGTAAAACATTGCTGCTGTAGCGTCTTGGGCTCAGTGGTTTGACCCTGAAATCCCAAATTTTCCCGCTGAGATACCACCTTTGTGGTACATTATTGTATAACTGCTCTGCTTATTTCAAGTTTCCAGGGGAAGGTGTGTGTGCATGTGTGAAAGAGAACTCATTTTTCTGAAACTTGACATAGATCCTCTTTGACAATGCAAAAGTGCCTGGGAAAGCCTGTGTGTGCTGGTTGTTGCTGTAGGACCGGAGTTACAAAAACAAATATTTGTGTAATGTGTATGTGGGTGCCCAACACAAAAGATGCTTTGTTTTCTGCAGAGGTGATGCTATTCTTTACACCTTACAGTTTTCTAAGACACATCTACAAGTGTTTGCACCTGACGAGTGAGACTGCTGACCGTGGCTGGTGTTTGTAGGCAAGAAACATTGACCTGCACCCATGCTGAGAATTTAAGGTTAAGCAAACTCAGTCCATGCTTGCCAAATCATAAGCAATATGCTCATGATAAATTTTTATTCCTCCAAATGCTGGCTTAGTGGAGTTCTTGAAGTGGCCTCAGGTTGAAATTTTAATTGGAATTGAGCATCCTAATCCCCCAAAAGCTTTGGAGACCTGAGCTGTGTTTTGAAATAACACCTACTTTTCTGGGGCTTCTGGCCCCATACCTACAATTTGCAAGACAGACAAATCTCTGAATAGTTTGTTAGTTTTCAAGTCCTGTGCTTGCAAGAAATGCTCTGCATTTCCAATATACTTAGCAAAGAAATCCTTGCTTTAAAGGTTCCTTGTTGTTTTCCTGCAGCATTATTTTTTGTATCCTCAGTATAAAGTGTAATTTAAAACATTTGGTATTGTTTGTTTCAATAGTTCATCTCTATCAAGTATTATCATATAGTATTTAAATAATAAGATTTACATGAGCATGACTAAAGCCACTGATGTGTTACTCAGCCAGTATAACCAACCCTAGCTGCACCTAAGCAGTTTCTGCAAGAACCTCCTTTACTGCCATGTAACATGACCAAATCTGCTGGCTATCTCAGGCTTTTGATACTATCTTTAGTGGGTCCTACTTCTTACCCATTTTGTTCTCACCTGCTTTCTTTGTTGAAAAGGAATAATTCAGTAAAGTGTAATGTCATCCTGTCAATCTCCAATATTGTGGTCTTCGAAGTTGTCTTACAGTTTACAGAACAAACTGTTCTGTTGGGGAAAACAAAGATTTAAATATCCCATGTAGTATGCAGTGGGGATAGTGAGATCTGGGCAGTGAGGATAAGATCTTCCTTGTGTCCTATCCTTTTGCTCCTCCCTGTTCCTGGTGGATTTCTTGTCACACCTTATCAAGTAATTTTGTTTCTATCCTTAATTGCTTCTTTTTCTCACTCAGCCTCATGTATTGGTAAATTGAAGCTCTGCAGTCTGTCCTTACTAATATCAACCTACTCAGGGCTGCCAAGACTGGAGATGAGTGATGTCACCATCTTAGATTTATTTAATTTACCATTTTCATCTGCGTGTAAATTTAAAGGATAGGACTTCAGGTGCTCTGCTAAGAAAACAGCAACAATCTCAACAGTTCTATAGATCTGCTAAAAATGCCCTAATATAAAAAGTACCACAGGATTTTATTATTTATTTTTGCAAAGCCTGGGTAGAAGAGCACAAAGGTAACACTGCTACTGATACTTTTTTGTTATAGTAATGGTTATACTATTACTATAACTACAGTTATAGTTAATAGGACCATGAAAGCTAAGTAATTTTGCTATATGCTGTGCAGACTGGGGAGTGAAGTGCAATAATTTTGATATTTTTTTTCTTCGTCTTACAGCTCTATGGAGGACTTCTTACTCCTTCAAACTCCTCCTTTCTCAGGGACCTTCAGAGCTTGGCTTGTTGTTTCCAGGTTAATGACAGATCTGCCTGACAGGTGCTTTTCTCTGTGCTGCTGATCTAACACAGCAGGTCTTTAATCTGATTAAGTAGAAAGAAATTCTGAAACATCCAGGGACAGTTAGTTTGGTCTTTTTCCTCTGAGTTTTGAGTCTTTCCAATTTCCTAGGCAGAGCCTCCTTTGCAGGTATGCAGTAACAGCAAATTATAAGCTGGGATATGGAACTCCTGTAACCCCTGTAGTACAGGTATGCTGTTCCTGCTAAAATTTGGTTACTGCTTCTTGCACAGCAAAGTGTGTTAGTAGTGTAAATCACAAGTAGAGTCCTGTGATGCAGAAGATGGGCCGCTGTGCCAAAAAAAGAATCAACTGAAGCAAGGCTGCAGAAATTGGAGAAGCCTGCTCCTTCCTTTACTAAATCTGGTGTGCTTTTTCTGCCAGATGCAGCATATTTGCATTGTGAACTGAAGATGCTGACAGTTAATCGTATTCCACTAAATTCAGCTTTATCTTGAAGCCTCATAGCAGGTTCGAGGCTATTGCCACATCCTGTCTCTTTGCTTTTTGGCTCCTTCGGTCATAGAGAGGAATCTCTTCCACAAACCCACAGCTCGAACTGGGGTTTGTGAGGAAGGAAAACTATTGCTGATCATACTTAAGCTTCAGATGACCTGTGATCAAAAGAAGGTATATTGTGGTAGTTATTTTGAAGTCTGATGTGTTAACTAACTTCTAAAATAGATTCAGGAGGCAAAAGCTTAGTGTTAGAAGAGCCGCTTAAAACCCCCTGTGTTCTAAAAAAGAAAATTAAATCATTTCTGCCAATTTTATGAACCGTAACAAATGCTTTAGTTGCAGCTGATGCCAACTCTTATCCTCCAACAAGAGGGTTTCTATTTTTGGCACTTTAAAATATTTGGTACAACTGACTGCATTTTACGCTGGGAGAAAGCCTGGCACTGTCATCTGTTTTGTTCAGTTTGCTGCAAGTGCAAGCATCGGTCTGAGAGCCTTTCAAACTCATTACTTCATTCTTTCTCCTGAAGTAGTTCACCTTGAGGTGCTGTATGGTGCAGAATATTTCAGAAAATTAGAATGCTTTTATTTCATTAAATTAAAAAAAAAATGGCTACAGTTACCTAATGGCAGACTTATCTCTGAAGACCAATGTTATGTTTGGTTTTATTTTTATTTCTTTAAGCCACAAAGCAAATGTAAACCAAGTATCAACTACAGGGTAAATTTCCAGTGCTGATCTGAAATGAGCACCTCTGAACCTGAGAAAAGTAAAAGAATATCTTCCTCCTTCAGCTTTGAGTGAAGTTTCTGCCTTGGTAGCAAATGCAGTGGTGATAAATTTGTGCAGATATTGGTCCATAATGAGTGGGGAGTTGGGGAGGATGGCAGTTGTTGGTTTGTGTTTTTTTTTTTAATTTAATGCTGTGGTTTAGGGTATCTCTTTCTGTTCCCCTTTTGGTATAAGGATCAGCAAAATAGAACATAATCTGAATGCTTCCAGTAGGTTTCAGGAAATCCTGTGTCTCCAGTTTACTCCTCTGCTATGTCAGACAGATAAACAGTTGATAACCAACCAGCCTGATTCATTTACCTTAATTTCAGAGAGGAAGCAGTTTTCTTTTATTTCTGCAGCTGCTCCCAGCAATAGCAAACTGATGCTTTTTCCTCATCAAATGAGGTGTCAGATCTCTTGCAAAACAAAGCAATGATTAAGATTCTGTAGGATCTGTGACAGGAGCAAATGGATCCAAAACTAGTCACAGCAGCAGAGTTTTGAAAAATGTGGGTTGTTCAGTGGTTCAGGTGTGAAGGATTGGTGTCTTCTGCACAGATGTATCTGGAAGAGGACCAAATGCTGTTACTGCAGCCTTGTACCTTGCATGTATCCAGCGGGTCACTAAACTGTTAGTTCTCTGAGCTATTCCTTGTCTTCTCTTGGGTTAACTTAGTTGGTTAAACAGTCTGATGTTTCTAAAAGCATCCATTTCCAATTCAGCCAAGCTACCTTTACATAAAGTTTGCAACTGAAATGTGAGGTTCCCAGGACAGAAATGTGAGTAGGACACTTGCTTTCATCATCTCAGATTTGGCAAGCCCTTGGGCCTGCTCAATGGGAAGAAGTGCTTCCACTTCAGTTTTCCTTCCCATTTTCACATTTTTAAATTGTGGAAGCACATTCTTGGCTACTTCACAGACCTGAAGAACAGTGAAAAATGTGGCTCTCCTGCAGGACATGGGAGACACCTTGTGTCTGGACTGCAGGAGAGGCCCAGACAAAATTTCCTTACAGAAAGATAAATCTGGAATCTTGTATTTCTCTTGATTGTACTCAAATTTCTGCTCGTCTCCTGCAACCAGACCATTCTATCAACCGTGTACTGTGTTTAAGCTCAACTAAAGTTGGTGAGAACTTGGTCTAAAGTTCAAGAAAGTTGTTTCATTAGGTAGAACACTAGAGTGCTGAAAGGGACCTACTCTTCACTTGTCTTGACTGCTATCAGATTCATTCTCAGTGGAAAAGTTACGTTTGGGAACTGCAGTTAATATACTTCAGCAAAGACAAGGGAAGTTGCTTTCTTGGTAATCAGGCAAAACAGCTTTTAAGCTCTTCTGGCTAATTTAAAGAAACAAATATGAACACAACATTTTTCTTAATCTCACAGATAATCCTTTTCTTAATTAGAATTATCTCTCACTAGTTCTGTCAGCTTTCTAGCTTTTAGTGTTTACATTTATCCAGGTCTCTAATTTGAAAACAGCCAATGTTAAGGATTATTTGCCTTTTTTTTTTTATTGGCTCATTAAATAGATCCTATAATCTAAAGAGATGAGATTTTACCCACATGTGGTCATTTAAGCAGCAGTGAGTTCAGCTGTTACTCAGTTAATGTAAATGGTAGCATGACACTGCATTTGATCTTATTTAAAGAGGCTGCTCTCTGTCATTATAACAGCACCAATCCCTGTGATTATATGAGGGTAATGAATAATCCTTAACATGGAAACAAAATCCAAAGCTACTACAGAAAGCATTATAGTGGCCTGAGATGATATTTACATTTAAGGCAGAAGAGGTGGTGGAACATAATTTCTTTCAACTTTCAAGCCAAGGCTGTAGACTGGAATGTTCTGTCAAAAAGGAAAACCAAAAAAGGTAGAAAAAGTCTTTAAATGTGGAGGCTTAGAACAGCCTTTGTACGTGAATAGCTGTCAAATTGTAGCCAGCAAGCTCTAGCTCACTGTCCTTCAGCAGGCACAAGCTGGTTCTCTGGTTCATTCTCTGCCAGCTTCACCCTGTGCAAGCCCAGTGTCATTGGACTCTAGCAGCAGAGAGTTTCTGCAGCTAGAGTTAGGCTGATGTTCCTAGGAAACAACCCAGGAGGCCTTCTGCTCTCAGCCCATTAATTTATGATTTCCATGAGTAACTGCTCTGTTGCCTGATCTATAATCACAGTAATTTACCACAAAAAAGGAAAGGGTTCATGATTGTTGAGAATTTTATGTGGGTTTCAGAGTAGTAAAAATAAATACTAAAGACTATGGAGTGTAACTTAAGGTTTTCAATGGGAAAAATATGATTTTTTGATTGTTGGTTAGAAATAATGGCACCTAAGTACCCCTAAAAATATCCCTCAAACTGGAGGGAGTAAAGGAGGAGTTTGTTACAAAACTGACAAGGATAAACCCCAGACCTGTAGGGGCACAAAGTGTGTGCATTTTTTACTTACCTTCAAGTAGCAGAACATCATTGTGTTATCTGTGGAATCTTGAACAACTGGAGCTGCTTGGTCCCACATTCTTCTTGCAGTTTGTGCTGTGGTGAGCACTGGCAGAGTGAACTCAAGTCAGGCAAGCAAAGCAGCTTTCCAGTTTGTTCCATAAAGTGCAGTACAAAGGAAAATAATGAAATAGTGGAGTGCTGTCAGTAATGTGGTGGAATAAAAGATCACCTTCCTACAAGCCCTTTAATGACTATCTTTTCTAATATGGCTTGGTGTTGTGCCCTGTTGCTCAGGTAATGAGCACATTACCTGATGTAATTTGTTTTCTAGGGATGAATTTTAAGGGTTGTGGAGCTGGATAAATGAGCACAACTGGCACTTTTGCTGATGTTTGTTTAATTTTTTTTTTTAATTTCCTTTTTGGTCAGTCTGTGTTTTTAAGTACTTCTGCACCTGGTACAGTTCTGTTTTTTCAAAGTGTTTTATACTAGTCCTTTTTTTGTCATTAAATTCTATATGTTAAAGTATTCTTTCTCTTTTTAATATACACAGTGATGGTACCAGCACATGCCATTTCCTGTCAGTTGTTCATAATTCTAGATCTGTCAGATCCTATAGTAGCTGACAATAAATAATTCATGAGATCTCTGATCAGAAATCCTTAAACTTCTGTGTACTGTCATTAGCAATCATTTAATAAATAAAAAAACCCTGTAAAAATACTGTAAGATATATTCTCTTCTCTGTTATGTTGCTGCAGGGTTTTTCATTTAAGAATTCCTGGTGGCAAAAAAAGAGAGAGTTCCTCTTTTAATTAGAAGTGCATCTGTTGAAGGGTGGGGTTTATTTTTTTCTTATACTCTCCCTTTATGTCACGTTCCTCACAGGACTTGAGTTACTTCCCTGGCTTTTAGTTTGTTTTTACTTTCTTCTGTTAGTTTTACATTAGGAAGGCTACAATTTACACCAAACCCAAAACCTTGACTTACTGAATATGGGCAAAGGGGTTTTAGAGAGATTTTAATTTTCAGTGTCTTTTATTTCTGTTTCAGAACCTACAAAACATCCTTTTAGTGATGGCTATTTATGCCTCTGATACCAGAGGGTTTTCCCATGTTAGATTGTGACTAGGCTCTGGCCAGCCACTGTAGGTATGCACACAAAAATATACACATGAAATGCTGGTAAGTACATTCAAAGAAGGATGGTATCATGAACCCAATGTTTTGTTTAGTGTGTATTGTTTCTGTCAAAATAAAAACCAGTCTTGTCTCTTGGAAAATGCATAACAAAGTGTGAAGATGGATCCACAATTAGACTATTTGGGTTTGTTTTTCTACTTACAGACTTCTTCCCCTTGAATCTCTCTTAAAAATTCTATTATTTGGAAGGAAAAATAAATCTACATTTGGATTTTCTGTTTAAACAGGACAGCTGGGAGATTGTAGAAGGACTCCGAGGAGCGATGAATTGTACCCAGGAGCCACAGAAGCAGGAGGGCTGCTTGCTGAAAAAGAGGAAATGGCCTTTAAAGGGCTGGCACAAGGTGGGAAATGAATTAATATAAGTGTATCTGAAAGCCTGATGTCATGTGAGTGGGGCTTGATGGTGTGGCTTTGTGTCAAAAAGGTTGCTTAAGAGCAGAGAAAGCATTCTAGGGTGGATGGGGTAGGGGCTTTGGGGGGCACTTTGTTAGTTTTTAATTCTCTGCATTTCTGATTACAGAGATACTTCTTTTTGGACAGAGGGATTTTGAAGTATGCTAAATGCCTAGCTGATGTAAGTAACCTGAAACCCTTTAATGCCATTACAGAGTAACAATGCTAACCAAAAAAAACCCCAAAAAACCCAACCAAACAAAAACAAAAAAAAACCACAAAAAAACCAGCAATTCCATATAGTTGGCAATGGGAAAGAGTTTCAGTGCTTCTAAACAGTAGGTTGAAGGGAGGAAAATGACAGTTTCAGCAGGTGATATCTATCCTTTTGCTTTATTCTGGAGTGATTCTATTCTTCTTACTTTTTTGCAGGTAGAGAGAGGGAAGCTTCATGGCTGTATTGATGTTGGACTTTCCGTCATGTCTGTAAAGAAATCAGCAAAATGTATAGATTTGGATACAGAAGAACAGATATACCATCTGAAGGTAGGTCTTCAAGTCTGTTACAGTCTTTCTTTCAAATTAACATGAGCTATGTATGGTGGAGACTTATTTTTGAACAGTAGGTCTGGTTTAGTTACACTAATGAATTACTTTCCTGTCTTAGTAGAGTAGTTTACACATTATAGCTTGAGAGGCCTTATTGGACTGTTATGGCCAGTAACCCTCTTCAAGATGCCTCATGTTTAGCAGCACTCTTCACCTAGCACTTCTTCAAGTGAAGGGTATGCACTTGTTACATGAGTGCTTTTATTTTCAGTAGTTGTATCTTGCTCTTTCTTTTACACATGGAAGTATTTTCCACAGTCAAATGTGTAGATTTATCTACCCTTGTGGAGGAAATTGCTTTAAAATACACCACCAAAATCAGATTTCTATTTGTGGTTAGTTAAACCTTGAATAAACCTCAAAAAAAAAAAAAATTAAGAAATGACAAAATGGGGAGTGGGGGTGGGGGTGTTGTTGTTGTTATTATTGTTGTTGTCATTATTAATAAAAGTAATAATAATAGTAGTAGTAGTAATAATAATAAAAGTGAAGGTTTTTTCTATCCAGAAGTTTTCTATCTAGAAGTTGCATTGGAATTCAGAACTAACTGAAGTTTCTCCTGACTTTGTCCTGTGATTAATTTGCTGTCAGATTTAAGGTCATACAGTATGTGTTTTAGTAGGAACATCATTAGAAAAACTTTCCTGATATGTTGCTGCTAAAGGTCAGCCAGGCTATCTGCCTAATGAGCACAAACTAACTTGTCTTCTTTGTTAGTGATTTCAAATGTGAATGTTACAAACCCTGGAATTTTGTGTAGGTGAAATCTCAGGAGCTGTTTGATGAATGGGTAGCAAAACTTCGTCACCACAGAATGTACCGTCAGAACGAAATCTCCATGTTTCCTCATGATGTCAATAATCTTTTCTTCCCTGTGTCTACTCCTACTGAATTCTGTGATTCTGCTCCGGGTAGAAAGGTAACAGTTGTGATTTATAAATAATGACCTTTCGTCAGGGATTAAATTAGTCTGATTTGTGTTTATAAAGTAAAGAGCGTACTGGAAGTTTGTGGTGGGGTTTTAGTTACGATCTAAAATGTCAAGAACAAAATGATATTATTTATTGATTTACTCCCAAGCACTTTTCTCTATGATGCTGTTAAATCTTACAATATTGTCTCATTGGTTTGATGCATTAAGTTATGTTTTCATGATGATTTTCAAAACTGCCTGTTGAGTTTCTTAGGCTGGTGAATGTTAGTCTGAAGGGCGCTCAGCTAGAGGGCTTTTTTCCCTTTAGCATTTATCGAGGGTCCTAACTGACCTCTTTGATACAGTCTCTTGGAAGAGTTACTGTGTTCTGTGCCTGAACACAATCTCTCTCTTCAGCAGTCTGCACATCAATTGGCTGACTTTCACCCAAAGAAGCTCTTCTGCTCCAGTTTAGAACCAGTGATATCTTCTGAGAATAATGCTTGTTTTAGCAATGCTATGTTACTTACTATAACTGAAACCATCCTCTGTTTCTGTCAACTCTGGAGTGTCTCCCACACAGCATTCATCTCTTTTCTCTCACCTATACTGCTGTACAATCTGAGTGGGCTTGTTCCCAAATACCTGCAGTTCATCACTTTGGTAGAAGTATCCTGTAACTGAGTATGAATTCTGCCAAACACAACATGTGCCTGAACAGCTTTTTGCTAGCGGTTGAGAGGCAGTAGATCTGTGCAAGCAGGCAGCTGAAAGAGCAGTAACTCACCCTGCAGAAATGAGGCTGTTCTGTAAAGAGCTGTCTCCACACTTTCCATTGTGCTGGTATCTCTGTGGCTTTGACAGCCTGCCCTTCTGAGGCTGTGTCTGCAAGGAAACAGCAAACCTCTTATGGCTATTTAGTTCTTTTCTCCAAAAAAGACAGCAGAGATAGAAGAGGAGAATATTGAGGGCAAAAGTGGAATGTCATAAAGCATAAATACATGCCTGTGCTTCTCCCCTCCCCCTGCAAGAAAAAGATTAATCCATGTGACCATCTGAAATCTGTGCTCACTGTCAGGAAATTAGCCATTTCTTCTTTGGCATGAAAGACTCTAACTCACCTCTAATTTATTAATCCAGATTTGCACTGCAAAGAAGCCCTACTTATTTTCATGTGAAAAATAGAAGGGGATAGTTCTTAAGCTGCAGTTAATCACCTTAGCTCTGCTGAAGCTACATGGAATTTTGCCAGTTTACACCAGCCTTTGCTTGATGATAGTTGATATCAATCCAGCAGTTAGGTTATTTTGAGAAAAATATACCAAGTAAACCTTGCATTGCATTTTATTTGCTTTTAGAAACACCTGAATGGTTTTCATATTTTTTTTTTTGTTGTGGTTGTGAGATAGGTGCATGTACCTGCATATGTTGTGGAATGCTGGATTATGAAGCTTAGCCATGCAAATCAACAGCAAAACTGTGCTAATTGGAGCTACACAGACCATCTCTTGCCTGTTTCTCAGCAATGCCTACTTCCTTCTTCCCTCCTGATTATCCCATTCATGCCTATAAGTTCTGGCAAAGTTGGTTATAAACGTGGGATTTGTTCACAGAATGCCAGTGCAGTTGCCTATCTTTAAATTCAGTTTACTTGTGCTTTTTAAAGGTGCTGGGTTATTATTTGGGAATGCATATAGAGATGCCTAAATCCCACACAGCTTTATGTAGGAACAAAATAGCTAGACTACTATAGATTGCATTGGGTTGGAAGGGAGTCTCAAAGGCCGTCTTGTCCAACCCCACTGCAGTGAGCAGGGACCTCTCCAACTAGATCAGGCTGCCCAGGGCCACACTGAATCTGAATTATATGCATTAATCTATACAGATTAATTGAAAAATAACTGTTTGTTGATGCTTACTAATACTGCATGCTGACTATATAAACTGACACAGTACTAATAATGTGTTTTATTTGATTCTGTGACTCAAGCTGGAGTTTATATTGTACATTTTAAAAGGCCAACTCAGAAAACCAGAGCTGAGATGTAGATGATGTCTACTATGAATAGATTTAAAACTAGGGCTACCTAAGCTTTGATATGAGGTGAGCACGAGGTAACAAAGTTTGTAAATTATGTGTTTCAGAGAAGAATCAAACAATTTAGGCAGCTTTTCTCATAACCAGTGAAGTGGTCATGCAGTGGCACATTTTAAACATTTAATGAACCATTTTAAAACTGATGCTATACAAGATGTTGACAAAGCATGTAATTTGTACAACTTCCTGACATTGATATCATTAAAGATGAAAAGTTTATTGAGGTCTAAAGATAATTAGGCATTTGAATGGCTATTGTTTGTAGTTACATTAGAGAATAAAACAGCCTTATGGGCCACAATCAACTCACTGTAGAATTAGGTAGACTTCCTTTTGGAAGCTACTTACTTGAGTTGCTCAGTTAGTCCTAACATGGAATTTCCAGCACCCTCTGAAGCATCTGATAGTGGGGACTACTGAAAATGAGATAAGTTTGATGTGTCAAAAGGGCTGCATTTACCCAGATGAGATGTATGGTCACACACATACTAATGCCTGCCAAGCAAAACCCATTCTAAAGTCGTGCAGCCTTGAATAAAAATTTTAAATGCCATCTGGCAGATCTTGCTTTCTTCCCTTTAACAAATATATGCATGTTATATTTCATTTTTTGGGGGGGCTTCTTTGGGGAGCATGGAGAAGGAACAGAATGTATGACTTTGTTTCTGTTCAGGCATGGTACTCAGATTGTATTAAACTGGCTTACTTTATGTAGAACTTTGCCCTTCCTCAAAGTTTAGTTTTCATCAGATTTTGTATGGTTCCTCATCGTATTTCTGCTGCTTGTGGACAGCAGTTAGGTTAAATATCCTGAGATTACACTTAATTACCGTATTCCTAGTCTAGTTCATACACATTGTTTCCTCCATGTTATGCCTTCAGTCTTTGTCCCTGACCATGTCAAAATTCGTGCATACAACATTAAAATATTTTTTGTTAACAGTTCACTTGTTCTTCTTTGGAACAGGCAGGCAGTTTGAACAAACAGAATTCATGTTCAACTGGAGGCAACTTGTCTTTTTCGTTTTCGAGTAGTGAGTCCAGGATTTCATCTTGGCTACAGTCTTCTGAAGACATGGAAAAATGCTCAAGAGGTAATGATATTTGAAGGAGGTTGGAAGTAGCTAATATTTCCCCTAGTTTTTCTTGACAACAAGAGTACTACACCATAAGTAGTCATTATAATTAGAGCTTTCTCTGAGAGAAAGGAAGAGGGTGGTTGTCGGTTAACTGGCTACACAACTTGTTTTCAGAAGGACTAGTGATTTTAGATGCAGGGCTATGAATTCTGAGCTACTCTTTAAGAAACCTATATATTTCAGTACATTTTCTTTTCTAGTAGTAAGATCTAAACTTTCCTGAGCTGGGTATTAAATAAAGGGAAGCATTCAAAATGTAGTCATTTAAGAAGCACTCAATCTTTGTATTGCCAAGTCACCTTCTGCTTTCAACTTTTCCAAAGAGCATGAAGATCTTTCACATGTTGGTAGTGTTGGTGTGGTATGTATTTGGTAAAGCTCTACCTACCAGTGAGCTTCAGCTCTAATCTGGAAAGATCCCTAGCTCTAAATGTACAAGTCAGTATTGATGCCTATGATGTTGTTACTCTCACCATGAGGAGGTCTGACTAGTCCCAAACTGCACGTTGTTCTTGTTTTTCTGCAGACAACTAGGATAAAATGTTCTGATTGTTATACACACCATTTAGATACATTTCCTTATTTTGAGTTTGAACTGGAATATGGAAGGATGCAAGCTTTTTATCTAGTTGTCTAATAAGGTACTTCTAGTCAATGAAATAACATCAGCCAGCTCCAATCAAAATAAGACTATCCTACAAAGGAAAAAAGACTTTCAGTGTGTCTGTTCCTTGAGGGGAACTGAAAATATTCTCTTGTTCAAAACAGACCTGTCCAACTGTTGCACATATTTACTGGAAATGAACCAGCTGTTACAGAGCATGGATGTTCTTCACAGGACATGTTCAGCGCCTGCTATAAATGCTATGCAGGTTTGTTGTTTGAAAAACAAAACAAAAAAAAATTTCCCCTTGCAATTCCCCAAACCAACCCCAGATCCTGAAGGATGAAGGTATTTCTTCTTAGCTCTGCTAGCCTTCTGGCAATCTGTATTAATCTCATTCTATGTGTTGTTAAAAGGTTGGACCTTTTGAAAGTCCAAAGAAGGAAAAGAGAACACACAGGAGGTGGCGATCCAGAGTTGTTGGGAAAGAGGCTAAAGGAACATTACAGGTAATGCTCTGTCATTTCTCTCTGTCATAGTGCCCATCTCTCTCAAATCTTAGTTATTGATTTAGTTATTTCCACTTCTTGGTGTGAAGAGTTTAGGAAATACGAATCCTTCCTAAGTAATGTCCTAATTTTAAGTGGTAATATGTCAGACAGATTTTTTGCACATTCTGCAGATAGTTTTGTACACATTTACATCCAGAGGCCATGTGACTAGATACTTGCAAGTGGGGAAAAATAGTACAGCATGTGCTACAGCTCTTAATGGGCTTCTTTCTTGGTGCTTTGCCAAATCTCCAATTGTGATACCTTGGGCAAAGTCATATCTGTGCTTTCATCTGCCAGACGTCATCTATTCCATGCCTATTGGTTCCTGACGGTAGTTTTTCCATTTCTGATGTCTCCAACTTGTAACCCAGTTTGTTAAAACCTCCTAAATGGCTGTCCTCCTTACAGGTGCCTTCAGGATTTTCTGCCCCTATGAGACTGCATGCTTCCAATCCAAACTTATCTACGATAGATTTTGTAGAGGAGAAAAATTACTCCGATGGCCCTGAAACATCATCAGAATTTACTAAACTGCAAGAAGATTTATTTCATGTGGCACATAAAGGTAAATGAAATTGTCTTTTGTATGTGGTTTTATAGCATCACAGTTTAAATCATGATGTGACTTCTGAGAATGCTTCCTGGTAAATTTTTAGAAAAAGCAGGAAACACCCTGCCTTTCCTTAACTCCCCTGAGGAATTGCAAATGTTGGGATCTTGAGTAATTTGACGAAAGTGGCTTAATATCACAGATTTTTTTTTTTCTTAATAAAGGACAGAATTTTATGTGCTAAAACCTAGACTGTAGTTGTTTTTTTTTTTTTGACAAAATATAAAAATCCTAAAATGAACTGCTATAAACACAACAGCATATTATACTCTTTTGTGTTTGCATGCATAAGTGTGTATATGAGCACATATATGTTAGTATATTCATTGTGCTTCACTGTATTTCAGAGTCAACATTTGTTGGTGATGCAAGGGTTGCTATGGCAGTAACCTATTTTTAGTGGATGCAGAAGAGTAAAATCATGTAAAGCAGCCAGAGGGGCAGCTTGGCTGGAAATGTTTCTTCTCTCAAAATCATTTTTCATTAGCAGTGCTTTGCTCCATTACCCTCACACCAAAAAAAAAAATTTGTTGTTTAAGTGATCTTTGTGATCTTTTTATTTAAAAGACTTTTGAAAGTATTGGTCTTGTCCACTTTTGCACCAGATAATTGTTGATGTTATCAATAAGCATTCTTTGCTTGTTTTTGCCCTCTGTTGCTGACATATCTTGACTACATTACATAAGGAACGCATCTAAGTAGTAAACTTTATAGTCATTTATAGTCAAATTTGATGTATTCCACAAAGAGAAAAGAAGGGGGAGCAGGGCACAGCTGGAAAAGTTGCTATTAAGCTTAGCAAAGAAATCACCTACTCCAGATCATATTACCTGAAAGGGTCATGTCAGAAATTTTGGTTGGAAATTTGAGGGGACAATTGACTTGGTCCTATTTAACACAGAATCTTTACTGAGAGTGGGAAGAATTGTTTTCCAAAGTTGTTTTACACCACACCCCTTCCTGAAAAGGTGAAGAAAACTTTAACTTTGGTACAAATGAAATTAACTGCAACATTAGTACTTCAGAATGTAATAAAGCTTGGAAATTTAAGTTTCCAATAAGTATACAACTTATTAAATGACATTTAAGGTCACCAAAGATTCTGGTCATGTCATCCACATATGAAGGGCTAATAAGACAGATCATAATGTATCTATCATTTAGATATATCTTCCTCCCCATCCGCAGAGACACTTCTAAAGACTTCTTCAAAGAGGAAAACTAGCTTTGGTAGTGCATTGCAGTGTTGAAATACACCTCGAGAATACTTTCTCAGAAGAGTAAATTAGATTCTGTCAAATACTCAATGAAGTGATGATGATTCAGGTAACTTAGAGTGGATGATCAGAAGAGACAGGCATCAGAAATTTCTTGGTCTTTACCCTTTCAATGTGTCCATGCTCAGGTTCTGCACCACTCTTTCTCTGTAAATGGACAGATGTTTTTCATTGGCAGTTCTCATGACTATATTACAAGGCTTGATTAGGCCCTTAGAAATCCTCTAATTCTCCAGTTAGATGAATGTTGCAATCTTTCATAAACAAGTGTAGCTCGAATAAGTTTTTATTCCTTATGGTTAAGAAAAATATTAAATGTCTTCAAAGTGAGAAAAACAAACTGCATTTCCTCTTTTAAAATCTAGTGCTTTTTAAATTGTATGATCTATTGTTTGGGTGAATTGTTTCAGACTGGTGAAGCTATTTCAGGAAAAAATAGAAGCAGCAGTGTGACATGCACAACGTTCAGGATCTGACCCTTTGAGCCACTAAATTATCTAACAGGCTGAAATTTCTTTATCTCAAAAAGAGATAACAAAACTCAACATTGCACTTGACTTGCTTATGGGGAAACTACTAACCTTATAGCTGTGGCACTCTGCGTTTTAGCTGCTTTTTGGGATTTTTTTTTTCCCCTATATAATTTTTTTCTTCCCTCTCTTCTCCCCGACTGGAATTCTTAAAGGAATGTGGAATAAAGTCATGACCATCTGAAGATTCAAGCTAATTGGGGAACAAAATCAAGTGAAGAGCAGATGTGGTTAGTTAGCTTTGTTGCCATCTGTCATAAATAATCAGAGTAATTTGACTGTGGCTAATATAGTCAACTTGATAGCATTCACCATAAACACTTTTCCTACTAAAAATATCTACCCTGTAACCTTGATTAATATTACTTGGATTTAGTAACCCACCCTGGATCTTTCAACCTATATTTCTGTTTGTCACCATAAATGATGCTTCATTGAATTTTTTTACATGATTGGTATGTGTACAATTGGTAGCTGTTTTTGTTGTTTTTTTTTTTTTAACTGTCCCTTTTTACAAAATGGTTCTAGTTTACTTCACCTTGAGGTCAGCTTTCAGCACCATATCTGCAGAGAGAGAAAAGCTGAAGCAGATGCTGGAGCATGATCCATCCTCATCTCCATCTGCACAAATAGTTGGTTTGAAGAATGCCTTAACATCCGTAAGTGACATGCTGAATTTGCTTCTGCAGGCTTCGCTGGCATCAGATACTGCTTCTAAATTTCATAGTAGTTGATTTCTATTGCTTTAGTGTCTGCTCTGTGCTAGAATTTGCAGTATTGAATCAGAGTAAATTATTATACATGATGTTATTAAAGGATTCTTTCCTAAATGTTAAAGGTATTATGAAATTACTGAAGTTCGGTAGATTGATGTAGTATAATTTGTATCATTTGATGTTAAGAATCAGAGGGCTGCTCTGTGCCAATGAGTCTGCTTTCTCTCAAAACACTCACTGCTTAATGACTGCTTTCTGCTGGGTGGTGGGTTTCCTTGGCATTTTTGTTTTCCTAAGCAACACTCAAATATTCACTGTATGACTTGGCATAAAATAGAACTTCTGATGCACTAGAACTTCCCCATGCTGCATGAGGGCACTTCAAAGCAAATTCAAGTACGACTTGTTTATATTGACTTCCAACTTCAATTAGCTGTTAGTTGCCCAAAAGGAGCAATGAGCTGTTAGGGTAGAGTTTAAATGATAAAAGATTGTGCTCTTTAAAAAGGTGGGTTTTTTGGTTGTGATTAGCTGAGGCCAGAACTTTCAGGTTGATCATGTTTGAACATGTTGACCAAACAACGATCTGATTGCAGAGCAATGAGGCCAATTATTATCATGGCCTTAGAAATTCAGTGTTTGCTGCAAATTTGTTTCCAAATCAAAGGCAAGGGAGACTTTCTGGCATTGATAAATGTGATATAGATCACCTTAGAATTATTTCAATACGAAAACTTCCCTCTCCTTTACAAAAGCTGCACGTGGTTACAGTTTTTCAAGTGTATAACATGCCTTTTTGCCTAGACCTTTAGAGGTTGTGATGTCTTCAGAGCATTTAGATAAATCTGAAAGCTGTTGCATAATAACTACACTCACACACTTCTTTGGTTTTGGCGTTCAGATGATATTTGAATAGGTGATTTTATTTTTCCAGTATTGTATGCCTACCACTATATATTAATAAAACCCCAAAACACACATTTTAAGATTTTGGAACTCAGTAAATACTCAGCTTGATTTTTTTTTTTTTTTTTTCCCTGAGCAACAAAATTCTGTTGTCTGTCTTCATCCTCTGAATGTCTTTTAAAAGTCATGCTTTTAGGTATTATCTGATACTTCATAAGCAAGCCTTTTGTAGTCCATCCAGAAGTCATCTGTGAACTCTGGCAGTTTCAACAGAGGTTAAGACACCTATAAGAGCTATTCTTAGTCTGCAGCTCTGTAAAGCCGTAAAGCCAACATAAATTTTCTCATTCTGTACAGCAAAGATCTTGTAGGAGAAAGGACAAAGCTTTCATTGAAGGCATATGGAAGCACACATATGATAAATTTGACATATTTCTAAAATTTCCTTGCAACACACTTCTGTGTTGGTGACTTCGACTTAGTGTTTGTTGTTCATTTCAGTTTGTTTTCTGTGTGAGGAATGAAAAACTCAGATTCACTGGTTGAAAGCTATCAAACATGCATCTGTTTCACTCTCATCAGACTAGCAAAGGAGATTTAAAGTGGATAAACCACCGCAAAATTAGCATCTCTGTCTCTTCTCCCTCATTAAGACAGTATCCTTGACCTACACACAGTCTAAGAAAAGCAAATATAGAATGGGGATAAGTACAATGTTTTTATTTTTGAGGGAGGAAGAAGACACTTTGTGGCAAACAAGGGAATTGGAAGATGCTGTAACAAGAAAGATGTGTAAATTTTTTTTTTTTTTTTTTTTTGCACTTAGTTGCTGTTGTGGGTGTTACACAATGCTGTCCACTTCAACAGTTGATAAGTGATATTTGATTACAATATGAATTCAGACCACACATATAGAGCCAGAAATTACTTTCTCTCCTTCATTTTGAGCTTTCTGTTTTTCCTGCCCTCAAGGCTATTTCTAACAAAAATTACTGCTGAAATCAAAAGCATTTGTGGAACAAAGTGGATGTGTAAAATAGCAAGGTTCTCCACTTCCTAGTATTGATTCAGATCACTAAAATGGGCAGTAAGCCTTCAGTACTGTTCCAAAATTAGTGACCCAATGGTTTGGGGTTTTTTCAGAGATAATTTCATTGCAGACAGGATTGCTTTCTTTTCCTACTCTGACATCTGTCCATCAGATGCACTCAGCATGAGTAAATAACATGTAACAAGCATGATTTGCAGTAGAGGGATTTTTTACTCTGATAATTGTCATTATAAGATGATAGGTCATAAATTGTGCCTGTACTTGTCTAAATTTAAGTCTTATTTCTTTGTCAGTGGAAGGCAAAGGGAACTGTCAGTATACCAGGATAATGGGAAAATCCAATGGCATTGGATGTAGCAAGAGAAAGACTTAATGTTGAGAGAGGGTAGGTTGGAGATAGGGGTGAGGGAAAAGAGCTTGATAAGAACAAAATGCACACACACATTACTATAATTTGTCAGATTGCAAAACCTGTTATCTTGAAATGGCCTTGTAATCTTCAGCTTTTTTTCTCCATTTATATAGCTTTTCCCTCACAATGAACAAAAACAGCTTTAATTTGAGAGATAAGGACCAAGATTTGAAGCATGTGTAATAAATGATTTTCTGAACTAGTGGGAAAAAATATAGGATGGTTGTGTTTATATTGCACTTTAAATACTCTTCACCCCTTTTTACAAAATAAAGCCAAGTTCAAGTTAGTTGAGAGAACTTTATATCCCCAATATTTTTGTTAAATATTCCAGGCAATAGCACAAAACACAGATCTTAAAGACCGGTTACGCAGAATACATGCCGAATCTATGATCCTTGATTCAGTATCTAATGCAAAATCAAATCCAGATTTGGTGAAGGTGGGTATGGATTTCCTCGTTCAGTGGTTTCTGTTCCTCAAGCCCCTACATCTACAGAGTGCTTCATAGCTGTGTCTTGTCATGTTCTTTGTGCTCTCCCTATGGTGCGTTGTGTTAGTAAAACGAGTCTGCTTCCCATGGCTATGAGTCATTTCTGATGGGTGCATTATGTAATCCTCCATTTAAAAGACTCTCCTTTGTCAACAGTTTTCCTGAGCATATTTCCATTGCTTTCTGCTGCTGGTTCCTGGTGTTCTCCCTCTTCTCCCGCCTTCTTCCCAATCAGCATGAACAGAGCTGCCACCTTGTTACCTTTATGCTACTGTTTCTCATCCTGTTAATTCCCTCTTAACTTTAATGTTCTGTAGTTCTTTCTGTGGCTTGTCTAAATCCAGTTAGCCCAGAGCACTGGCTACCAGGGTGGATCATGTAAGGTTTAGAACAGCTCTCAGACATTTCCATGAAAAGGATCAAAGAACTTAGCCATACAACAGTCGTTTAGTTGTCTGTGTATGAAGCCAGGAAGTCTTCTACATATCCAGCTAGCTAGTTTGAGACCTACTGATGTTCAGACAATTATTTGACTTGCTGCAGATTGTATGTGAATAGGCCACAGCATCTATGTGTTAATGAGGGAAGCAAGAACTGCATGAGCTCTGACAGATTTTTCTGAAATGTTATCTCGCACAGAAACCTCTGCTGCAGTTGTTCAGTTGTTGTATAAATCTTTCATTAGAACTTGAGTGCATATAACACTGGGCATTTTGTATAACATTATTTCTTTTTATTTTTTAAAGAGTTTAGTCATTCTGTCCCCTTCTGGTTTAGTTCTGTTTTTGCAGAGCTGTGTTTTGGTCATATTTAGCTGTTTGGTTGTTTCTCTCTCTTTTTTTTTTTCCTTTTCTTTTTTTTTTTTTTTTTTAAGGGGTAGCTGATCATTCTAATGTGTTTTGCTTTTAATCCCATTAAAATCTGAACAGCACTGAAATTGCTATCCAGGCAAGCATTAAAACATTGGTTTTTAATGTCAGGATTTCTTTATTTTCTTATTTAGTTGAGGTCTTTGCAATGACAATGGATTATTTGGTCTAGTGGGCAGGGGGGTTGGAAGTAGATGATCCTTGAGGTCCCTCCCAACCCTAACAATTCTATGATTCTATGATTATTTTTGCAGCTTGTTCTCTGCACTATTTATATACGCACACAATAAAAATAGCTTTCAAAAGCTCCTTTAAAGGTTTCTTTCACAAATTCCCTCTGGCATTGGGGAGGAAACTTAAGGATGAAATCACTTACGCTGAGAAGTTTTGTTTTAGCTTTGTCTGAGGACAATGATAAAGTAGTGCTGCTTTGAGGAGGACTGGGCCATTGCACAAAACTTGGCTATGAATGACACATCAGGTGACACCACAGACCTGTGAAAACTGAAGCACTATAAGTTACTATCTCAAACCTTTGCATAAAGCAAGGATTTTTTTCTTCTCTGTAGGGTGGTTTATGTTATAGTTTATCATGCCAGAGTGAGAACGTGAAAGACAACCAGAAACTCTCATGTGATAGATACAAAATCCTGCTGTTCCTTTATGGACCTTTCATGTTCGCTTTCCTTCTTGGATTGAAAATTGTGTTGGAAACAATGCCAGTAGCAATGCTCATTTGTGGAAGATGTTTGGGGTTTTTAGTTTGTTTTGTTTTGTTTTGTTTCCACTTGAGGGTAGTGTAACAGCCTTCCCAGAGACAATGTTGAAGTTTCCTTTTTTCTTGCTGCTAAACTAGAAGCTGGGGGTTGGGTTTTTAGGGGATTTTTGTTTCGGTTTGCATTTTTTGGTGTCTTTGTTAGGGTTTCTTAAATTCTTTTGTTTGGTTGGGGTTTTATTGTTGTGGTTTGGTTTGTTTGATTTTTTGTTTGTTTGTTTTGTTTTTGTCTTCTGTGTAACAGTTTGGTTTGTTACCATGGCACCACTATCAGTGTGTACTGAATAACATTCCATGCTACAGTAAAATCTACTAGCAGAAAAACTTTGAAAGATTTGTCAGTTTGATTGTAGACTTGTCAGATCATGTTGTTCTGAAAGTAAAACAGTACATTTCCTTCAGAATGTTGATAGGACACTCATGTTTACAAGTTAGTAAAGCATCTCATGCAGAAAAGCTTTTTGAGCAGCTAATAGACCCCTTTGGAGCAGCTAGCCCTTTAGTGTGAACAATAGTGCATAACGTTCTCCAACTTGTTTACTGCATCCACAGAATGAACCAAGTCTCACTTGGTCACCCACCTTTGCTAGGTCTCCTTTTGGAACTCTGTTTACATCAACAGACTGTAGAGCTTCCATGGAGGGTGTTACCAAGACCTTCGTGGCTGTCAAACATGTATGCAGCAGCAAAAATAGCGTCCCTTATGTGGCTTTTTTTGGTTAACATGGAGCTATCTCAGTTGTGGATATGAAGGAAAGCTCTCCAAAGCACAGCATAGTAAAATACCTGGCTAAGAAAGAGAGCCAGGAAAGCATTGCTGTTAGAAAGCAGCTTTGCCCTGCTGAATTTTGTATGTCAGTGCACTGCAGGCTTTGCATTAAGCAGGGTGTGGGGAGAAAAGTTTAATTCATTTGCAGAGATCAGAAGGGTATGTGAATCCAGGATGTAATATAAAGACATGGTTTGTTATTTTTTTTAATATTTTTTTTCTTTTCTGGGCTTTTTGATGATACACTTCTGTATATCTGGCTAAATCACTCAAATATCAAAGTACATGCAGCACCACAACTGATTTACTAAATATGCGTTGCCTTTTTTTTCTTCTCTTTTTTTCTTTGGTCTGATTTACTTTCATTTTGAATCTTTCTTTGAAACACATGCTACCTTTTCACTAATTTGGAGAGGAGCTTGTGCAATCTTCTCCCAGTGTTTTACAACCCTTTCAGCTATGTGACTGTGGAGTTGCATGCATGAATGCTATTTTGTAGTACTTCTCCTCTCAAAACTTTTTATTTCTCTTAAACAGGAAAATTCAAGAGAAGAAAGCAGAGGTCTGGTTCACCAGGTCTCTGATGAAAGCAGGCTGTCTATAGCTGACTCTCTCACAGAATTTTTTGATGCACAGGAAGTCCTACTGTCTGCTAGCTCTTCAGAAAATGAGGTTTGAGCATTAAGACTGACATAATTCTGCTGCAGTTTCTTACCTGCTGCTTGACATGCAGTCTTTGAGTGTTAACCGCACGTTGGATGACTGCCAAGAAATGAAAATTTTCAAACCCTTTAGAAATTAATGTGATGTGTGTGTTTATTGGTTGTCAATGTCTTCTCACAGTAAAATGTAGCAGTTACTATAGGGAAGCCTCATGGAGGCAAATGGCAGATTGGTGGCTAGCATGCAGATACTGCATGTATTGTACTGTCTGCCTTGAGTTGTGAGACAGGTGCTTAAGAAATTGTATCATAAAAATATATACTCATGTCTCTCCTTGTGATACCTGTAGGTACGTACCTTGAGGTTAATGTCATGCATAATGAAACTTACTAGCTCACTGTCACCTCCCTTGGGCTCCATAAAAACCTTGTCTTTTTATATGAGGAAGGCCGCCTTATCTGCAAGGCAAAAAAGATGAAGCATGTCTCCACTAAAACAGCTGAATTTTCAATCATTCAATCATAAAATGCTTTGGGTTAGAAGGAACCTTTTAAAAAGATCAATTAGTCCAACCCCTTTGGTTAATGTTAATCTCTCCTAAACTCAGTTGTGTCTTCTTAGGACTTTTTAGTACTTTCTTGTAATACTGAAACACATCTTAAACGTTCCAAAACTATTAAGACAATAATTGCATCACAAAATAAGAGTTTTCGTTGTGCATATAGCATTATTTTAATGAGTGGTATACCTTGCTTGTTATTTCCACACTTAGGCATCAGATGATGACTCCTATGTTAGTGATGTCAGTGATAATGTGTCAGAAGATAATCTAAGCAATGACATGGAGAATGAAAGACAAACTTTAGGTAAGTTCAGTGTTTTGTTATGTTTTGAGAATTCTCTTTGGGCGTTTTTTTCCTCTTCTCTTACTAGAAATAATTTGATGTTACAGGTTTATGAGATGTAAGCCACCTGTGTTTTTTCTTTTTTTCAGCCTCAGATTTGGTTTTGAACAGCACATTCTGGCTAATCTGATTAACAGGGCCTGGGCCCCATTGATAAAACAGAATGGTCAAGTAATGATTTTCTTGGCTTTGGTGCAATTCCCACTACTTTTCCAGTTCCTTTGATGGCAATAGCATTTTTCAAAGTAGCAAGACCTAGCTGTTTTCTTGTTTTCAAGAAGTAATCTTCTTGTCACTCTGTCTTTTTCAGTTTGCATTTTAAAAACTGCACTCAGAGTTCTGTTGGTTTTACCAGAGCTGTGTTTAAAGGAACATGAGAATAATTGCACACTGGCAGGCCTTATGTATGACCATAAGGATCATATGTGTCTTAATCACAGGCTTGTTAGTACATATGTTGATTTATGTCTTGTTAAGTAGAGACAGAATTAAAAAAAAAAAAAAGATGGAGAAGAATTGTTCATAAAAAAACAACTGACTTTGTGCCTACGGCTCCTTTCAGCTAACTGCAGTGTTCTTCCCACTATTTTTGTCTTCAAAAATGCTGAGCAGTCATTTCTTACTAAGAGCTGTTTCCTGGTCATCTCCAGGAGCCAGTGGATCCCTACAAACTTGGGTAGCTTTTAGGGCCTAGAGATCTGTTGTATTCTGTAACTGAAAATGAAGATTTATTGGTGAAAGGCAGGAAAGAATACAGGTTGATTGATCTCATGATCTGGACCTTAGGAAACTCTACTAGTGCAGCTGTTCATGTTCTTGCCACAAAGATGATCACTGAAGCTCACCTATATTAGCAGCACCTAGGTCCACGTGCTTCTGGTACCTGCTATTTCTGTGCTTCGGGCAGCCTGCCACTCCCATTAATAGCAAACTAGATTTCTTTTTCCTACAGGGTTTTAGCTGAACTATAAATTAAGGGATTATGATAAAATCCTCTGGCCAGTGTAATGTAGAAGGTCAGATCAGATGAAGATAATGTTCCAGTTTGGCCTTAAAAGTCATTGAATCTAGCTGGAGGTCAGTTGTCTTAATCTCCTTCAGTATTGATGCTGACCATTTGTCACAGCTCTTGCAAGACTGCATAGGTTCTTTTTTTTTTTTTTTTTTTTTAATGGGAATGGGCAAACTTCCCTCTATAGAAAATTTGGTATCTGAGTATCTTAGTTGTTTCTCTGTATTTTGCCATTGATTTTTCCCAATTAATGGGCTGATCCAGAGTATGTAGTTCAGTCAATTAATATTCTACTTTTAATTAAAAGATGTCAAGGGACATAGCAAAATCCCATTATAGAGACCTCTTTTGAACAAGGATAAATTTTTAGCATTTAACTCCTTCCTCTTCGGCTATCACCTCATTCTTCAGGTATCAAATGGAAATTCCTTCTTTTTGACCTCTTCTGATATTAAATACATTTTACCAAGAGGGGGAAGTATAGGAGCGAACCTCTTAAATCTTAACAGTGTAATTATTTTAGGGGGGTGGGGGTGTATATATTATGTATCTCTCTCTCTCTCTCTCTATATATATGTATATAAAATTAACTATATCAATGCCATTTCTTAACAAAATAAGAGTTATGTAGCATACTACAAATAGTTCACCTTTCCTTGTTAGAGTAGCTTTGGCATATGAGCTGTTAAGGAGTTTTAGTTGTGAGTGGCAGGAAAGATGGAAACTTCTTCCTCAGTTTACTTCTTCCTCAGTTTTGAGGCTGGTAGTTGCACTTGAAAACCTGCATCTGAGGCATGGACTAGCCTACATGGCAATGATGAAGCAGTTAGCCCTTATGGTTATCTGTGCTTTGTCACTGTTGCTGATATCATGCTTATGTCAGTAGACCTGCAGTGGAAATACTGTTTGGAAATGGGCATTTAAAGGCAGTGCTTCACACAGGGAAGATGTGCTGCCTAGTGATGCTTTAATTTCTCCAAGACAAAGCTGTGTGAGGAAAGCTGTGTGGTTCTAGAGTAGGAGCTTCCTAGGTGTTTCTAAGGACATGTAAAGATAAAGTATGTTCCTGTCATGACAACCATATTCCTCTCTGAAAGGAGATTGATGTACAGCTAAGCAGTGTAATCACTTTAGACTAGCTGCAGAAGCTTGTAGCTCTATTTTGATCCTGCCACAAATCATTTCATAGCACACTTAGAACAATTTATCCTGTTCTGATTGCTTTAATGTAACAACACAGACCTCAGATATTCATGTCAAGGACTCTTGACTCTTTCTTTTTATCTTTAGCAAAGCTGGTTCAGCTTTTTCACCTTTAAAACAGGAGATTTCTTCATCAATATTTGGACATATCTGAAAGCTAACATCACTAAAATTTTTTAAATGTAAGCACTGTGGGGAGCACTGTGGAAAAGCTGGCATATCATTCTGTGGTGCAATACATTTCTCTGGTAGGAGTATTCAATAAAAGTAATACAAGATAGGTAGGAGTTGTTATTGTGCTTGGATCTGTAAGTTACACCTTGCCTTATGAGAAATGTCAGCCTTATTGAAGCTCTGTCAAGGAGGGAGGTTTTATATCCCTTAAACAGAAAGGAATTCATCTCTATTGCAAATAACATAGTTCTAATATTTACACTTTCACATTCAGTAGAAACCTGAGCCTTTCTTAGAGCCTTTAAGGGGAACACATCACTTGTACCTGGCAGAGAAATTAAAATCTTGGTCTTAATTTTATCATTTTTTCTAACAGACTACATTCAAACCACAAGTGAAATACTTGAACAAATTGTGAGGGTGATTTGCATTTCAATGTATATTTGCAGAGGGATTTAAACTAAGCAAAGAGTGAACTGTCTTGTTCTGCCACTTCCTTCCTTTTCAGACTGCGTTTCTGAAAGTGGAACGGGATGCAATTCTAAACGGAGAACGTGTTTACCAGCTCCATGTCCTGACACCAGTAACATCAGCCTGTGGAACATCCTGAAAAATAACATAGGAAAGGATCTCTCCAAAGTGGCCATGCCTGTTCAGTTAAACGAGCCACTTAACACCCTTCAGCGTCTCTGTGAGGAGCTGGAGTACAGTGAATTGCTGGATAAAGCAGCGCAGACGCCGAGCCCCTTTGAACGGATGGTGAATATGTGATTCTAACTACTTAGTAACATTCAATATAATTAGAATTAACATAAAAACAATCTGCCAAAGAAATGAAGATGTTCTGTTCCACTTTTCTTTTCCTCCCAGCTGAGAGACTGACTCTCCAAGCATCTGTACTTAGTTACCTGCTATTTGTGACTCTTCTGCATCATTTCTGTTGCTTTGTCAGGAAGTCTCTCTCCTCAAGCACCTTGCTGTGCTGCAAGGTTAAACAAAGAGCTGGTTTGCAACTCTTCTCTGTAAGATGAAGCATTTGCAGCAAAAAGGGAGGTTGGGGTTGAACTAATATACTTCTTTCTTGGGTATGAAAGCTACAATATATCTTTTTTTTCTTTTTTTTTAAAGGTGTCTAATTGGGTAACACACTTGTGCACAGAGGATGCTGTGTCTTCCAGCCCTACATTACCAAGCTATCTTTATATTAACTAAACGAACTCCATATGTTTTATTAACTGGTTTTAGGGATTGATCCAAAATGTTCAGGATCTCAAAACCAGTCAATATGAATGTATGTTGGGTACAATAATGGTGTCAGCTTCTGTCAGTGCAGAATCCTGAGTTCAGAATTTGGCAAAAGGGTGTTTCAGAACAGAAAAGAGCCTGTGAATAAAGGATTAAAATATATCAAAATTTTCTTAAATGAAAGCTATAATTTGGCCCTTTAAACTGAATTCAGCCTTTTCAACTCAATGTATCTTATGTTAAAATGAAACTTTATCAATGAATGTAAACAGTCATTTTACAAATACTGTTTGAAAGCCCTCATTCTCTGTTTTGACACTCTGCAAGGTTTACAATTCAGTGTTTGTTCTCAAGACAGAGGGTGTGGCTATTAACTGTGGGTTTTGGCTTTTTTTGTGCTCTTGAGAACATATGTTAAAAGGAAAAGGAAATGAGCAGTGACTGTTCATATGGGAACAAAAAAGAAGCCTTTTCCCTCCTTCCCACACCCAAGCATCTGGAAATTACCTCAGAACAGAGTATTCTTTGCCTTTGAGAAATTCCTCAGGCAAAATTAATGCTAACTGTGGCATAGTAATTGCAGTCATTCATGAAAGAGCCATTCTGAAGTGGATTCAATTTCTGAAATTGTGAAACAAGAGCATCTACACTTTCACAAGATAAGGAAAAGGGAATGGAAAGGAGAAAAAATGGTACAAAAGAGACCTGGTTTGAACAGCCCTCAGGTTTAGGAAGAATTATGTTTGAGCTGACTGCAAAAATCCTTCCTACAGGAAGAATTACCTGTGTCTTGGCCATAATCAAGAACAATTTCATGTGTAGGTAATAGCACAGCAGACAAAAGGCAATTCCATTCAAACTACATTAGCAGTGCACAGCAAACTTGGTGAAAACTCACCCAGTACTTCCTGTGCCATGTTCAGGAAAAAGGGAGATGGTAGATCCATGTAAGAATCACAGACCGTAACTATCAAAGCCACTTACAATACAAACTCTAATAATGGTTTTTATGGTTAGTGCTTTGAAGTGTGTTGCAGAATGCTAAGCTGTTTCAAACAGCCTTTCAGGAAGGCTGTTTTCAGTTGATGAAATTTGCAGTATTTGACCCAAATAGCTCCCTCCGTGAACCCTTGACTGATTCTCTGAGAACTGAATAATTCTTTAGTATGGGAGCTAGCACTTAACTTGCAGGAGACATGCTTCTTTTTAGTCTGCAAATGATGGGAAGAATACAGAATCTGAGGTCAGGATAAGACTTTGTTGTTGTTCCCCTGTTAAATCAGAATGTTTAGTAAAAATTGTGCATGGCTGTGGTAAATAAATTAATCAAAATGTCACATCTTCTGTCCTCAGGTGTATATAGCTGCTTTTGCAGTCTCTGCATATGCATCCAGCTACTACCGAGCTGGAAGTAAGCCATTTAATCCTGTGCTTGGAGAAACCTATGAATGTTTTCGTGAAGATAAGGGTTTCCAGTTCTTTGCAGAGCAGGTACTTGATGCTGCAACCCTTAAATTTGCTACTTGATACCCTGTTTAATTCTGAATGCGTGGCTAGAATCCTCTGGAATTAATAGCATTAATTAATAACCCCAGCCCAGAAAAACTCAAGGGATGTTGCAGAGTTATAAATTAAGAAAATTGGGTTTTGAGGAAATTCTGCTAACTCTGGGACAATAACCAGCAGCTGACACTGGAGAAGGCAAAGGCTGCCTTCTCCAGTAACCAGATAACTTGGTTAAGTAGCCTGCAGTTCCCTATGCTGAAATCTGATCATGACTCCAACAAGCATTCACATTCTTGTAATTTTCTTGTATGTGTGATCATTAAAAAAAAAAAGTATCCTCAACTGTTCAATGTCTTTTAAAACAAATAAACTCCATGTGAGTCAATCAACTGCTAGTATTTTCTATGGCACCATGAATATTTCTGCTCCCTGTCCAAATACTTTGTGGGGAAAGCCTTTAAACTCTGGTGCCACAACTTAGTAGGTGAAGGATGTATATAATACACCAAGGGCTAAGTAATTATGAAAATAATTCCCCATTAGAAGAATAAGTATTAAGTATGGGTTAAAAAAAAATTAAGTCTAAACTAGTCAGGTTACC
This sequence comes from Indicator indicator, assembly GCF_027791375.1. Taxonomy (NCBI): domain Eukaryota; kingdom Metazoa; phylum Chordata; class Aves; order Piciformes; family Indicatoridae; genus Indicator; species Indicator indicator. Next base: position 26,629,803 of record NC_072020.1, on the reverse strand, counting down.
AAAATGGCTAAGATTGAGACTTATGTTAAAAAAGAGTTAAAACTTTAATGATCTGGTGCCTAGCACAGCAAGAATAATTGAAAGCTTTTTCATTCTGGCTAAACATAACAAACAAACAAAAGAAGTTAAAAAAGTGCATCAGGCAAGGGTGTACAATCTAGAAATTTGATCAGAGAAAACCTTCTAAAAGGCTTGCTTTAGGAAATGAAAACAGGTTCTTAACTACCTCTGAAGATACAATATCTTGTACACTATTTTTTACTGATAGAAAATGTGATCTTTCCTTAGTCTTGGGAAATGTTGCAGGCAAGAGTGACAGTAGGGAGGAAGAAAAAAAAAGCAGCAAAACAGACAAAGTAAAAATCAAATTTCAAGTAATGCATCTGGTTCTTCATTGTATTCCCTCAGTTCTAAGATGATGTGTACAAAGCACTGCAGTTACCAGTGTAACACCAAATAGGAGTAACAAAGTGATGAATAAAGATTGGTACTGAGCTGAATCTTAGGTTGAACTAAAGGATTTGCCACCGAATATTGGACAAATCAGTATGAAGCTTTTTCTGTTTCCTAAAGAGGAATGTTAATACATGAGTGGGCTTGGCCTATTAACAGCTATTGTTCTGATATGTGCATTAAGTGCTAAAGTTACTGTAATAGTACAGGGTGAAAGAATATTAGGAAGGGACAGCATGAAAGATATTTCATGTAAGCAGGAAGCATTAAATATATCTCTGCATCAAGAATTACTAATTACTGCTTGTGAAAGCGCTTTGATGTTTGCTCCAGATAACTTGTTAGTGCAGACAGTATGTAATTCATGGAATAAAGAGTCAAAACACATGAAATAACAGGGATTCTGGTCTATTACTAGAGTAAGTTTAGAATAACTCCATGTAGCATCATGACCTTACTCTGGAATTATAACAGTTTAAGTGAGAGCTAAGTTTAACCCATGAATTATAGTGACATCTGGGGTTAATCTGAGTGCAGTATGTGAGATAAAGAATGCATTGCTCTTGGTGGATTAGGGTGTAGCTGAAGGTAATTAGTTTTTTTTTCTGGTTTGTTGGGTTTTTTTTGAAGCTGAGTAAAGGATGTTCAGTAAATAACTGTATGCCTAGAGGAAAAAAAAAAAGAAAAATATTACTAGCAGATTTGCAAAATGAGTAACAAGAAAGTAAAACTGCATTTGAGCCAGGTAGGTGGTTAAGAAATTAAATGAAATGGTGGGAAATAGAAATCTGACTTGAAAATGAAATTGCTTTCATAGGCACTCCACATCAAAGAGTTGGTCCTGGTCAAGTTTTGGTTGTGTTCAGCCAGAAGGGAGAATTTACAGCCAAGGAGGAGTGGCTGCTTTCACTTCATGCAGTTACTTTATTATTTACTCTTTCCTTTTAATAGTCTGCATTGCATCTTTGTTATTTACTCCCAGTCTTTGCCTTGCTGTTTTGGTGGTTGTCTTAATTTGTGTGTGCCTTTACCCAAAGCTGACAAAATGCAGTGTGTGTGGTTAAGAGTTTCATGCTAGAACCACCAGTGCTGTCACTGCTGCAGTAGTAGAGGTCACTACATGGAGTTTCATATTTTTATGTTTTTGTTTGTTTACTTTCCCACTCATAGCCCCCTTAGAGATCCTGATCAGTGTCTCTTCCATCATAGTCAGGGTTCTGAGGTACTGAAGAGTTTGAACCGTTGGCTTTTTTATTTTTGTAGGTGTGCTCAAAGTGCAACTTCTGTTCATATATGAAGAGGTCCTTAGGGCAAATGTAATTATCACCTTAGAGACAATGTACAACATAGACAGTTAGATTTTCACTCAATGAACAAAATTCACAGGCCTTTCAACACTTCTTAGGTCTCAGTACCTTACTAATTTCACTGACTCCCCCTTCAGGACACAACTGTAAAAGGAAAGTAAATGTTCAGACTGTAAATGCAATAGATGAATGAAAAATTAAGGGCAAATCCAAACCAAAATGACTGTTCAGGTGATACTATGTCTGTCTAATTTTTCCACTTTTGTGTCTTACTATTAGGTCAGTCACCATCCACCTATTTCTGCATGCCACGCTGAATCTGCGAATTTTACTTTTTGGCAAGGTAACTCTTCAGTCTATTATTTACTTTTACAGTGTTCACAATATTTTCATTATATGTCTAACATGAAATATCCAGAGTTGGGAGGGGGGAGTTAAATTCTCTGTTTAAATTGTATTGGAATGACTTTAAGAAATGCTAGCCTGTACTTAATTGCATGCTTCTTATTTGGATGTTCTGCTGTAACAATAATGTTCTAGGTTTTTAACAAAACATTCATTATTATTTTCATGTACAAATACCTGTGTTTATTTAAAATCAGGTTTGTTCTGGGGGTGACTGTTTAGTAAAGAAGAGTTGTACCTGAAGCTCTTTATAAAACCAACAAGCTTGAAAAATTGTAAGCTAAATCCTGAGCCTTGGCAGATACCTTCCAAGAATGAACATAACAGCAAGGAGAAATATATTTGCCTTGTCTTTTTCTGCTGAGTATGGAAGTTTTCATGCTATTTGACTGCTAACATCTCGTTTCAAAGGAAGCATATTGGAGCTGTGTGTTGCTGCTGAAGATGTCAGCCAGTCACAGCACCTGTGTGGTTAGGTATTTTTGGAGTGTACACAGAACATAACTGTGCCTTTTAATTCAGTTAAAATACTTCACCTAGAGGCTTGTCAATTCACAGTGGAGTCATATTATAACCTTAAATTCTGTTATGATTGACTCTACTGGCTTGATTATAGTTATTACAGATGGAACTATATTGAATGGAAACTGGAACTCTGTCATTAGTCTGGGTTTCATTACTCAGTATAATTCTTTGCTTTGTAAACAAAGCAAAAAGAAATTAGAGACGTGAGTCCTTTTGTCTTAGCCAAAAAGCAGAGATGACCACAAAGTATTCAGAAACTGAAAACTCTAACTAAGACTAGATAGCAGCCTGTCTTAATAAAAATGATGAGACTGATGTGTTTAACAGAGTTTGACAATGGTTATCACTCAAATGTTCTAACATTTGCATTTAGAGAACAAAGCTCTTCCATAAACATGAGAGCTGAGAATTTGACCAATGAGAAATAGGCTGAGATTTGGTCTTGATGAGCACAGGATGCTCAGTTAGGGTAATGCAGAGTCTCAGGAGGTTGGCTTGATTTGTTTTTAAATGAGATTTTTAAACTGAGCCTATGGGATACCTAGACAATGATTTGTAACAACACAGAGGCAGTTGGTGAATACTGTGGCCTCTTGTTAGGGGACTATATTAACTTATATGGAAAGATTAGCACTGAGTCAATCAGAAAGATAGATTGTTAATGAGGTAAGTTCTGTGTGCAAAGACTTTTTCACTTACCATATTATCTGTTCAGCTGAAAAGGAGACATTCCTCAGCAACACTGCTAGATTAGTGCTGTCATCCCACCAGATACTGCTTTTAGTTCATCTGTTTCATTGTCAAGAAATATCCTGATCATCTCTAGTGAGCCAGAAGACTGGGTTCTGGCAGGGACAGTTATTTAGGAAATAATTTTCTCAGACTTCTGAAGCTGACTTTCCTTTTGCAAAGGGTTGTGGCCACAAGAACAATGGAAATACAGAACAGAAAGTTTCAGTTATTACAGTATCTGTGCCCGAAGTACTGTGAGCATAGCTTTGAAATAACACTTTGCTTTTCTTAAACTTCCTGTGTTATCAGATTGCACACTGGTTCCCAAGATGTTTTCTTCTGTGGGACAACTTTATTATTTATGAGAACATAGAGTGTAACACAGTCTGATAATATATTTGAAGTGTTAAACTAAGCAGTGTGTGCCTTTGCCCTTTCTCTCCCATCCCACTGCTGAGCGAGAAAGCTAGTACAGAATTTGACTCAGTATCATATTCAAGGTAGTTTTGGACTTCTGCAGTACAGGGATCCCAAGAGAGTTACTGTCACTAAAGATGCTGACCCAGCATCAAGCTTCAAAACCAAAGAACCTAAAAGCTTTTTCTTGCAAGTAATAAGAAAAGTATCATTTTTTTCATGATGAATTCTGCCCTATGTCCCATTCCAGGCTTTGCAATGGTAGCAGCTTGGTGTGGCTCATTTCTATCACTTGCACATATATACTCAGGAGAGCTGTAATCTCCTACCTATGGTTTGAGCACCTGTCTCACAGCCAACATCAAAGATTCCACCCCCCACAGCTGTATAGGAGACTGGTTTGGTTTTCCTTGTGTTAGTACTAGCATTGTTTAGAAACTAAAGATAATTTTCCCCTCTTTGTCAGACTGGGGAGGAAATGGAGTTCTTAATGACTAATCTGGCAAGGTTGCTATCCCTGAGCTCTGAAGTTACTGTGAAAGCTACTGCCTGATTATCCAGCCCAGTTTAACTTGATACTTCTTCTGCCATCCTTCTCTGTTACTTTTTCTTTCCAGATGGTTTTGCTCAATAAATTTAGCTAAACTTGCACTGAGGTTTCTCATTTCCTTTTTTTGAGAAATGACATGAGCCATGGACATGTCTTTCTGTGATTCAGACAAGATTTTAAAAGGCCAGTTAAACTTAGAGAGGAAGTTAGATTAAATTCTCTTTGAAATTTTGTGTCCTTTGATGTGTTTTCTTACTTCTTTACTGTGGATGTTCTTAGTTGCTATATTTTTGTACTTGAAATCCTGCTTTTGTTTATGGAAGTGTCTGCATTTGTGCTGTCTGTAGCTTATTCATATTACTCTCTTCTGAAAAAAATTTTGAGAGGGGAGTTTTAAACCTCTGTTATGTTGCTATTTAAATAACCAATAAAGGGGGAAAAAAACCCACAGACAAACCCTAAAAAAACAAACCCAAACCACCACCAACAAAACACACACAACCACAAAACATTAAAAAAAAACAACCCAAACCACACCCTGGTTCCCAAAAAAACAACACCAAAAACCCCAAACAAACCAAAGAAAACCATGTTCAAAGGTCCACAGCATTCTTTGAACACTTCTATTGCGGTGCACTTTGTTATTTTGCATTTCTTGAAAATAAAGTAGAACCCAGAAGTAGTCTCACCTATGCCTGTGACTAAACTTGTCTTTTTTTTTTTTTCTTTTTTAAACTCTTCCTGTTTCAGATATGAGATGGAAAAACAAATTCTGGGGCAAGTCCATGGAAATTGTTCCAGTTGGAACAACACATGTAACTCTCCCAGCGTAAGTGCTGCATTCATGCGCTGCTGTTCACTCGGGCACAGACATTCGTTCACACACTGGTGCCACATCTATCCAGATGAGAACATGCTGTGCTGCATCGGCCCTTTGCCAGAATTAGTGGTTATGTTTAAATTTTAAAAAGGCAGGGGAGGGAGGAGGAACATGGACAAAACCCATGAAAACAAAACCAGAAGTGTAAAACAGAAGCAAGAACTCATCCAAAGGTTATAAAAAACACCAAAAGATGAAATAAAAAATAGCATTCCTTTGTATCTTGAAAATAGCGAAGCTGCTATTTTCATACTTCAGTTGAATGTCAAGCTTTACAGGGTTTTTTTAACTCACAGTTAAAAATTGCATGGTAGAGGAAGCTATGAATTCCACTACTTGAATTTGGCTTCGGGGAACAGGGTGTTGTTGGTGCTCCTGTCTTTTGTACCTCCATTTGCACAGACCCTAACACCAAGGGGTCCTGGTCTGTAGGTGGCACCAATAGCATCACTGCAAAATGATTATTGTGAGTGATAAACAGAAAAAGTTGCATATCTGATGTTTATTATACAAGGAAGTAACCATTGTAGTTATGTGTTGAGCATAGTTTAATTACAAAAAAAAATAATTAAAATCTGCAGTGTTCCTATTCTGGGTTATCAGAGTACCCATTACAGGTCAACAATTAAGATCCCTTAGCATTTGACCTGTGCTCATCATGTTAGAAGTATCAGAGGTCTAAAAGGTGAGTCGTGTCCCAATTACATCTGCTTTCTAAAGAGAATCTACAAAATTAATTATTCTGCCATCTGAAGAAAAAAGAACAATGAACCTAGCACTCATCAGAGTAAATATGCCTTTTTCCTTTTAGTGTGGGTAAAAATGTGATACAGCAAGATAGTGTCCAAAAGATAATGTATAAAAGGTTGTGTTCATAGCAGCCAGCTTAAGCTGGAGTCTTCAGGATGTGAGTTGAGGGTTCTGAGGCAAGGTAACTAATAGGTTAGGCCCTGTGAGTGCTGATGATCTGGAAAATAATCTGATTGATATGTGGTCTCCATATGCTGTTTTGTATCCCTGTTTATCTGGAATACATGGAATTTGGTACAAAAATGGTACTAAGACTGTAGGTGAAAATGAAGCATTAAGGTTATTTTTTGGAGCAAATACAGTATTTTTTGCATAGATGATAGAGCATGTGACCTGCAGGAAAGCTGGGGTAAACTGGCTGCATATCTGCTAGTCTGTAAAAACTGTCCTTGGCTTACTCCAACAATGCAGCAAGTGAAAGAAAGTGATTAAGGAAGGGTAAGGAAAGATTCTAACATTTTCATGGGATGTGTGCAGGCAGTTGCTGTGGAGAAACTGGTGCTTTGTAAGCTTACCCTTTACCAGTAGCAACTTGGCTCTCAATACCCAGAACAAATTATAGAATATATTGTCTTCAGGAGACTCCTCAAGATTTTATAAAGCTCTTTTATAGGCACATCTACTTCTTTAATAAAAGGTAAAATGTTGTATTACCTATTGGTATTTGTTCACCTCTTCCTGTCTGCAGTGTGCAACTACAACTCCGTGAGAACTTTTGCTCTTGCCTGAAGCACACACATTGGCTCAGCCCTGAAAGCTTGAGCCAAGCTCATTCCACTCAGCAAGTCTTCATGATGACTCTGGTCATCATGACTTTCAGTTACCACTGTGTTACATGCTGTGAAATGGGAATTCCAGACAGTAGAAGATACTAGAATAATTGCTTGTGGAAACTTAAAACTGGTAAAGAGCGAATTGAGAGAAAACCGAATTCAAGACCAAGGTTTGTAGCAGGAGTGAAAAGCGTTTTCAGGGAGACAGAATTGTTGTCATAGGGTTTGTTTTTGAGGTGTAAGACAAGACATTGAGGCATCTGTACAAGTTCATTTGAACATGGCATGAGATTTTTCATGTATGACTTTTGCTTACAGTTTTAACGACCATTTTGCTTGGAACAAGGTGACATCTTGCATCCATAACATTTTAAGTGGGCAAAGATGGATTGAACATTATGGAGAGATCATCATCAAAAATCTCAATGATGACACTTGCCACTGCAAAGTGACTTTCATTAAGGTAACTACAGCAGCTAGGTAGACCCAGATAAGAAATTGAAGAACCAATTTTCTTAAATGATTCACTGGAGATGTGGAAAAGTATGAGGAAAGTAAAGAAAGAAATCCGATAAAAAACCTACTCTGTGTTTGATGAGAGAGGCAGGCACAAGGTGGCTACTGACAGAGATTCACAATGTGCCAATTGCTAAGCCATGGTCTTGTGCTGTGGTTGCATTCATTCAGCAACTGGAGGACCAGTGTTTATGCAGGGTGCTCCACCTCTTTTCTAGCTCTTTGCATGTCCAAGGGGGAGTTTGTGAGAGGTTGTGGTGTTACTCAAAGCTTTTGCTTCAGTGCAAGGTATCGAGATGTGAGTTACTCAGGAAATGCCCTTATAACTGAAATTAAAATGAGGTTTTGACAATAGATGACTTCTTCCTAGTAAAGGAAAATCAATGAAAACCTATGCTTTACCTGTTACTGCCCCTAAAAAATGATGAAAATAACTAAAATTCTCAATGTCAGTATTTTCATAAGCTGATTAATAACACTAATAGCAGCTGTTTGCATATGATAACATAATGCACACCTAGATGAAGAGTTTTCATTTCAGAAAACCACTCTAGAGCGTGGTGCTATTGACATGGAAAAATCACTTACACTTCATCTCTTATGCACCTTTTTTCCCCTTGTTCCTCTTAATTCTAGGCAAAGTACTGGAGTCCAAATGCACATGAGATTGAAGGCAGTGTCATGAATAAAGCTGGGAAGGTTGTACACCGGCTCTCTGGGAAGTGGCATGATAGCTTACACTGTGGGACGATTTCATCTTCTAACTGCATATGGAAAGCAAGTTAGTGATCAGAATAGCTAAGATAAAGGACTTAAGATCTGTTTCAGAAGAAGCTTGCTATTTTAATCTCTTTTTTGGGCCCTAATTTATTGTTATTTCTGAGTGGAATATTAGACCTATGTCAAGCATTTAAAATTTAGACCAGAAGAATGTATCATTTAACTTATATAATACAGAGAACCTCATCCTATGACTTCTTATGTTTTGTCTGTTCACCATAATTTTCATACTTGGGCATGAAGTGGGTATTGAGTGATCTAAAAGGAAAAGACATTAATTAAAAAAAAAAAAAAAAGGAATTAAACCCTTCTGTATGTGTAGAGAATTGTTATGTATCTCATATATTAAACATTGGAGGATAGCCCACAAAGCTCACTTCTGTAATGACAACCATATCTGAGCTTCTTCCAGACTTGTGAGTTTTTTGTCTACTGTGTTTTGAAAAAGCACTGTGATAATAGCATGGTCTTGATCATAGTGTTGCTCTGATTCAGCTGAGAAAACACAAATCTGTTTTGTTGCAGTGCAATAATCAAGGGGCATGTTGTCTTTTGTCACATTATTAAAAACCTCTTACTCGCCCAGAACTGAGGTCATGGTTCAGAGATGAACAAATGACTGAAAGGAACTGTGTGGTGCACAGTAATAAGACAAGGAACAACGGGTTCAAACTTGAACATAGAAGATTTCACCTCAACATGAGGAGAAACTTCTTTACAGTGAGGGTGACAGAGCACTGGAACAGGCTGCCCAGGGAGATTGTGGAGTCATCTTCTCTGGAGACTTTAAAACCCACCTGGATGCATTCCTGTTCAGACTACCCTAACTGATCCTGCTTTGGCAGGGGGGTTGGACTTGATCTCTGGAGGTCCCTTGCAACCTCTAATATACTGTGATACTGTGAGCTTGGAATTTTCCTTCTAAAGAGAACATCATTTAACTGAAATTCTGAGTGTACTCTTTTCCTCTGTAGACCCAATGCCTAAAGATTATGAACAGTGGTATGGATTCACTCAATTTGCACTGGAGTTAAATGAACTGGACCTGCAAACTCAGCCTTTACTCCCACCCACTGATACACGTCTTAGGCCAGACCAAAGGTACTGAATTTTAGCTGTCAAATATCTTTCTCAAAGAGTTCTGAATCTTCTGTACACTGACTTTAGCCTAAGCTGAGACTGTTTTGTGTAGATACCTGCAGTGTGTTTTCAATTTCTGCATAAATGTGCATTCAAAACAGACTAGTATTGCCTAAAATTAGCTCTTGGATGCTTCTAGATAACTGCCTTTCAGAACATGTTCAAACTTCAGTACTTCAGGTACTGAATGTTGAGTGTAAAGTCTTTGAACAACTGGAAACTGAATACTTGAAATTTCTTTCTGGATATCTCTACTGTTGCTGACTTCCAAGGAAAATAATAGAACGATGACTTTTGAGATTGTTATGAGCCTTATATTCCGTCAAGTGCTTTTTGATAGTGCAGTTGTCTGTAGATATAGCTGTTTACCTTTCAAACACTGCTGTAAAGATTAGATTCTGGAGCTCTAGATGACCTGGCAAAGATGGGGGACAGGAGCACTAATTCTCTGTCTCTTATTACTGCTGATGCTACAGGTTTCTAGAAGAAGGAAATATTGAAGAAGCTGAAGTGCAAAAGCAGAGGATCGAGCAGCTACAACGAGAACGACGGAAGGTACTGGAAGAGAAAAATCTAGAGCATCAGCCTAGGTTTTTCAGGTACTATACAACAGCATATACTATCATTTACTGAAATTCTATATTCTTGATTTTTATACGTTGGCAATGTAGAACACTCCAAACGTAGTTAAAACTTAGAATTCTGTATTAGTTTTTCATTAGTGCATCCCTAAAATTCTTTCCGATTTTTTGTTTGCTTGTTTGTTTGCCTTGATGGCAATAGACAGTTAGTTTACATTTGAATTTGCCTAAATAAATGTAGCAGGTTTGATTCTTTCAGGCAAGATGAAGTAGCTGGAGGCAGCTTAATTACCTCTGCTGAAATTCTGTTGGATTTGGTGGGACTGTCTTGTGTAAAAATGTGCAGAGTTGGAGCCTTTGATTTCCAGGACTGCTTTTGAAGATGTTTCCCCTATTTCATGGGGAGAGAATTATCACTCAGAGGGCACTTTATTTTCTCCTTTTGTAAATCAATCCATAGGAGACTTTAGCTATCAAAAGTCAAAAATGAATGCTAGTGAGGACATGGCCTTCTGCCCTCCAGTTCCTCTCTTCTCCTGCAGTGAAAGAGTTGGAGCCAAGGTAAATGTTGTATGGGCCTGTGTATCACAGTTAACAGATCTGGGATCCTAATTTTTTTTTGCATACATAGATACTGCTGAGGAACACAGAAACATTTAAAATAAGAGCAGAAAGGGAATGGCTCAGAGCACTGTATGTCCAACAAGCTGGTGAGCTCACTTATCACATGTGAATACACCTACTAAAGAGAAACAAAGGTTGCTTCCAGCAGGATAGAGGCCAAGTCTAATACTTCATAATTGCACATTCACAATAAGAACTGTGAATAAGGATGAGGATTTGGATCCTCACAATGAGGATTTAAAAACTGAGATTTGTGGTGTAGATTTTAATAACAGAATAAAGAATTTAATTACAATATAGCAAAAGTGTTATCCAGTGTTAGAGTGGATATGAATTATGCATTTGGCTTTTGAATAGTGATTTCTCTCTTCAGCAAATCACAAGCCTTGATTTACTTTAAAGAATAATTAGCTGTCATGCCAAATATGTTGCATGCTCGATTAAAACCAGACGGATTCCTTCAGGGTACGGTGCCCGGTGCACTGAATCTCACCTCTTGACCAAGAGCTCCAGGATTTCTTTATGCAGTGACAGTGATGACCTTTGGTGAGGTAAAAGGATAGTTTCTACTTTCTACGCAAAGCTGCCTTTGGGACCATGAAGTAAACCTGGACTGCAGTTTTAAGTGCTAAGCACTGGCATATGACAGAGAGATAAGAGTGTTGGTCTCAGTTGAACACTAGGCTACTGAGATGCATCTCCAAAGCCTGGTGCAAACATACCAGTTTGATTCACTTGTTTGAAGGCTGCTTTGAGTTGCACTGCACCAGGTTCATGTGCTGGATTGGGTACCTGTGCACAGTGCTACATTGCATTACACAGCATATATGTGGCAAATACAAGCTTTACATTTAAGACATTTGTTTAATCTTTAATAGGAGATCCGACGGTGACACCTGGGTGAGCAATGGAACATACATGGAACTTAGAAAAGAACCTGGTTTTTCCAAACTGGACAATCCTGTCCTCTGGTGAAAGAGGAGCTAAATGAAGACACTCTGTCCTGTGTTCTCAGATCTGATTTTAAAAGAAATATATATATATATATATATAAAAAATATATCTCTCTATATATGCATATATATACACACACACACACACACACATATGCACACATATAATATATGTGAGGGGGGTGTGTGTATGTGTGCAAGTGTGCATATCTCCAGAATTGTGCTTAATTTAGAATCTGATGACTAGTTTCCTTTACTCTGACTGTTGCAGTGATTGTTTGAATGTATAAATACCCTAACTTCTTTTTATAAAATATTTAATAAATAGTACTGAATGTTAACAGTGAGAGTGAAAAGAGGAGCTTTTACACTACTTTTCCAACGTGTAATGATGTCAGTTCTGAGTTAACTTATGCCTTATTGAATTGCATTGGAGACAGCAGCAGCAGCAGCATCTCATAGCTGTGCTGAGAGAGTGCAAGCCTTAGTAACTCAAACTATAAGCAGGCTTCCACAGTTCAGTGAGTAGTTCAGCTGTCTCTCGGTTGGTGTAAACTGATAAAACAGATTATCAGCTGGTGCTGGAAACTAAGTATGGTCTTTTGCTGCCTGTAGAAAAGATTTAAATAAGCTTTTGTTTCTGTTAGCTTTCTTCTTAGCATTATGGAGGAGGTAGTTCTGAGCTTACATCAGTGGTTCTACTGCCTTATACATAAACTGTATCTGGCTAAACGTAGTGCTAGAAATTCAGGAATCGCCAAAATTTTCCACTGGAAAAAAATTTCACTTCAGATTTATAGCCCCCACCAGGGCAAGAAGAGGAGATCCTTTGTATATACTGCTTGAGCACTGACTAGATGAAAAAGCTCTCTTTTTCCAGTAAGTAAAACCTATACAGAGCACAAAATCGTGTGCTTCCATAGCTTATTTTTGTTTTTATTAACCTGAAAATTGCAGCAGTAAGACTTTTTAAAAAGTAAGCAAACTGATTGTTTTAAGCTAGGGATTTTTTCTTAGTATTTTGATATTTTCTACCTCTTAAGAATTAAACAGCATATTTAAGATCTTATATTTAAAATACGACCATCTGCCTTATGGAGAAGTGTATGGAGTCTTTGATCTTCCTCGGTGTGTTATGTTCAGATAAATATTCAAGTGTCTTGCACTAAATAAATTACATCCCTGTCCTGTAATTTTATACATATGGCTAGATTTGTGAACCTACTAAACCATGGGTCAGGAATTTAGCAAGAAACAAATGTAGCAGAAATTGCACTTTTGAATGAAGATTATAGAGAAGGGGCAGTATTTGATGTTTTTCCCATTAAATCACAATGCCACAGTCATTAGTTGAATAATTTGCATTCCTACCTATCTGCAACCCAAGCCTGACTTACGATTCTTCAAGTCTGTTCTATGTGTCTGTGACTCTCTGGCAACAATGCAATTACCAAGGTATGGATCTATATCCTATCACCACCATCACCCCCTTTTATTTTTGTTACATGCCACTTCAAGGAGAGAAAACAAACCCCAAATGTTGTTGGCATGTTAAAATGACTTATGACTGGAACCAACTGGCTATGGCATGGTTAAAGGAGGCTAGGGGACGAGTATCTTAGAAAAGCTTGCACTTTGTGCTGCATTGCTCTAAAGCAAACCCATTAAAAATGGATCCATTTATTATGTGTAACATGAAGGAAATACTATGAATGCTTCCATTTAAAAACAGATCTGTGTTAGCAAATTAGATGTATATTTGAAATTTGCTTTCTGTTTCCTTAAAGCCCCACTGGCTTAGAGGCAGATGAGTGCTTTTTCACCATTTTTCACTTTACCCAGGAACTCTGCCTCATTATAATTTCTGTAATTTATTACCAAAGAACTTGGCATAATCCTTTCTATTTGGTGTGTCCTTTAAAGACTTGACTACCATGCCAGGAGCTTACAACAAGGCAAGGTTCACATCAGAATGAAGACAAAATCTGTACTTCCACTCCAAAGGAAATCTGAACCTTTGGGGGCTGTTTGGCTGCTCAAGGAAAGTGAGGATCTCTTCATGGCTTGCTCCCTTCTTGTGTTTTTTTTCTTGTATTAACTGTCAAAACTTGGCACAGAAATGAGTTGATATTTGTAATTATCCTTGCTGTTGGCAATTACTATTTACACTAAAAATAACATTCACTTGACAACAAAAGAGGATGGGGGGAATTACAATATTTTTAAAAGCTTTTAAGAAAGGGAGCAAAATTTGTGGAGGTTGGATTAAACTTGTTCATTGTTGTATTTGGCAGCTACTGTGATTACTGTCTGATCTAATTGCTGGGTTTGTACTTTTCATGTATGGAAGAGATTTCCCCATACTTCGTCATATGAACTAACAGTTGATAGCATCTGAAATGAAAGGATTAGAGGCCAAAAGGCAAAGTTGAAAATTTGTAATGCATTAAAATCAGCAAGTGTTAAATGAAACTAATCTCATTTGTTTGTGTCATGTTTTTTGCGAAAGCAGACTGGCAGTGTTGCCTTGTATCTTACAATCTAAAAATCACCAGAATACATTGGATTAATGAGAAGAAGCATTGGCTTCAACAGTGCCTTACATAACATTTTTTTTGTAAAATTCCTGTATGAAGAAGGTAAACTTCAGAATTTTACTCTCATCTCCAAGAAGAAAGAAAAAAAAAATTGAGAATAATCCAGGGCATTTCTTAAATACAGGAAGCCAAATCATTGCACAATTAGTATCCCCTCTGTAAATCTCTGATACACATCTGCAAGCACAATGTAACCATGTTTCCAGCTGCAGCATAGTTGTCCTTGCTTATTTTTCTACAAAGCAAGTGGAGATAGTTGTTAATCTTTTATCAACCTTATATTGAGAAGCGGAAAAAAATTGTCTGTATGATACTTCAGTGTTTCTGCATACAAATATATTCATCATGCACAAACCTTGATATACTCCATGCAGTTATTCTTGGTAAAGTATGACATTTTGCTTAATTTTCTTCCCTAAAACTTCAGGTGTAGTAATGGGTGCCAAACTTACATTGGCTTTCTGCCATACAAGTAAGACACTGAGGGACTTTTTCCTCCTATTTCTACCCTAAATGTTTTTGGTTTTTTGTTTTAAAAATATAGCTTCCTTTCATACATAGCAGTGATCCCCAAGCTGTTTAAGCAAAGTGGATCAGTCTTAAAATTTCCTGATGATGACAACTGCCTGCAGTTATAGCTCTCTTATTTGATGACTTTATATGCATTACTTAACTTAATTTTGGAGGGCTGTTTGTTTAGGAGACTACTCTTGATAGCATAAAGTGCCCTTTAGACTGAGTGGAACTGGAGTGCATCATTGATCAGTGCATTCCTTTCTTAATCCCTGCTCTCTAAGGCATGCTTTTTTGTGTTAGTTTTCCAGCACTGATCTACTTCTTTTAAATGTTTTTTTAATTACAGGTCCAGAAGTATTTGTGTCCTTTTTACAGAGCTCAGAAAATTAGATATGTTGAAGGAAGAGCAAAACAAACAAAGTTTTGACAAGGAAACATCCTAGAGATCTGTTTTTCTACCACCAAGAAGGACCTGAAGAAGGATTCTTGGCTTCTTTTAAAATGTAGGTGCTGAAGGATGGTAGGAGTTGCAAACACCTTCACCTAATTCTTTAGCTGTTCAGTGCTGCAGCCAGGTCACTGGACAGACAGATTCATAGCACTGGAACGTACAAGCAGGGACAGCTTGGGGGCCACACAAAGATCCAGTGCTGGTCTCAACCCCTGCCGAAAAAAGCATCCTAACAAAAACCTTACTCCTTCCCCTGCCCTTTGTTTTCCCTCACCTTTTACAGTTCTATTTAGGTTTTCTATGTGGACCCTCATACCTAAAAGTCCTTATTTAGTGTCACATTTTCACTTTACTGATTTTTTTTTTTTTCCCCCTAAAGAATAGGATAACAGTCCATTCTAACAAGCTTGACAGATCATGCCTAAAAGCTGTAGTTAAAATATTTCCCTATAGATATGATGGCCTACCGCTGTGTCTTTTCTTGACTCTGAACAGGACTTTCTTCCCACTTGCACTCTGGATTCAAATCACAGCCTGTAAGGGTAGCATGCTATGGAAATGTGCAGCTACATCTGCTCAACGTACTCCTAATTAATATCCTTGCATCTGCTTTTGTGTTACCTCTCTTCTGTTATCTTCCTAGATGACCAGCTTTGCAGAGCAGGAAATTTTCAGCATTATCTTGTGTACAAGCCCATACAGGCAAGGCAAGTTGGAGAGGAGTGCAAAATTTGGCCCACAGTGCATATAAAATAGGGAGAAGGATGAAATCCAACTTCTCCACATACGTGAATACATCTCGCAAGGGCTAGCATCAGATGGTGCTATTCAAAGTAGCGAAGATAAAATGGAAAAGGGGTTTTTTTTGAGTTGAATGTGTTTTCATTCATGGATTATGCCTACTATAAATAAAATTCACAGTATTCACTAACTCATCCTTTCTATTTTCTAGCTACTGGTGGGTGCAACTTCTCCAGTAGCTGTGGGTTCATAAGAAGCTGCATGTTATCTGGCATATCTGTGGAAACTTAGTAAATGCTGTAACTTACCACCAAATGTGTTATTGTACTGCTTGTTTCTTAGATACTGTTCTGGCTACAGCTTTTGAAAGCAATAAGAGAAATATTCCACGTAAATAGTGGCGGTATTTTATTTTAAGCAGCTTGGTTTTCACATAAATTGTGGATTTGGTGTTTTTGTTGTAGAATTCAAAACTATAATAAAGCTTGTGAGAAAGTTTGAGAGGTTGATCCACAAGAGGTGGTGAGTTCCTTCAGCTCCACACCTTTGAGATGGTTGGTACCCCACAGAATCAGGCAGTCTCATATTTATGTTAACAATATTTTGCTAGTTCCAGTACTGGAAAAATTGCCACATGTATAAGGTATGACCGGCACAAAGCTGCTAAATGCTGAATTTGTTCTTTGCTTTGGTAAGGCATTAGTGATTCCAGAATGAAGGCAGGCATCATGTGTGTTAGAATTATCACTGACTTTCAGATTTTTGAGGACTTTCTATAGTCAGGATCATTCCTGTTTTTCTGCTTCACTTACTCCAAAACTTTCTAATAATATTGGAGCAGCTTGCTGCACAGTTTGATTTATTACTTTTGTCTCTGTAACCGATTTAGTTGGATGTTAATAAATCATACTTGTGAAAGGCCATAGAGCACCCTGACTTTTTCCCAGGGGTTGTAAGCATCCTTTCTTCAAAGGTTGTTCGTGACAGCTGAAATAAGTCTAGCTGCTGTAGTGATCTGGATGGTTTGGACTTGCAAACATGGAAAGTGTGAAAGAGCTTCCATCTGCTGGAAGCCTTATTTATCACTCTCACAATCTGTCTGGTAGTTGTGTCATGTTCCAGGTGTTTACCAGTTACCTGCACACACTGCATGACAGTCATATGGCTATTATGCCAAACACCTGAGGCAGGGAGAAGAGTAAGCTGATGGAATTAATTTATAGCTATAAATTAAATGTTGATTCTTAAAAGCATAAATTGCTTTGGCGTGAATGTGGAGACCACAAACCACATGATCTCCATAAAACAACTTTCAAACCCAAGGAAACGTAAATAACTGGAAGGAAATTGTATCAGTGCAGTGTTTTTTCTGTCAGAGATGGTGATGCAGGGCAGCTCTGCCAATCAGAGCCAATCTCTCAATTTCAGCTATGTCTCACAATCTCGCCATGTGTAAGATGCAACACCGATGGATTAGGATCTTGAAAAATGTGGGAGTACAGTGAGCATAATTCCTGACCAACCTGTAATTCCTGACTGCAGTCCTCCAGCATTTCCCAGGCTCAGTGAGTACAAAGATTTGGTATAAGGGAGAACAGAGGTTCCAGGAAGAGCTGGGAAAATGGTATCAATAAATGTGTTACTACACAAAATATCCTTAAGTTGTTGTACGTGACAGAATAAGGATGGAGACTGAAAGAAAAATAGCTTTTATAGTGGTAAAGGATGAACTTCTATTTTTTGAAATCCAGCCACTTTCGTTCTGTATTGGGTTAAGAACTTTGTAACTTTCTCATCATGCCAATGGGAATCACTTCATTGCAGATCAATTTTGTAGAGATCTTAATATGCTTTAATTGGTACCTGAAATAACTTAGCATTTAGTTCAAGTTGCTGGGGAAAGTGGTGGTTTACAGAGGCAGTAATATTTTTTCATAATTGTAAAAGGGAGAGGAAGATGGCAAGGGATGCTTATTACTAGTACCTAATCATGAATAACTAGGGCAGTAGCAACTTCTCTTACAGAGAAATGGCTATGGAGTGAATTTCTCATGATTGCCCCTCGAGCTAGGAACATGCCAAGTACCTACAGTGTGGTCAAGGGCTACCCAGACAAAGCAGGCTGTTCTTCCCTACAGGAGTGTAAGGTAACCTTGGCTTGTGTAGACCTTGCATCCAATTTGTGTAAACTCAGCTTGTACAAGCCTTGCATCTAGTTTGTGCAAAGTTGGCTTGTACAAGCCTTGCATCCAACTCGTGTAAACTTGGCTTGTACAGGCCTTGCATCCAATCCGTGTTTAAGCTCAGCTGTCTGTTCATTTGCAGTGATCTCTATTTTAAAGTAATTTTGCTTACTGCAAATGACTCAAACCACTATAGTGTGAGGAAAAACACTGACAGCTGAGAGGAGCTTGCTCTGCATAGTAACAGGCACATCTTGGCTTTTCTTAATGCCTCTGTTACATTTCTTTCATTTTGCAAACGCTGCTTAATTTGTTGATTTTTAAGTTAAACCCCTCCAGTGCAGCAGATGCATAACAATTTGTAGGGTTACTCTGAGTTTTTCCATGGGGCTAAAAGCTGGCCAGGTGCCAAATTCTGCTGTATACTTATTAATTTGTGTCTTTGCTTACTCTGTACCAAGGGAAATATTTGCAATTGCTATGTGTAAATCCTCATTTGAGGTAAATCAATATTGCTCTACTGAGCTGTGTATAACTGAGGCTTAAGTTAACTGTGAATTTGACTCTGTGTGTTCACTGAGGTTTTTACAGGCTCTTGGAATGATAATCAATTCCTGGAAGAAACGATGATGTGCATGAACATCAGCTGACATTTCTGTCTGTAATTTCACGTTCTTCAGGAATTATTGACTTTCTGTAAGTGTGAAGACACTACTTTAATTGGAGGGTTTTTTAACTTGCTGTTTTACTAAGACCAGATGTTAGATTCTGAATGTCTTTTTTTTATTATGAAAATTTTCTTTTTTAAAATTTATTTAATAAAAAAATGCTTTCCTAACTTACAAATTTCTTAGTTTGAATTGCTGCAGTAGATGCCTTGAAAAATCCTTCTCTTCTTAGGTTTCCTGAGGATGTCTGCAAAGCCTAGACTGCTGCCTAGAGCAAGGAAGTGTATGTAGATTCATCAATAGATGAGAACTTGTCTAATAGCTGAGAGATTTACTGTTTTGTTTACTCTTAGCTTTGTTATTTCAGCCATCGACAGACTGAAGATGGAGTGAAGTCAAGAGATCTCATCCTGATTGTACTAATTGTTGGTGTGTGCACTTCAGTCAATGAAACAAATCTTTTGAAAGCAAGTAGAGCTATAGAAAAGCTGTGTAGCGTTTTTGGATAGGAAAATCAATTTTCTTATGAAGTTCAAAAGCAGTGCACCAAATTCTTAGGTCCTTCCATGGGAAAGACTTCTACTGAGAACTGTAAAGACGTCTACAGAGAACTTTGCCTGAGCAAGAGTATCACAAGCAGGTTGGTTAGAGCAAGCTTGACCTTTTCTGAGTTCTTAAGTTACCAGCAGATTGTGAGCCCAGCTCGTCCTTAACATACCTCCCTTTCATGTTGGAGAGTATAACTTCAGTCAAAGCTGAAGGAGAGTAGAGAACCCAAGGATATTATATTCTCACTTTTTATGGATATCAGAATGTGGATGCCCCATGTCACTGGAACGGCCATAGTAAGAACTTCACTGTATTCTATCTGGCTGCAGAGCTTCCTGAAGCTGATGCTTATGTGAATGCTTTGTGATACTGACAGGAATTGTTTGTTTGAAACGAGGGGGGAAAGGAATAAGAGGAAAGAGAATATACATTGGTGAAATATTAATATCAGCTTCTGAGCACTTTGCAAGGTTTGTCTACAGCCATGCTCCAGCTCTCTGTCAGTGTAACCCAAACACTATCCTGCTGGCTGCCTTACAAGGAATTGCAACCACAGGCTGTGGTTTCTTTGGAAAATCCTGTTTAAATCATTTGCTCCTGCAGTGAGATAGTGTTTGTGAGGGTGCTGGTGCACGCATCCCTTCAGAGGATGTGCGAATTTTGTGGACCAGAATAAAGAAAAACTGTTCTTTACAGTCAGCTTTCCTCTCTACAGGTAGCTCCAGTCACAGGCTCTTTCCCCACAGATCATTCAACTCCTCTTGTTTTGCTAGTTGTGTCCTGAGCTTCCCATAGATTCTTCAGATGTGTTTGTCTTAGTTCTTCCATTCACTGTGACTTTGAGGTTCCTCTATAAATTACAAAATCAGCAGGAACTGCACTACAATTATGAATGGAAATAAAACTTATTAAATCAATCCATATAATAATGTACAATCAGTTGTACCTAGCTGCCCACAGCACCAGGCACTGTACAACTATAAATAGTGCCATGTGCTCTACAGTTGTATTTTAACAAACCCTGACAGAGTGCTTCCAGTCTGTGAGGTGTATATGAGACTAATTTTTTTTTGGAGGCTCAGTAACAAGTATTCTCTGTTTGCAATGTTTTATTGGAAAGGAAAAAAAATCCTAATTTTTTTTAATGCAGTTCCTCATTTGGCATTATAGGTCCTGTTGCAACTGTCTGAAATCCAAGATGTAAAACAAAGAAGAAAACCCTGACAGAGTGCTTACGGTCTGTGACGTTTATATGAGTCTAATTTTTTTTTTGGAGGCTCAGTAACAAGTATCCTCTGTTTGCAATGTTTTATTGAGAGGAAAAAAATCCTAATCTTTGTTTTTTAAATGCAGTTCTTCATTTGGCATTTTAGGTCTTGTTGCAACTGCCTGAAACCAAAGATGTAAAAGAAAGGAGAAAAATGAAGAAGTGTAGGGAATAAATCTAATTTTAGTGTTTGCTTCTTTTTTTCCTGATTTTTTTTTTATTTGTTTAGTTTAATATGGAATAATATGCTTTTAAAACAATGCTCTATGTCAGATTGCACAAATGTTTGGAGCTCTTACACAATGTTTTGATAGCCATTCCTTTGGGCTAATTTATAAGGAAGTCTTGCTACTGAATAGCTTGAACAATACAGCAGCCAGATGGGCTTTGATAAAACATTGAGACGACCAGATGGTTCATAATAAACTATGATGGCAAAAAGACTTTTGAGACATGTACAAAATGTTATCTGGTCCTAAGTCTTCATTTATCATTATTGTAAATGAAATAAAGTTCTGTGGGTGCCATCTAATCTACAAAGTTAGAAGCAACTTACCTCATGCAGCTTCATGCAAGCTCTCCTCCATATTATTCAGAGATATCCCTAGCTGTAACCTCAACCTCTGAGACATGATCCTAGCCTAACTTTTCTGATAGTTTTCTTTAAATCATGGGAAAATTATCCAGAAAATCACAAAGTATTCATAGGTAGATCTTTAGGTTACAGCTACTCCCAAACATAGTCACAAGGGGAAGAAGAGAGTTTTCACAGGGGCAGAGGGGAGCCCTGTGCCACAGCACACTTAAAGGCAGACACAATACTGTGACACAATGCCAACATCTGTACTCAAGGCACCAAGATCTAAGTTACAGCAAACAGGCTGAATAAATCTGCCACCTCCTGCATCTCAGTGTGGCACATTCCAATTGTTCTTCCAAGGGACTAAAACACAAGTGGATTCTTTTTTTCCCCCTCACATTGGTCCCTAAAGGTAGCAGAAGTGAACCTGACAACAAAAGATAACCTCTAAATAGTGGCCAAACTCATCTCACATGGGTACCCATCTTCAGATGGGTAAAGATGTCACCTTCCCACTGCCACTGTCAAGAGCTGAATGGACAGAAGCCCTCTGGCTGCTTTGAACTCACATGGTCTCTTCTGACTTTCCACACCCTCCCACTGGTTTCCCCTAAGCAGGACACAGGGACTTACTCCTTGCTAAGCCTGTCACTAGCTGCTGGCACTGTGGCAGGGCAGATGACAGCCCTACCAGCAGGAGAGAGAGAAAGCTGTTGATTATAACAGGAAATGTTTCAGAGGACTGAACAGTATAGGCAAAAACTAGAGAGCATCCCACCAGAATAGATGAATTTTAATGTGAAATACAAATGAGGCTGGTTAGTTGAATTGAAAGGAAGAAACAAACAAAGAGTGCTGCTCAAGTCTTTTATTCATGAAAAGGAAATGTGGGGGAAAAGAAGTTCATTCTTTTGCTGGTAATTTGGCTTATGCTACTGGACACCTTTACAAAGCTGTACTACCCTAAGTATCTTTCTTTTCTAATTAGAAGCCCAAAATAATTTCACAGTTTTTTCTTATTTCTTCCACAAGCACTGAAGCCAGCAGACCTTTCTCCAGACAGTGTGAGGGTTTCACAAAGGCCTAGCAACAAAGAGCTTTGGACAAAACCTGCCACCATGTCAATACACAGGCCGAATTTCAGTGGGTACTTTGTAGCTAGGCTGGATGCAGCCTGAAAAAACTCACTGACGGCTACAAGGTGTAGTATAGCATTAGTACTGCTGACAACGTGACAGCAGTTAGAGAAGTTTTTCACATAGAGACCAAAAACAAACAAAGAAAACCATTTAGGAATCACAGAATCACAAAATGGTCTGGGTTGGAAGGGACCTCCACGCATCATCTAGTCCAACGCCCTCTGCAGTCAGCAGGGGCATCCTCAACTAGGTCAGGTTGCCCAGGGACCTGTCGAGCCTCATCTTGAATATCTCCAGGGATTGGGCCCCAATCACCTCCCTGGGCAACCTGTTCCAGTGTTCCACTACCTTCATGGTAGAGAACCTGTTCCTAACATCCAACCTAAATCTGCTCTTCTCTAGTTTGAAGCCACTGCCCCTTGTCCAGTCACCACAGGGCTTTGTAAACAGTCTCTCTCCATCCTTCTTGTAGGCTTCCTTCAGATACTAGAAGGTCACTATTAGGTTACCCCAAAGCCTTCTCTTCTCGAGGCTGAACAACCCCAACTCCCTCAGCCTATCTTTCTAGCAGAGGTGATCAGACCCCCTGATCATTTTCGAGACCCTCCTCTGGACCCGCTCCATCAGGTCCACATCCTTCCTGAATGGAGAGCTCCAGAGCTGGACACAGTACTCCAGGTGAGGTCTCACCAAAGCAGAGTAAAGTGGCAGAATCACCTCACTCAATCTGCTGGATACACTTCTTTTGATGAAGCCCAGGATATGATTTGCCTTCTGGGCTGCAAGTGCACACTGTCTGCTCATGTCAATGGATTTACATGTCAATGGTTAAAAAAACACAAGGCCAAATTACAGCACCATAACAAAAGAAACACACAAACAATAACAAAAAATAGACACCACCTCCCCACCCCAAAAAAAAACCCCAAAACCAACCCCCCCCAACAACAACAACAACAAAAACCCCCAAATCAACCAACCATTTAAAAAATCTAAAGCCAAACGCTTCCAGGATGCAAAGCCCCTTTCTGTACCTGGCAGAAATAACCATTCTGCAATGCTGACATCTTGTGGTGGCCTGTACAATGATTTCTTTAATATCACTGGATAAATTTCACACAGAGGTGTTCAAAGAGCTTACAACAATTTGGTTGTTTTTATTTTCCCTGGCAGACTACTGTCTTTTGTGTTTTATTATGTGCATTACTCATTTTTTAAGTTGTGGCTGTGAAGTCCTTGTGTCTATCAAGGGTCTCACTTATTTAAACGGGGTAGGCAAATCTTGTCCTGTACCAAAAGCAGTTTGTCCTACAGGCAAAAGTTTCTGTTTTTTTCCTGCTCTTTCTGCTCTCACACAGGAGTAATGCAGAGGGTTTTCAAATGCAAGTGATGCACTGCATGTTTCAGCTCGGGTGATGGGAGTGTGTGGCAGACAGATCCCAATGCTGACCACGCTCACAATGTGTATTTCTCCGACATGATGTTCTCCCTGCTGGCATCCCAGTGGGTCATGAAGTAACCATGTGCTGTGAGTTCTGACTTGTGCAGTACATGTGATGAGCATTTCCACAAAGACTGAAGGCTCAAGGTGGATTTTTCAACCCTAAACATTTCCTATTTACAGCCAGGTTTGATAACAGTCTTTGAAGCCTCTATGTTAATTGCTGCGTAGCCCCAAAACTGGTTGTTGACACACAGACCTGTGTTTCTGTCTCTTCTAATTAATGAGAAGCATCTAAAAACTACCCTATGCTGGTTTGTGTCTTTCAAGTGGATACAAGATTTCTGCTTCAAGTTTTTTGCCTGGAAAGACAGAAATATTCCTGGTGTGGGTACCCCTTATTAGATGCAACCACTGGTAACATCCTTAAAATGACTAGCAAGTTTCACTGCTTTTTTTGGGTGAATATTTCCATGGCAATGTGCTTCCTTGCAACTTCCTGACTTGATTTCTCAAAAGCTGCTTTAGCAGGAACTTGCATGTGAAATGAATCACATGTTGCCACTCCCTGGAAAAACATGACAGCTGATGAAACATGCTATTGCTGGCCACTGTGGGAGATTATTACTGGAGCCAGCGATCCTGCAGCTTGGTGCTGATCCTCAAAAGACATCTCCTAAGGATGTGTGGGTGATTTTTCTCAGGATAAGGCTCTAAAATTGGAGGGTTTGGGTTGGGTTTTTTTGTTTTGTTTTGTTTTTAATTGGTCTATAAAAAGTAAATTTTCACAAATGCAGATAGTTAGTTCAATCCAGGTATTTTTTTCAAATTTCTGTAAGCAGGTGCAACCTTGGAAGGGAAATCTGTTTATCATTGATTCACTAAGAATGTCACCTGGGGGAATCAGACAGGAGCGATGGATTACAATCTGATGAAACGAATTGGAAGGTTTGGGTAATGTAGGTAGTTCAACAGAATGGAATAAATGGATGCTACTTTAGCTATATGAATCAACTGCTACCTCTCACCCAGGTTATATAAGGGCATGCAGCTCTAAACTTCACTTTGTAGCAAAGCCCAGATGTTATGCCATTAAGATCTGGTGACGTGACACTTGGGACTACACCCTGCAGCCACACATGCTGTCCCTTCCAACCCCAAGGGAAGTACCTGACCTGTGGCACCATTCACTTCAAAACGATTTCTTTGTTGTTTATTACCCTGAAAAAATAGTCCTTTGGTATCATAAACAAACAAGTTGTTTTATATTGGTGTTGCATTGTTTTCAGAGGGATGAAATATAGTGACAGAGCTGACTATTTCACGCTGCTGTTCATGAACCTGCTCTCTGTGCTTCCATTGACTACATTTCTCATTTTCAGCAGTGCTGCTGTTCAAGGTCCATGGACTGGGGACCCTGACTTTGCAGCTACTATTCAGACCACTATGTCTTCACAAAGCAAACACTGACAACCCTAAAGCTGCAAACCTACAGCCAAATACAGGGCAGTGCTGTTGCTTACAGCAGATTTCACACATGGGCCACCGACCCTCTGCACTTCTGGCCATGAGTGATTTGAGACAGATTTAAGAGGATGTCACAAAAATTTATTTTTTCATTTATGTCATGTTGAAAAGGAGACTGTTGAAAAGGAGACTGAGAATAGACCTTCTTGCTCTCTGCAACTGCCTGAAAGGAGGCTGCAGTGAGGTGGAGGTTAGTCTCTTGGTAACAAGAGATAGGAAGAGAGGAAATGGCCTCAAGTTGCACCAAGGGAGGTTTAGACTGGATATTAGAAGAAACTTCTTCCCTTGAAAGGGTTCCCAAAGACTGCAAATAGGCTCCCCAGGGAGGTGGTTGAATCACCATCCTTGAGGTGTTTAAAACACACACAGGTGTGGTGCCAAGCGACGTGGTTTAGCACCGCACTTGATAGATAATGGTTGGACTTAATGATCTTAAAGGTGTTTTCCAAGCAAAACAACTCTATGACAAATATCAGTGTCAGGCACGTTTGAAGAGCAGTAACCATGCAAAGCCAGCTGTCCCGCTTCCCGGCCGAGGAGATGGGATCAAGCCCTCATCTATGATCTCAGCCCCTCGCAGTCCCACACTCAGACCTCCAGCTGAGCACCTGTGCCGCACAGCTGCCCCGTGTGCAGCCACCCGTGCCGTGTGCAGCCACCTCGTGGCAGGACTTTCAAACCCGAGGCGCGCCCAGTGCAGGTAGGCGTCAGGGATGGCGAGGGAGGCAGAAACTGCCGCAGGGTTTCGCAGGAGAACAGGAGCGCGCCGCACTCCGCCAGCTACAGCTGCTAGGGGCTGGGGCCGGGGTCGGGGTCCGGGCCCCGCGCCGGAACATGGCGGCGGCGCCTCAACCAGCTCCCCGGAGCGCCGCCACCGCGCCCGCCCCGCACGGTCTGACCACCCGGGCGGGGCGTGCGCTTCTCGCGCCGCGCCACGCTACAGCGTCGGCAACAAGCCCCTGAGCTGCGGGGGCTTTGCCCCGGCTACTCCCACAGCTTCGCCCTTGGCACCTCGCCTCTGGGCGCGGCTTGGCACGCCCTGCGGGCGCAGCTCGCCGCATCCTCAGGGCCCGGCGGCGGGGATCGTCAGGAAAGCCGTGAGTACGGGAGTGGGCCCGGAGAGGTGGTGGGGGCAAGCCGTATTCGCCTCCCCAGCGCCCACGGAGAGGACTCCGGCGGCCGCCGCTTGTCTCTCTTTCCGCTGGGCTGAGTCCACTCGTCCCGCCGGGTGGCTGGGGCGGGTGCCGCGGGGCCTCGGCGTGCCGTGGGGCCCTCACCGCCCCGCCCGGCCCTGCCACAGCCTCCGGAGGAGCTGCTGCGGTTGTGCAGACTGCCGGAGCGCCGCTTTCGGTCCCTGTCAGAGGGAGAACGAGGCTGAATGGTTCCAGTTCAATTGTGGTGGTTTTGAGAGGGGTTTAGGCGTAGCATGTGAGGGGGATGCTCGCACTCGAACGCCTGCGTGAGCCGCCTGAGTTCCATGTGAGGTGGCCGGTGGCTTGCTCACTGACGACAAGGGCAGCTTGGGTCCGTCCCCAAAGCGTGCAGCTCCTACTGCAGGCCTTCACACCTCGCAGGACACCACCAGCAAGTCCCGGGTGTGGGTGTTGTGTCCCTGTAGGGTGCCTTGAGCTGCTGTGGGTTTGTGCAGAGTCAAGTGCTTGAGATGTACACTGTGAAGTCCTCAAGGTTTCAAAAAAGGGCTACATCCACAGCTAACATATGTTTGATGTGGTTTGGGGGACGACATGCATTTAATGGGCTGAAATTCATTGAACGTCCTTGCTAAGCTTTGTGAATTAGCTTTCATGACTGTTTTTTAGTTATTTATAAAGGTGAAAATAAGGTTTTGTACTAAACCACACATCCTGTTTGTCACCAATCCCATGATTCAGTAGCCCTTCAAGCATAAACTACAATTTCATTAGACTCCAAAGGCCACTAACACCACTGCATGGCAGAATTAATGCCTAACAGCTCTAATGACACCGTGGCTCCTGTGTGGTCGTCAGTGGCCTTCAGGGGTTGTATTTCCTTAATTGACATTTGGCAATCCTGTTGTCACCCCTTCCCAAATTCCCTGTCTTGAACTTTGCAAGGAAAAATTAAAAAGACAGTTTCAAACCATCACAGTACTGTGCCTTTTGAGCTGGGTAAGAGGTGGCTAATCTTACATTTAATAGCAAAAAAATATTTTTTGTGTTTATTTTATAATAAAGGCCAGTGTATGTATGTACAGAATGTAAGAAATACGTGGCAATTACTGAGTAGGAAACACTTGGCAGTTACTGAGTACTTGCTTTTATGCTGCCGAAGGCAAACGCCATTTATTTGTTAAATGTTTCTTTAGATACGGTGCCCCATGATATTGAGCTAGGGAGCTGTGATAAAGGAAAGAAGCAGGGTATGATTTCAAGTGAACAATGAAGTTGCTGTACCTATCTTCACATGCCTCTCATCCCCTTCATTGAATAATCCTCCCAGGCTCAGGCAAGGAAGGTACTCCACCTTCCTTTTCTCCTTTTATCCTTAGCTATCAATCTGCAAGTCCAATCACTCTGACAGACTTTTTCTACCACATTTGATACCTTTCATTTTAATTCTACCAAACTAAGCACAGCTCTAAAAATTTAGAGGAAGAAACTCCAAAGGCAGAGTTTTCTTAATGCTGTGCTTATAAACGGTCAGGGTGCTGTCGATCCTGGTTTAGCTGTTAACTTCCTAGTGTTGGCTAAAGGCGTATTAATTCGCTCTCTGTCTTTGTTTTGTGAGCTAGTGGAACAGGGTATTTGGGTGCACTTTAGAATTTAGTGTTAAAGGCACCATATCCAAAAAGGCATAACAGGAATTTGGACAGAATATTCTTACTTTGCAGGTACAACTGCACCAGCAAATATGCTCCCTGCAAAGGCGTTCCCAGCACAGAGAAGTGTGGGAGTCACTGATGTTGTCATTCTGAAGCTAAAGAAGGTCCCATCTCTCCTGTCTGGTGAGCCTTGACAGTCCTCAGAAGCACTCTGTGGTCTTCCCTTGATGTCTTTTTTGCTAGTCAGAAGTATGGACACTCTGAGTGAAGTCAAACCACCATGGACCAGAAGTTTTATAGATGGTGTTAATTGTTCTTTTAATGAGATTTAGTGAGTGTATAAAAACGCCAAATCGTTGGGAACTGGTTTTTGCAATTTGTCTTACCATAAAATCTTCAGTAACTGATAGGCCTTTTTGTTTTCAGAGACTGTACTCATGTGTGTTGCTTATGTAGGAATGGGATCAGAAAAAGTCAGTAGTCGTGGAAAGCACAGAAATGTTTGAAGAAGGTTATGCTGGGGAAGAACAGCTAATGCCAGCAATAAGAATTCTCTTGATGGTCCCCTCAGTTACAAATCTGTCATCTGGTTGGTTGTGAAATAGTGTCACACAGAACAAGTCCCAGGGAAAAAGAAGACTAGGGTTTGGGGCTGTTAGAGTTTGTTTCATTGGGAACTTTTCTGCTGCAGTGGAGCTGCATTGTTTATTCTGTTAAATCCCACTGAGATTAAACCCAAGAAAATTAAGGAGGAGAAATACAAGAATGCATAAAATCAGTCTTACTTCAGAGTTCAGGAAAAGGTCAGAGAACAAGAAAGTCAAGGAAAATATTCCCAGGGCATGCAGCTGGGGCTGTGCTGCAGGTTCATTGCAGCCACAATTACAGTGAAAGCCCTGGAAGACTCCGCAGTGAAAGGTTATGTGACTTTGACATGTCAAAATCCTTTCCCTGCAGGTGATGTTGGGAAACACCCTTTACTTGCTTACATAGAGAACTAAGAGTAGGCCACAGGGGTTCTATGAGGAGGAGATATTTCAACATTTGGTAAATACTGGAGGAATATTATCTGAAATGTGAGTTGGAAAAAGCTAGTGGAAAGGTAAGATCCCATCCACAAAAAGGATTGTTTGGGTTTTTTTCCTATGTCCTCCAGCTGATACTAAACTATGGAGTCTGTGGTGCAGCCACTATTATCTGACACGAATATCTAACATCTGCTCAGAGAAAGATGGATGATTAATCATGAATATGTTGATACCCAGTTGGGACATCTTACGATCTTAGTTGAACTTTGCAGTTAGGGTCAGCTGGGGGATCCAAAGGAATGCTACCAGTTTTGAGAAACTGACTTAATTATGTAAGTATCATTAAATCAAATAACAAGGCGTTGAAAAACTAAAAAGGATTTTTTTTTTTAAGATCAAAAATTTATTTGTTAGAACTGTGTGTTTAACACTTCTGAATGGTCATTTTTTACAATGTTTACAAGTTTAGCCAGTTTTCTGTATTGAAAAAGCTCCTTGTAAATAGGGCAAAATGCATTGCTTGGGATAAAGAAAACCTTACAGTAACAATTGCTAATATTTTTCAATTAAAGCCATTTACAAGCTAGAATAAGA
This sequence comes from Indicator indicator, assembly GCF_027791375.1. Classification (NCBI taxonomy): domain Eukaryota; kingdom Metazoa; phylum Chordata; class Aves; order Piciformes; family Indicatoridae; genus Indicator; species Indicator indicator. The sequence goes on along the minus strand of NC_072020.1, from coordinate 26,600,273 downwards.
TGATGTATGTAGCTGTTTAGCAGGTACACGTAGCAGTTGCAAATAACATATGTTCAGTTTAGCAGTAATTATGCTAATGGAAAACAGCAAATTGGAAAATATTGAAGGTAAAAAGGTTCAGAAAGAAAAAAATAATTGGGACTTTTCAGGGGCGTAGTTCAAACCGAAAACTTAGTCACTAAGATGCCAGCATAAATATTTATCACTTTTTATAGAATAATTGTTATCATCCATAAAGATGTTTACTCATTGCTAAAAAGGTAAGATAATTCATGTGAATAATACCCAGTTGCCTTGTATGGAGTAAGATAACTTTTTATGATAGGTAATAAAAGAAGGATTCTGCAGGGAGGCAGAAATCCTCTGCCATTGCACCAGGGCTCTCCTCATCCCAGCCAGTCTCTGCGAGGTGCTCATTAGTGGATTCTTTTTCTTGGAGTTTCAGGTAAGCTGAGTAAGTTTTTTCCTCCCTAACAGGTTAATTACATGCGGGTATTCTTTGAAGGAGGTTTTCAGCTATGGACAGGACTATTTGTTTTCTCACACATTTATTTTCTTTCTTCATTATCTGCGTGATCATAAATGCCATGTGTTGTTATTATTGTAGCGTTTAAGCCTTGCATATCATGTTTGCAATGCATCATTCTTTGCTTATTCACTGTTGCTTATTTAAAATTTTAACTAAATTTTTTTCATATGTTACTGTGAAAAGCGTTTTACTTTGGGATAAGTGAGCTGTCATGATTCCCAGTGCAGAGTAGAGAATATGAGGTGAAAACACTTGCTATTCCTGTGGTAATACCAGTACAATAAAGAACTTTCTAAAAGTGACACTGTAAATATTTATACTTTGCAACTTTATTTGTTGAAAACCAGATATATTCTTTCAGGCTCTAATCAATTCCCCAAGATGTTTGCAAAAGCAACAAAGAATTTTGTGAGAGAAACTGACAGTGGAGGTGACCTGATCCCTGTCTCCCATTTGAGTGCTTCAGACAAGCTTCAGCTTCTGGGCTTAGTTACAAAGAGGAAGAGATTCTGGTGCTGGCAGAAGCCCAAGTATCATTTCTTGGCAGTCACCCTGAGTGATGTGCTTACTGAAGACAAACCGATAAAACCAGGTAAAGCACAATTATTGCAGATAAAACGAATGCAAAGCCTAATCTTTTTTGTTATTATTGTCAATCATATTACTGGAGGGCTTCTTTCAGAGGAGTGCTTTAAGGTATTCTCCATTCATGAAAATGAGATGACTGGATCTTTTCTCACTTGACCATTCATTTAACTAAAATCAGTAATAATAAATGTTTGTTTAAAAAAAAAAAGTTTTGCCTAAATAGACTACTGAAATTGAGTGCTGAAGATCATCAAGCCATACAGTCCTGCTGTTTACTAACAGTGCTGTCTCAGTTGGATGCTTCCATTGGTTTTCAGTGAACTGTGGGACAGCCCTGTAAGGAAATATGTCAGTATAATGGTGAAGTATTAACCCTGTTGTACAAGCAGATCTGCTTTGCAGTTTTTCATTGTGGCTGAAATGTTTTAATCATTCTTTATAAATCTTCCGTAGCATCTGAGCTCAGCATTTCAGTCACCAAATGCGTTCCTAAAGTGCACAATATAAAAGATAGTGGAGCAAAGATGATGAAAGCGCAGAAGTAGAAGAGTTGCAGAGCTGTAAATCTCATGAGTGTTTTTTGCCTTGACTAGCTTGTCATATTTTCTGTAAGTTTCTGTTTCTCCAATCTCTTCAGAACCATTTCAGCACTTCACAGGTAGAAATTACTTCTATTGCTTTCCTAGTCATTGTGGAGTCCGACTTTGCGAAATACGTGGGGAGGTTTGAAGATTTTGTTCAAGGAAGTATTGAAGCTTCATTTGGGAAGATCAGCCTAGGAGCTGGAGGGAAGGGCTATGTGGAAAACCAGTCCTCATTTGGAAACCTGAGGAAGCAGGAGATTGACTTGCAGCAGCTTATGAAAGATGTCAAGGACAGGTATGTTTTTAATGTGGGCATTGTAACAGCCAGGAAAGATGACTTAGCTTGAAAGAATCGGGCTGTGCCCACTGTGCAATTGATAATGCAGTGTTGCCATAGTTTGAGAATTTTACTGTTATTATCTGTCATTTTCAGGTGATAAATCATAATACACAAAAATAAAAGTGTCTGGATTTTGAAAGCTTGATGGTCAGACCTTTCCCTTTAATTTTAAAAATGTTTCTCTTCAATTTTCTCTTATGTATTTGCATGAATGTTACCACGTGAAACAAGAGCTAAGTCCTCCCTTCTTTGGGGCACTGTACTGAAGTAACAATATGGAAAGAAAATTGATTGGATTCTCTGTGTTACTAGGGCATATGCTATGGAAACTGAATTCAGAACTACTATTATTCTTGTAAGCGGGCTTTATAATGTTTTTTTGTGTATGAGGAACTGTGCAAGAAAATTGGATTATTTGGAGTTGAAGGAATAGCAAAGTGAGCAAGCATGGTCACTGCATCTTCTGCTAGTTGAACAAAATAGAGCAATAGATCTAGAAACTCACTGGCATGGACTGTAGTAGCGGAGGTGAGCTATACTCGTAGTTTTACAACATGTGTAATGCTTCCTTTACTGCTCTGAAATTGGATTTGTTTAATCTTGTAATAACACAGCAGTGGACCAAAGCCTACTTGGCAACTAGCTGACAAGTCAGGGGTCTACCATGTATTGCAACTCCTGACACGTGGTTCCTTTGTGACAGCAGTGTACCTGAGATCTATAGATATAGGTGATGTAATGCATTTTAATAGCGTTTGCTGATGCTCTGAAGATAAAGGAGATAGGCTTTTGTTATCAGTGCAAAAGGCATCAGAAGCAGTGCTTTAGATAGACTGATGTTCTAGAAATGATCAGTTCTTTGTTTTCATAGGAACTAATGGCTGCCTTTCTTTTAATTGTGAGCGTTCACAAGTCAACAAATGCATTTTATTAAGTTTGGAATAATGGAATCATCTACCCAGGGAGGTGACAGTCTCCCCAACATTAGACTCTTTAAAGGTTCAGCTGGACAGGGTGTTGGGCCACCTTGTCTAGGTGTTTTTACCAAGAAACATTGGACTAGATGATCCTTGAGGTTCCTTTCAACCTGGTATTGTGACAGTAAGACACCTTGCTATCTTTGTACTAAATGCCTTATGAAAAGCAGAAAATCCTGGGCCTGCAAAATTGGTATGCATCTAGTATCAGAAAAATACTGTCAGTCAAGATTTAGAATCTTGTTTCTAAGACTAGGTAGGGTCCTGTAGCAAACCAGACTAAAGCAACTTCTGTTTAGATCAGTAGGCTTTTACTTAGTCTTCTGCAGCAAGTTACCCACTCTGTCAAACAAATCCTCTCCTCGCCGATCAGCACGTCTTGGGATTCTAATCCTGAATGTAAATCAATGTTTAGAAATATATTTTTTTAAGCATGAAAATCAGTAGCTCTACACCTATCTGGTTGGAACTGTAAATGAGGTTAATATATGTGCCACTTTATACAAGGAGCTAGTTCATAGTTCATAGAAAAGATTCTTATAGCTTGTTAAGGCCTCAGATGCAAAGTGTATAATTGATAACCGGTTGACTGGATATCAAGCAAGACTTTTGCTCCTGCCAGGTCATGGAAAATTGTGAAAATGGCAGAATCTTTAGCACAGCATTGAGGCTCATTGGAAATTGTGGCAGTCCTTATAAATGAAAATTCAGTTACTCATTCATAAATATTCAGTGATCTACGAGGGATTGTGTCCAGCTTCTATCCTTTGTCTTGTTTATGGAGCATTGTGGGAATTCAAGAGCTCACCATACAGGAGTGCTGCTATCTACAAGTTAGTGGGTTTTGGATACAAAGCATTGTGGTACTATGAGGATGTTTGTCTGTCAGTCCTTGTGAGGTGAGAGTCAGCTAAGTGTTCCTGATTTCCTCTGATGGCATACGTTGCTTGTGCTTGTTTGATCAGTTATTGCTTTGTTCATTATTTCAGTACATAAAGCCTAGTTATGCTGCATTTAAAAATGTTGTATTAATCTGGTTAAGTCAAAATAGCAGCAAACTCTAAAAGAGGTCAAAGCCAATGTGTCTTCTGAACTAAGTCATATAAGTCTTCAAGGTTCAGCAAGCTGGAAGTGCTGAGTGGCAGCAAATCAGTTCCCTGTCCCTTCACACATGAACCTTCTGAAAGAGAATCCTACTGATCTTTTAATTAGATTCCAGGTGCTGCATTGACTCTCTTTTTCTGGAAAGGGATGATGGCTGAAGGATGAGGGATGAGATCCTTCCTGACTTGCAGGAGCAGTGATGCACTTACTAACATAATATGCAATTTATTAAATGGTTCTTCTAGCAACAAAAACTCAGTGTATTTTATCTTGAATTATTCTTGCTTTTTATATTACTTTGTGCTTTCAGAGTTTTCTAACAGACTGATTTCAGGTCAGAGTCCTGTGCCTTTAACACAGTGATACTGCTATGGATTTAGGAGTACATTTCATCTTCTATTTTGAGGCTTTCAATACCGTCTGCCGTAAGATCTCATAGAGAAGCTGATGGGCTGGGTGAGCAGATGGTGAGGTGGATTGAAAAATGGCTAAATGGCTGGGCTCAGAGCTTATTGATGAGTGGTACAATGTCTAGTTAGTGGCCCAGGGGACAATACAGAGTCCAGTCTTATTTAGCATCTTCATTAGTCATCTGGGTGATCATCCAGTTTGCTGATGACACAGAGCTGGGAGGTGTGGCTGACAACATGCAGAGCCCTGTGCTGCTATCCAGGGGGACATCAACAGGCCAGTCTGGTGGCAACAGTAGTTCAAGGAAGGGAAGTGCAAAGCTCTGCACATGGAACAACCCCAGGAACCAGTAAATGCTGTGGGCTGACCAGCTGGAAAGCAGGTAGCAGAAAATAACCCGGGGTCTTGGTGGACACTGAGATGGACATGAATCAGCAATGTGCTCTTATTGCAAAGGCAGCAAAGGGTGCTCTGGACTGCATGAGGAGAGGAGTATTGCCAACAGGCTGGGGAAGGTGATTCTTCCTCTCTTCTCAGCACTGGTGAGGTCACACCTGGAGTATCATGTAGTATTCTGGGCTCCCCAATACAAGGGAGAGATGAGTACACTGTAGATAGTTTAGTGAAGGGCCAAAACGATCGTAAATCAAGTGGAGCACCTCAACATTTGGCTAAAGCTTGAGAGATGGGACTGCTCAGCCTGGAGAAGAGAACCCTAGGGGAGATCTTAATAAGGTATAAAAATACCTGAAGGGTGGATGCAAAGATGATGAAACCAGGATTTTTTCACTGGTTGGTGCCTAGTTGCCGAACAGGAAGCAGTGAGCACAAACTGGAACACAGGAGACTCAGGAAAGATTTTTTTGCTGTGAGGGTGACTAAGGACTGGCACAAGTTGCCCAATGAGGTTGTGGAGTCTCCCTCCTTGGAGACATGATCACAGGCAGCCTGCTCTAGGTGGCACTGCTCAAGCAGGATGGTTGGACTAGGCGACCTTTCAATCTCAGCCATTCTGTATACTCCCCTCAGGGAAAAAAATTAGGAGGAGGTTATAATCTCTCTAGTTCTCATTGGTTAACAGATTTGCTGGTTTGTTTTTGCTCTCGCTATGGTGAAATCACTTAGGTGATTGAAATAGGAGCTCTGAAGAACTGTGACAGCAGAGAGAAAGAAGTAGGACCAAGTGGCAGCAGTCAGTCAGTTCACATCAGCTGCAGAAAAATGCACCTGTCAGACTCCCATCATTTCATGGGAACGATTCCTAACTGTGATTAGCATATTAGTAAAAACAGGTGTTTGTAGCTTGATTGAAAGATATTTTTACAATATTGCCTATTGCACTTTAATTGCACTTTCATTGCTTCAACTGTTGTCCATGCTGAGACAGAAATAGGTGCCTATTGCTGATCCAAGTGAAGTGGAAATTCACTCTGATCTCTTACCTGTTCTTTGAAACTCCTTAAGCATTTGTGTGCATGGGGAGAAAATCATTTAGGTTTTTATCATGAGGGCTACATGGGTTATATGAAGTCACAGAATATTATGAAACAGGAGGATGCCATTTAGAAAATAGAGGCCCTGTCTGTCACTTGTACTCTCAGAAGTCTCTGGTCTTCTTGGGAAAGATGTTCTATGAAGTAATTGTCAGGTTATTCTGTAGGGAAAATTGTGAAATGCTATCAATGAGCTGACTGAAGCTGCTGACTGTGTTCCAGTCTGACTGCAAGAAGTAGGTCAGAGGTTATATTTGAAACGAATTAACAAAAGAAATATTATGTGTCTCCGCTTGGTGAATCGTGGCAGAGTGTGGGCTGGTGGATTTTTTTGCTCCATGGCACTCATCTGGAGGTCTCTATTAGAGAAGGAACAAAGCTAGGTGAAGGCTGTCTCTGCAGCAAGCAGCATTGATGTGGAAGACATCAGACTACTGCATGTTATAAATGAAGTGGAGGAGACTGAACAAGCTGAGGGATTCTGGCTGAGCAGTATGAGAGATTTTTGAAGTCAGTCATGTGGATCTTATGGAATAAGTTGCATTTGGGTGAGCCCATGAGAGGGACACCTAAGTCTGTACAGCTGTGAGAGGAGCTGTGGTCAGATGACATTGCCCAGTGCAGGACTGAAAAAATTTTTCACTCATGGGTAGTTTGGACTAGAGAAAATCTGTGCAGGCAGCTGACAGTGCTGAATTCAGTGTGAGGATGGAGAGTAATTGCATCAGTAACCAGTTCTTTGGGTATTCATAGTAAATTGAGAAACATGTAGCTTTGAGGATTTGTGGAGTGGGTTACTGAGAGGAATAGAGAGGATATGAAGGAAACATGGTCCTAGCCTCACTCCTTTGTGGAAGGTGTTGTCAGAGGTCCTGCACCTGCAGGGAAGGAAGACCCTTAGTCTCAGCTGTGGGATTTAGAGCAGACTCCTGCTCTCTTAACTGCGAGAGCCTGCAATCTTCTGTCTGTTTTCTCCTGCCTTCCATTGGTTTCTGCTTTTCTTCTTTTCTGCTTCCAATCTGCAGCAAATTGCCTTTGTGTCTCTATGTCTCCACTGTTTTCCTCATGTAAGAAGAAAAAATCGAATAAAAATGAAGGAAACCTTTACATTACAGGTGAATGTTTAATCCAATTAAATGTGGAGAGAGTGAGACCAAAACTCAAGGAAATTCTTTTCTGTTCATGTTTGACCTACAGAGTTTCCAGCACAGTAAGTCGTTGACCTTAGGGAGATTATTCAGGCAGAACAAACAATCAAACAAAACCCCATAACCCTTCTCTTTTAAATTCTTTGTTTCAAGAGGGTTATACTCTGTGTTCATAATGGGACTTAGCAAACCAGCATCTCCTTGTCTTTTATGTAGGGTTGCTTCTGAGTACTTGGGCTCAGCTTCCCAAGGTGAGAAGGATTATAGTGATGTAGTATGGGTGATGGTGAAAGAGCTGGTAAGAGTGATGAAGGTTGTAGTATAGAAACAGGCTCTGAAACGTGGTCTGTACAATAAAAAAATGCAATGCAGTTGGTGTGCTTGCATGCACATGTTCTTAGGGGTTTAGCTCAGCCACCTCTTGTTGTTCAGATCTATTCTTGATACTCAGTGTTAGGCCAGCAGATGAGTTCATCTCTTGCACCAATACACTCACAGATTCAGTGACCATTGCCCTCAATACTTAGAGCTCTGCTTGTCAAACTTTAACCCTGTTGCATTTTGCTCTTGATGACTATTCTCAATGATGATTTAGATAAGCAGGGTATTTGCTTACCTCAAGTTGTCTCCTCCAAGTTGCTGAGAACAGCAGAATGTTTTGCCTTCCACAGGCTGCACCCCAGTAATGACTTGTGATGTGTGCACACACCCCTCTAGAGTGGTGAGGGGCTTTATAATAGAAAGTTCAGTGCCAGAAGTCTAGAGGAGCACATTTAACTGTGCTGTCCTAAAAGAAAAGGTATTTGTTGCTGTTGGTAAGGGTATGTGTTTTAAAGCTCTGAATGTGATGTTCACTGAACTGAGTGAGGAGGCCATTTCTGCCAGCTTTACAGTTGAACACATCCCACTGAAGTCGCTTCAATCTTGGGGCTGAGGCTGTGGCCATGTCTCTGACTCTCAATACAGCTTTGTGCTGAGGACTCCAAGTCACCTCTGAGACACAGTGCCTGCAGGGAGCTCTACATCATGGACTGAAGCAAGTAGTTCTGTGCCCCTATGGTGTTTGTGTCACTGCATAGCTCCAGTGCTACCTCAGAAATTTCTTCACTGCACCCCTTTTCAAGTTTACCTGTGTATTCTGACTCGCACTCTGCCACTCTGCTTTTGAACCTCAAACTCAGCAGTGTGAGGGGATCTGATCCAGAGCAAAATACTGTAGACAGGAGGAAGAGTCTCTTGAATTCTTTTGTTCATTCATGCAGAGTTGAAATCATATTCTGTATGCTTCTTGTTCAGAAACAGCCAATCTCTATTTAATCAGTATTTTTCTAGCTTTGCTTGTTTTACGTTTGCTCTAATTTTGGGGGATATCCTGTCAGTTTGTCATCCCCTAAAGCAGATAAAAAGCACATTTTGTGATAGCAAATGATAAATTGCTTTTGTGCTTCTTCATGGTATTTCTTCTAATGTGCCTTCTTAGGTTGAGTGCTAAAACTGCAAGTTCCTAATGCATTAATTTGTATTTTCAGCATTCTTAGCACACCTCTTCAGATTCATAAATAATTATTGTGAAGTACACGAGAGGCTTAATGGTCTATTCATGTGATAACTAATAGTTCGGATTTGGCAGGCACTTCTAAGAGCAGCAGTGCTTGTGATTGCTTGACATGTCTTCAATTTTTGTTTAATCCAAAGATTCATTGCATTCCAAGCATAAATCATGGCTTTGCACCAAAAGGGAAAAAAAAAAGTTATATTAATAATCTCAGGAATGTTTGGGGATGCTTTTCTAGTGGCTGTGGCATTGCTTCAGAGGGATTTTCTTCCCCTTGTTTAAACAATCAACTTTAAGGTTTTTGGACAGTTCATTCCAACTGATTGAACTTTCATATAAGCATGTAACTCTCCAAAGATCAAAAATTGCCTCAGGATATTTTTAATTTAATAAAGAACTGAGCTGACTTCAGACTTACACAGACTGCATAAATCCAAAACTCAGAATCTAATAAATCTAAAACTTTTTAATTAAAAGTGGAGATATCTCTATTTAAGTGAAGTCAGACATGTCTTTCTGTCATATTTTTGGGGATTTGCCATTTAGCCCCACGAATAACCATTTACAGTAGAAGAGAGGAGAAAAGACTGAAGTAACATAAGCAAGGGATAGCAATCTTTTAATTTTCCAGTGGTGGTTGCCTGAAGCTGTCCTAGTCCAGGATGGCTCTGAAGATCAGTGTTTGGGCACAAAGAAGCCCCATGCCTCCTTCCCCTGTTGAGAAGCACCTGGTGGCACACCTTCAGCAGGCAGAAGGAGGTACAAAGACAGGGGTGACAGGATTGGATGGTGACAAGGAGATAAATGAGACCGAGTATGGCCAGATGGGACAAAGATACGTTGAATGAGAAAGAGAGGGAAGAAATGGAGTTTGCCCTGGTCAAAGAGAGAAAACCCAGGGCTGTTGTGAGGAGAAGAGGGGCTTCATTACAAAGAGAGAAACTAACCAGAGTGGAAGTTTCCTTGCTATGTATTGTCCAACTTCCAGCAGCTTGACTGTAGCTTTGTCTAAGCAGAACTTTGTGATGTGTATGTAGCTAACACTATTGTATTAGATGCTTATTAGGTATTATGCTATTGTAGGTATTTTTATTGTGTGTGTGCTTCCATAATGTAGGTAGTAGTGTGCTAGACTGCAGGGGGTTCATAATCTGGACCAGGAGCACAGGTCTTGTTCTCCCTGGTAACTTTTTTGGTTGAAGTCATTCTTTTGAGTGAAGACTGCAGGATATGACCCATTGACTTACTGATATTGTTTGTGCTAATGTGAGACTCTGAAGAAAATAATCTGGTGTCCCCTGCCATGGCCATGTTAATATCCGTGTGAGGTTGTGGTAGCAGAGAATTCAGTCTGGTGTCTAGGAGCCTGGCTGGTTGTTTTTGTGTTACACTGAAAGCTTGAAGTTTTCTTTAGTTCTCCCTTGACTCTGTGTGTGTGTGTGTGTATAAATAGCCAAACAACTGCTATTTTTGCTCAGAATCAAGAATTCAATAGATGTGTTGGGACTTACTGTGAAATAACAAAAGAGGACATAATAATTTTGAGGAGACTGCTCATGCCGTTGTTATCTTTATAATAAAAGTTTCTTCAGACAATTAAGAAAATGTTTGGGGTTTTTCTTTTTCAGAACAATAAATCTAAGCAGTAGTTTACTGCAACAAGTAATAGAAAGGAAACGTGAAGTCCTGTGCATCTTGAGAGAAAAGATAATAACAACTCAGAAGTGTACCATCTCTGAACATATCCAGACAGAAGAAAAAATCAGCGGTGTTGTGGGATGCACGACAAAAACAGTAAAGGTGAAAGTCATTAAAAATCTGCAGGGAATATAAATTTGCATACTGTCTGAGAAGAAATTGTAATTTCTCCAAATAGACTTTAGAGTATTTTTCATGCTTCCCTTGGCATGTTGAACTGACTGCACTGCTTAGCTGTGAAACTTCAGGAAGATAAAATGTTTTTGTTTTTTTTTATAATGTTGCCTTACTGGCAAAAGATGCCATCTTTTAGTGTGAGCCAGGATTGGGGTTTCCATCAATGCTGTCAAATTGAGAGTCATTTTCTATGTAGCTTCCTGTCTACAGCAGAACATAAACTGAATTGTTATTGAGTGAAAGTTGAAGAGCAGAATGAATTGCTGAAGCAAATTTATTTGAAAAACCAAGCGATTATCCAACAAAAAATTTTGCAGGGTCTACTGAGTTGCGGTATTTATTGAGAAGCTATTTGGTTTTGATCATGAGAGTCGAGATTAGCTGCATTGTGAGGATATCTGAACAATTGCCTATGAATTGGGAAGGAATAACCAAAGTCAAAACATTGTAAGGTGGTGGGTTTTTTTTTTTTGTTTAAAAGCTGCAGATGAATCACTTCTGTGTACAGGGTGTCTCCAGTAGCAGAAATCTAGGAGTTGCAGTTCAGTAACCCTCTGCTGAGTGCCACCTTCCCAGTACCAGTCTCCAGCTGGGCAAAAGGGGTGTCAGGATAGAAGAGGGCAGGACAGGATACTGAAATGAGTGCCCTCTTCCTAGTGACACAGCATTTTGTGTGTGGCGAAAGCTGCACCTGGAGCTCAACTTTTTACTAGGAGAAGGTAGGTAAGAGTTTGAAAGCTGCTTTGGTATTGTGCCTCTACCTCACTGCTCATCCAGTAATTTTCATAAATATCAAATGTAACTTGTGCTTTAGTTAGACATCATGGAGAATAAAGCACATTATATTTCTTCCCCTTAATTAATGCAGTGTTGAAGCTACATAATAGCTGAATCAGGTAAACGGTGAAAAAAAATTTGTCCTCTAGGTTTCAGTGAGTGAAGATGGAAGTGTGATGAAGGATTCTAGTGTGATCCTTGAAATTCCTCCTGCAACCACTATTGCCTATGGAGTAATTGATCTGTTTATAAAGCACAGTGGCCAGTTTGGTAAGTATAAAGATCATCTTACATGGCACACAGTTCAGCTGTGGACAGAGCTGCCTGTTGGACAATGATTTTTGTGTTTCCCTGTGTGTGAAGATGATGGTGGCTGTTGTTTGTGCTGTGAAATGCTGCTGTTCTGATTTGGTAATGCTTTTTCACTTGTTTGAATAAATCATCAAGTCAGAATAAATTGGGTTTCAGGAGGCAGCAGGTCATCTAGCTCAAGCTCCAGCTCAAGGCAGTTAGGTCAAGCTGCTCATATCCTTGGTTATTCAAGTTTTGATTGTCTCGATAGACAAAGGTTCCATCACCCCCCTGGGCAGACTGTTCTCATGTTTGACAGCCATCATGGTGAACCTGTTTAACCTTTATATCCAACTAGAGTTTCCCTTTCTTTTAATTTCTGGCTGTTGCTTTTTGTCCTATCATAATACAGAAGCATTTGGCTCTGTCTTCTCTTCCTGCTTCTGTTGGGTAGCTGCAGATAGCATTAAGGTTCTCCCTCAGCAGTATTTTCTCCAGGCTGGACATACCAGTCTCTCAGCCTCTTATCATACATGATGCTCTCAAGCCCCAGGGGTCTTGGTAGCTGTTTGCTGATTGCTCCAGTATGTGAATGTCTGTCTTGTACTGGGGAGTACAAAACTGGACACAGCACTCTGAATGCAGTCTCACAAACTGAAAGATCACTTTCATTGATCTGTTAGCCACACTCTTGTCCATGTGCAGCAAACCTCAAACCTGCATGGGCATGCTGCTGATCTCATTTGTTGTCTAGGTCTTTTTCTGCAATTTTGCTTCTAGCTAGCTGGCCCTTAGCCCATGCTGTTGCCTTCAGCTATTGACAGGGAGAGTGAACTGAATATAAATTGATGGTCAACTAGGAGTGTTTAGATGACATTCATGCTAAGAAAATAATTATTCATAAAATACAAGACTGCAATTTAAACACTTCTGTCTCTTCTACACTTGCATATATAGATTGTTCTTAGAACGGTTGCAGAAATGTCCTTGTCATGTTTTCTGGTCATGCTTTACTTACTTCAAGTTGAATACTTTCAGGTGCAAAGTTAAAAAAAAAAAGGTTGAAATTGGCTTTGTGGAGGAGTCGTAACCCTGCTCTGCAGTATTGCCTAGGGTTTTCTTTCTAGTCTATCCTCACTTAAACTCTCTGACCTAAAGGAGGTGTCAGGGAATGTTATGCAAGAAGGAAGGAAATCAGATGGACTGTGTAGAGATGGAAGTTGCAAAGAACTGATGTGGAAAGAAATAGGCAATTGAAGAAATAGTTGAAGTGCAGCTGAGATTTGAATACAATTCATTTGGATATGAAATGCAGGAGATGCTATCCATCATTCTCCTTTAACTGACTTCTGATATCAAGGAAATCTGTACATTCAGGAGTGTAAATAAATATTTTTTGCAGGTTACGTGATAGCTGAAATGTGGCATTGCTCTGACACAGACTGAACACAGATACAGCAGAGTGCATTGACTTAAGGGTTATAATAGAACTGTAATACAGAGAAATCAGGTGCAATTAAGGCTAACTGCACAGGTGTATAGCTGATAACTTACTGATGTGATTTCTAGCTGAAAATTCTTCTATTAGCTGATTACCCATGGGTCCTGTTAATGATTTATATTTCTCTGCTCTTTTTCCACTTCTGCTTTTTCCCACTTTTTTTTTTTCTTCTTTTGTTTATTTTAATTTGTTCTATCTTCCCTTGCCTGAGTGTCATTGAGAAAGTGAAATGGAGGAACTGGCAACAAAATTAGGGATATGCCAGCAAGACTAAGTATCACAGAATCAACCAGGCTGGAAAAGACCTCAGAGATCATCAAATCCAACCTATTATCTAATACCTACACCTCCTGACAACTAAACCATGGCTCCAAGTGCCACATCCAATCTTTTTTTGAACACCTTCAGGGATGGTGACTCTACCACCTCCCTAGGCAGCACATTACACTGATCAATTACTTTCTGTGAAGAACTTTCTCCTCACCTCCAGCCTAAACTTCCCCTGCACAGCTTGAGACTGTGTCCTCTTGTTCTGCCACTGCTTGTCTGGGAGAAGAGACCAACCCCCACCTGTCTACAACCTCCCTTCAGGTAGCTGTAGAGAGCAATAAAGTCACCTCTGAGCCTCCTCTTCTCAGGCTAAACACCCCCAGCTCCCTCAACCTCTCCTCACAGGGTTTGTGCTCCAGACCTCTCCCCAGCCTCATTGCCCTTCTCTGGACACCTTCAAGTGTCTCAATGTCCTTCTTAAATTGAGGAGCCCAGAACTGGACACAGTACTCGAGGTGTGGCCTAACCAGTGCTGAGCACAGGGCAGAATGACTTCCCTGCTCCTGCTGCCCACACTATTCCTGATCCAGGCCAGGATGCCATTGGCCTTCCTGGCCACCTGGGCACACTGCTGGCTGCTGTTCAGCTGCTGTCAACCAGTACCCCCAGGTCCCTTTCCACCTGGCTGCTCTCCAGCCACTCTGACCCCAGCCTGTAGCACTGACTCTCTGGGCCAAGCCCTCCAGCCTGTTCTTAACCCAGCACAAGCCATGGGCTGACAACTTGGCCAGGAGTTTGCTATGGGAGACGGTGTCAAAGGCCTTGCTGAAGTCCAGATAGACTACATCCACAGCCTGCCCCACATCCACCAGGCAGTCACCTGGTCATAAAAGGAGATCAGGTTGGTCTGGTATGGTAGAGCCTAACCTTCAACTTCTTAATGTCTGAGCAGTGATCAGAGTCTGTTTATGGAAATAAAATAGCCTTTGAAGTTAAATCCAGAGACTAATAGAGTCTTTTCATGTGAGACTGAAAATGACCAGTAGCAGGTGTCATGGTTAATGGGATTCTCTTCATAGATAATTACAGATTAAGGTTCATGTAAGCTGGAGTTCTTTTATTTCTTTTCCTTTACCACTGATAGTACTTCAGTTCTTCTGTAAGGAAGAATGATACATAAACTTCCTTGGATTGTTCTGGCTAATGTGACTGGACATGCTTGGACATTTTTCTAGATTAAAAAAAATAGAAAGACAAAAAGGTCTAATCCTTTTCTCATCCCTTTACCATAATGTTTCCCTGTAATCCTTCTGTTCTATTTCTACAGGTTAATTTTCCACCACATGTAAAAGCTGTCCCTGTTAAAGACATGGCAGTTTTGTGCCTGTAAAGTTTCCCTGCAAGCCCTCTTGTTCCTGCTTTACCAAACAGAAGCTATAGTAACACCTGGCTGACTCACTTTGTTCTGTTGTTTGCTGTATGTGTGTGATTTAACTCCTCTTAAATGTATGTAAATTAAACAATCCTGGTTTTTTTCAGCTTCTTCATGCAAAGGAGCCTCTTTGCCTTTGATTGTTTTCATTGATCCTTCTCCAGTTTTGTTCCTTTTTTGAGAATGTTTCTGAATAGCTAACAAGGTCTAACCAGTGTTGGAGGTTTGTCACTGATGGATGCATATGTATATTCTTTCATTCACTTGCTTTCCCTTCTCTTTTTACTTTTTTTAAGAGTATGGCAATTAATGAGATACAAAATGAAGAGTCCTAGTACTACAGAACTTTCAGTCCTGTATTTTCCTCTGAGTTGAATCCTCACAAGGTTTAGCAACGGGGTCTGTATCTCTTAAAACTTTTCACATGGTGCTATGCATGATTTCCCTTCCTAGCATCCCTCTGCCATAGGAGGGCAGGTGGTTTATTAGCACTGTCCTCCTCCTTCAGAGGTCCTGTGAAAGCCTCATTATTATCAATGAAAGCAACATGAGCATGCTGGCCTTGCAGTGCCTTAGCTGCTGTCTGGAGTCTTATTGCTTTGGGAGGTTCTTTAATTTGTGTTAATAGCTTTCTGCTCCTCTGTAGCTCCCTCTCCTCTGTGAAGGGTTATGCAGGCATAAAGGTCTCTGTCATCTTTCTTTCTTTGTGGCAGAGATTTCTTTGTCTGCTCTGCCTTTGAAAAAGCTTTTTGCTGATGGAGTGCTCTCTGTGCTTTCTCATCTGCTTTGAATGTCCTTAATTTGGTGAGACAGACTCTTACAACTGCAGGAAGGTTATATTTAGGTTTTGTGCCTGGTACATGTAAGCACTGTGCTTGATTAGTTGTTGTGGGTTTTTGCTTTGTTTTTTTTTTTTCCCCTTTGCTGTCAGGTATTACTTGAAAATCAAGTTTCTATTGCTAGCCTGTCTGCATTCTCCTTAGACCCACTGCAGTGTGCCAGGGAAACAGTTTTAAATCTTGCATCTGAGCAAATGAAAAATGACCAAAATATGCTTATATTCTGCACTCTTGGAGCACAATATTGGACACATGAGCACAGAATCACAGAATAGTAGGGGTTGAAAGAGACCTCTCTTCAGCCAGTCCATCCCTAATGCACATTCTCCTAGAATCAGGTTACACAGAGTGTCCAGAGGAGACTTCACAACCTCTTTGGGCAGCCTGTTCCAGTGCTCCATCACTATCTAAAAAAAGTAAAGTTGATGTGCCAGATTTTTCAGCATAACTCTTACAAAGGCTCCCTGTGTCCCTACCAGGAATCCTTCAGCTTTATCAAACTTGGGGGCATCAGTGTGGCAGGAAATGGTCAGTCTTGTTTGGGTGAGGTAGGCAGGTGCTCCTCATGAAGATGAGGCAGAGGAGGTGATCCAGTGTGTTATTTTCTCCATGAAGTTAGTGCCAAGAGACAGTAAATTGCAGAGTCATTCTGCCAGTGAAACATGCCTGGGTAAAATCTTTTAGAGACTTTGAAAAGCCTCCTATTTTCCACTTACCTGGAAAACTTGAGGAGGACTTGTGGCTTGGATGAGAAAGAGAAGCCTAACATTGTGGAGAGGCTGGTGCTGGTCTCTTCTCGCAAGTAATTAGTGACAGAATGAGAGGGAATGGCCTCAAGCTGTGACTGGGTGGGTTTAGACTGGACAGTAGGAAAAAAAATTTCACAGAAAGAGTGGTCAGGCATTGGAATGGCCTGCTCAGGGAGTTGGTTCAGTCACCAACCCTGGATGTGTTTAAAGGTTGTTTGGGTGTGGTGCTTGGGGATATGGTTTAGGGGTGAACCTTGTGGAGTAGGGTTCTCAGTTGGACTTGGTGATCCTGAGGGTCTTTTCCAACCTGAATGTTTCTGTGATTCAGTGATCAGTGCCACAACCTGGAGAAGCTCTGTAAGGGACTCTGACAGAGTTCTTGGGAATCTCAGAAGGTGCTGTCTTGTGTCTCCATCCTGAGTGGATTCTGTAGTCTGCATTACAGCAAATCTCTTGACTAGTAGAAGGGGTGAAGAATTGATACCTGCATCTCTTGTATGCAGCATTCAGGTTTGCAGTGTCAGGAGTTCTCATGTTACTTGTTGCCTTCAATTCACAAGAGCTGGGGTGACATTTTGAAGTTGGTGGATGCAGCATAGGACCTTTGTTTGTAGGCACTGTAGCAAACTTCAGAGCTGCAGCAGGGCTCGTTCATTCACGTAGAGCAGCTACTGGCATTCTTCCCACACAGAAGAGATGAGACATGGAGGAATCCTGTGTGAGAACACTAGATCGTGTAAGCTAGCATCTCATTCAGCAGTTGCTGAATTATTTTTTAAAATGTAATTTCTCATTACAGAATTCTGTCTGCTAGATGAACAGCAAGGAGGTTTTGAAAGAGAAGGCACAGAAGGCTCAACTTACCCCCATTCAGCACTATTCAAAGATGCTTCATTCCTCTATCAGCCAGATGCTGTTGATAATGAGGTGTACTCTGGGGCTAAAAACCTCATTCCCAGTGATGCTTCTCTAAGTGTGTTGAGACAAGGTATTACCAGGAATGGTCTATGTGATCACATTACAGCGAGTTAAGCAACGTGATAAGAGAAAATAATCCGGTCCAATAGTACATAAGAAATTATATTAGTTCATTTTAATAGGCTTTATCAGGAACTCTGGGGGGAATGCATTGAAAAAATAGAAAAAAATGTACTTCTGCAATAGGTATGTGCAGTGGACTGTTCCCTAGGAACATCCTGAATCCCTTTGTCATAAAGATGGAATGCTGTTTTTGGAATGTGGAAAAGCACAGTCCAACCTTCCAGCTGGCACTGTGGACTTGAAAGCTTATTTTCTTTTAACAGAGTGGTAATTTGATGTCATAATCATTTTGTTCTAGTATCACTGTGGAATTGTGGGGAAAGAAGTGCAGTGAACTCCCTTGTGATTCTCTTGTATGTATTGCAGTGGAGTCAGTATTGCAATCAAGAAGATACCTTTGTAATAAATCTTTTTAGGTCAGAGCTGAAGGGGTGTAATTCTTTGGTGCACCTGATGAAAGAAGATGGACAGTAACAATTCAGCATCACAACAGGAACTTTTAATTCTGTGTGTGGACTCACACCACTGACTTTGTAATTTCTATTAATCCACAGATCAAGGAGTAAGGTTATGAGCAGAGCTCTTCATTCTGCCTTATAAATGAACCTTGTCTGGAGATGAACTTTAAACTGAGAAACTTAATGTGTGGATAGTTCAGTTAACAATTAAAATACTGACTTCTTGGATTCTTAGAATTTTCATTGATGCTTTATTGGCTCATTAGAGAAATAAAATAGGATGTGTTCCAGCCTCGCATTATAACTTGTGCTGATGGAAATCAGGATGTCAGGATGTGGTGAAGAATGAGCTTACAAACTGCATAGAGAAAATGTTAACTGTTTCAACTGGCATTAGCATAGTAATGCTTAATTTTGCTTTTTACTGCTTTCTTGGGAAAGATTTGTTACGGTTGAAGACTCAGTTCCAGCCCTTTGTGAAGCTGCCGGAAGACAAGCAAAGAGCGTTATATAAAACCCTTTGTGAACTCTTGCTCCATGAAGAAATGGTAACTGCCCTTGAGGACATGGTAAGATGAAAAAACTTCTGCTTGCTTCTTAAAAAGTAATTGCCAGATAGACTGAACCTTCTCTTTTGCTTGAACTTTACTCTTTTCAAGAAGTTGTGCTTATTCTTCCAGTTGGACAATATCTGCACTGGAGGCAAGCCAGATCTGAAAGAGTTAAAGACTGCACAACAAGGAGACCTCCTTGACTTCTTGCAGCTCTTAGGGTGCAGCTTACAGAGTGAGCTGCTGTTGGAAAAATATCAGCCTCAGGATGAAGAACTCTTCTCAGCTGCTCACCTCCTCATCAGTGCTATCTCTGGTATGTTGTGAATGAAGAGAACACCCCTCCTTTTTTTTTTTTTTTTTTTTCCCCCATCTTCCTTTGAGGAGTTCCCTCTGTGTCAAAGTGTTTATGGCTCTTTTTGAGCAGTTGGTGCATGAATGTAATTTCTTCTGTTCCTTTTTATGGGTTTGCTATACCATGCTTAGCATCCCTAGCTGCAAATTAAATCCAACTCTCCCTCACTGACAGATTTTGCTTGGGAAATACACACTCCCCCAAGAATGCTCAATGCTGCTTTCTGCTTAGTGTGGGCATTACCATTTTGGCAAGGTAATTTCTGTTCTTATTGTGAACTGGAGTCCTTCCTGCCTAAATGCTGAGAATTACCAATTAGGTGTTGCCTTCAGTGCAGCAGCATTTACTGTTGAAGTGCAAAACTATATTTAACAGAGATTAATTTAATCTTTGTAGAGACGCTGCAGTTGGAGGGTTGTTTTGCAGCTGCTGAGACTAAACAAAAATGTCAAACAAATGCCATGTTCACAATCTACTTGGCACCACAGTGTTAATTAGAAGCTACCTGCAAAGTCCAAGACAGAATCCTTGGCATCTTTTTCTCCTTTCTTACATATACAACGTTTTCTGACACAAAGAGTATGAAGGGAAATCCAGTGTGGAATTGGTTAGATGTGGCACTGTGCAGCAAAATGTCAACGGCTGCATGTAGGCACAGTAGCCAGTAGGAAAGCTTAACTCATTTACAGGGATAGAGGAGAAATAGAAAACAGAAACCTGCTGATGTGGTACCACTTGTCAGATGCTATTAACAGCAGGTCACAGTTAATTGAGTGTGTTACATTATCTCCTGGCTCTGGACATAATGTCTGCTGCTAATGTCCAGGTGTAAATGTAGCTGGATCAAGAATCAAAAGCTGGTTTATGCTTGTTGCTTCTACTAGGAATTGCAGTCTTGAGTTAGAGTTGAAGGGCACCACAGGGATCATTTAGTCCATCTCCCTGCCCCTAAGCAGCCTCATCTATGTCATTCCTCTCAAACTGTGTTGCTGAAGTCAGCATCTCATATATATTTTGAGAGCAGAGGTTTTTGTTTTATTCAAGGCTTAAATCATTCATCCAGCTTGCAGGCTCAGAGTGAAACACTGGGGAGGTATTTGATGTGATGAGGAGAATGATGGGGAGGAAATCTTTCCTACAAGCTGCCACTTTTTCAAGGGCGGGGATAGTCAGTGTGAGGCTTGTACCCATTGCCTATCCTGTTTTATTCTGCACTCTGGGAAACAGACAGGAAAGGGCTGGATCAGCCTCCTCCAGATGTTCATCAGAGTTCCTGCAGCACCTGTACTCAGCACTGAATATCTTTGGTCTCTAGCATCCATTTCACAAGGTGCTATGCCTGCAGATGAGCCTCAGAAATGCAGCTCCATCTGTTTTTGCTCAGCAGGAGAAGCCTGTAGAGCGGTCACTGCTAGGAAAGTCCCATTTCCAGCAGCCAGCCTTGTGCAGTGTTCACTGGAAACAGCCTTTCCCTTCTCATGTTTCCTTCCCAGAGCTGTCTGATTACACTCTTGTCCTGCTGCGAGCCTGCTGTGATCTTCAAGTTGTTCCGGCATTGTGTTGTTTGGTGAGTAACCAGAATGTGACTGCAGCATGCAGGCCCCGGCAGCAGCAGGGGCTGTGCTCTGCCCTCTGGCCTTTCCACGTCAAGCTCCAGTGTGAATTTCAGCTGTGAGCTTTGCTTACGCAAGGGCAGAGCCTGCCAGTGGCAGCCGGTGGGGGTGATTTGCTGCAGGTGGATACACCAAGCTTCTGAAACCTTTCTGTGGCTGGGAGGCTTCATGGGCTGTGAAGGAAAGAAGATTGTACCTTGTTTGAATGTTAATGTATGGATAGTGTCACTAGTCCATGGTAAAGTCTCAGGAACAGTCATGCCCTGCCCTTGGGAAACAGAAATTTTGTTTTTATAGCAGCAGTGCTTGAGCCTTGGCAAAAATTCTGAAGATCCAGGACTCTGAGCCCATTCATTGTAACTGATGAAGAAATGGGGCAGGGCTGTTCTTAAAGGATTTTAAGCTCGCAGACAACAAAAAAATATTAAAAGCTTTTTACATACATATAGGGATGAGAGGAGCTTTACTGTTTGCTCAAAGAGTGAGAGTTCACTGTGATTTGCCATGAGGAAACTTGAACTGGGGGAAGGGACACAGTAGGAGAGATGTTTCTCCTGAAAGGGTGCCATAGACTTTTGGTTCTGGATGAGTATATCAGACTTGTCAAGGCTAATAGTAAAGGGAATCTTGTCCTTTTGCCACTGCCTTGTAAGCTCCCTGATGCTTCTGTAAGAAAAAAAAAAAAAAACCTGAGCTGTGTGATGGCAGGAACGGCTCTGCTTGGAAAACCTTTTTAATGCCTCTGTCTTTTCCTCTCTCACATACAGCCCAACGTTGCTTCAGCCGATGGCTCTGTGGCATTGAGCAGTCCTCCGGTGGCTACTCTCACCGACAGAGGAAGATTTGATGTCGTGCAGAGGCTGTTTGCTTCATCAAACATTAACTTGGAAATGACAGAGTCTTCTGTGAAAGCTGTAACTATGAAAGAACCTAGATTCATCCCTCTTGTTCTTTATGTTGCATTGTATGGATTTTATGCTTTAGGTGGAAGTGTGTAGGAGCCTTGCTGAGTATCCAGCTCTTGCTCTAGACTGTTCTTTCTTCTGTAGCTCAGCAGTATAGCGTTGGTGTGTTTGAGGTTGCAGCAGAGCCACTCAGACTTGCAGCAGTCCAGCCAGGGGCTGTGGAGGTCACAGTGGACTTGGCACACCTGGGGTGAGCACTTGGCACTCCCATCAGGTGTGCTACTGCTCTGCAGTGCCACTGAGCTATGTCTGCAGTAGAAAATACATAAATAAGGGATGAAGGGGAGGAATTAAAAAGATAAGTCGGGAACAGAAATTGAACATAGCTAATTCTGGTAGTTGTCAGATCTGCAGGGCAGTAGAAGCCTGATTGCTTGCATTAATATGCGTGGGAGAGAACTGCAAAGTACAAAGTGCTTTTTGTAAGGAAGCAAACAAGCAGGCTGTGGAAATCCAGGATTCTGCAAGACAGTAAATGTTCTGCTCTTTTAAGACTTGATGTGCAAAACGTCTTCACTCTGGAGTAAGTGGAATGGAGGACTCTTAAAGAGGTACTTGATTAGGGTTTCATTTATTAAGCTTTACAGATATGAACCCCTCACTGTCAGAAATACAGAACCCTCTTTTTCACAAACTAAGCCCACCTTAGGGATTTCTGCCTCTCTATAGCATTGCTGATTTCTAGTAAGTTTTTTGCTCACTGTAACAAGCCTCAGCTGTTTAAATTGTTTTTAGAGCGTTCTCTTCAGGTACAGTGGTGATTTTGGCATGCAGCTTAGCTAGTGGGTAGGAGTCCTGGGTTTAGTTTTCTGCTCTATTCCCACGTGGTCTTGAGCCCAAGGTCTCAAACACCTCATGTCAGTTAAGCCTTCCCTAGGCAAATGGACTTGTCAGTAAAGCACTGTGGTAGCTTTCCATATCCTTAGAGTGCAGGACAGCCTTGCACACTGAGCTATTTGCCTTTTTTCTTTAATGAAGCTGATGATTTTGCCTGGACCTTGCATTGGTGTATATGGAAATGCCTTTTAGGAGGATGGAAGCACTTTACTCTGCTTCTGGGAGCAGTGTTTGTGCATGGGAAGGTTTGTTTTGTGGTTTGTTTTTTTGTGCCCTTGGGGAGATGTAAATGGGAAAGTCCAGAGCTACTGCTGTATCTAACTAATTTATCAATCTTTCTGTTACGTATTATGTCAAAACAATAGAGCAATTTCTAACCTCCTGTGTGCAATTGCCATTGTTCTTTGGGGGATTCCAGTCATGCTCTTGGCCCTTGAAAGGTGGTACACTCAGATGCCAAGTGGGTATGTAGGCATCCACATAGTGCCCCTCTCCATGTGCTCCTTATGGGCCTTCCTCACAGAGTTTTGGGGCAAGCCTTGTGTGCCCTGTATTGAATAACTGCTTTCTGAGTGTGTCTTGTATCTAGGAGAGGGGATTTGGTTAAAGAGAGGGGAAAAAAAACCCAAGTGCGAAATGTTGCATAGAGACGTCACTAAAAAAAAAAAAGAGGTTTTGTTTGTTTCCTGCTGTTTTGCTTTTTAGATGTAGACTAGGCTTTTGCTTCAGCTAAAGCCATTGAACAGAATCAGGCTCAGCAGAAGCCCAAGGTGAGAGCAGCTGTGGAGTTGGCAGTGTTTGTGGTGCTGGGGAGCCCTAACAGCTTCACTTGACTGGCAGTGACCACAGCCCAGGAGGATGGAGGTGCTGTATGCCTTAGAGCCCTGCTGCTTGTAACCCTCAGACAGAGGGGAATTCAGGGAAGTACTGTGTGAAGCCACCACCACTGAGGGGTTTCTGTGTGATACTGACCTGCTGTGCAGGCCTAGCACTCAGGCCCTGTGCCTGAGGTGGGAGCAGACACTGAGAAAGGAGGGGTTGTGAGGGCAGCCTCAGGCACACACAAAACAAGAGACACTTGGGCAAACAGTAGTGTGCCCCAGAGACCCCAGACTTCCTGCTAGTCATGAAGATTGCTTAAGTCTCTTGGCTCCTGGCCTCATCTGCTGCCATACTTCTAGGACTGATCAGTGTGCCTGCAGAAGTCATTGGCTGCACTCCAGTCTTGGCCTTGTCCTTTTGTGTGCTCTTTGGGGAGGGGTTTCCCAGCTTTCCTCCATTTGGCAGCACTT
Source organism: Indicator indicator (assembly GCF_027791375.1). NCBI lineage: Eukaryota > Metazoa > Chordata > Aves > Piciformes > Indicatoridae > Indicator > Indicator indicator. The sequence goes on along the minus strand of NC_072020.1, from coordinate 26,576,698 downwards.
CTGTGACCACAGAAGTACCTCTAGAGCAGCAGGTCATCCAGGGTGGCCTGTTTAGAACTAAGTGAGCACCACAGCTGCAGGAAAAAAAATATTAAGATAGGTTATATGTTCATCATTTTCTGTCCAATTCCTCCTTCCATACTCTTAAAATCAGGATCCTTATGCACAATGACATTAAAAGTAGCTGCAGCTGGGGATATGAAGATCCAGGGGTACAGCAGAAGCATTGCCTGTCTCCACGTTAACTCCTGTCCTGCCTTCCCTAAGCTAAATGAGGACAGCCTCTTCAGGGACCCAGCCTGAGCTGCACTGATCCAAATTCACAATCCGCTTCAGAGGAGCTGGATGTGCTCTCAGCTGAAGCAGCCATCTCCTGTGACAGGCTGGCCTCACACAGAAAAGGCTTTCTCAAGGTTTGATGGTGGCTTCCCTAGCCAATGGAGGTGGTTAGAACAGCCAAGGGTCCTTCAGAGGAGGGTGGAGCTTGTCTGATGAAAAGTTTGATTTCAGGCCCTGCCTTCCCTCCCCTATCCCATAGCTGTACTTCAGTATTTCCCGGGAAGAATGGGGAAGTGAAGGATTGGGTAAAGATAAAAGGCAGATGGGCACAGATTGCTTTTGGACCGCTAGAGTGTGACCAAACAAAATCAGAATAAAAGTTAATTACATTTTTTTCAATATTAAATCTTTATTATATATACAAAAATATTTTTGTTGGGAATTAACAGAATTTCACAATTTGTACATTAATGTTTTTATGTTTGGCTGCATTTGTTGTGAAAATATTAGCTGTGAAAAAGACAAGGGCGGGTGGAGGGGTTAGAAAACAAATGAAAATTTTAAAATGTCCTATAGTGTTAGCTGACTCTACCAGGATGAATCAGGATGCTATTGAGTCCCACCTCCTAGGCCTGCTCTAGAGTATTTGTATTCAAACAACAATTAGTTACTAAATAATCTCCAGGTTTACATTAGAAACTGTAGGTAACAGCTAAGATATTTTGAGGGCTGTTTTCAACTAAAAGAATATTTTCTTACAGGAGAGCAGTTTTAAAGATTTACAAATGTCAAATCCAGTTTGATTTAATACACAAGAGAAGGAAAAAAAAAAACAACAAAACAACAAAACCAAAGCACAAGAGCTTCCACGAGGCAAAAACAGGTGTGAGAAGAAGCAAGGTAAGGAAATGCACAGTGACAGACTTCCAACGTACATTAAATCCAAACATGTAACCAAGGTTTGGAGTTCTTAGCCCAGTCTGGGGTGGGAGAACAGCCAACTTTGTCTTTTCAAACCAAAGGAAGTGGTCCCCCTTCTTATATACCACAGTACACAAATGTTACACACAGGCAATATTATGTTGAGAGAGCTGAGGGGGAAGGAATGCTCAACAACAATTTGCAAGGGGCAAAATTACATTTCAACAGTTATCTCCATATAGAATTGTGTACAAGACCTAAACCAACAAAAATCAGTCAAACCAAATTTGTTTTGGCAGCCAACAATGTCGCTGCCACCCCCAGAACTGCACAAATTGGCATCATTCCTTTTGCTCTACACTGTGTATGGTGCAAGAGCTCCAGTTACAGAGAAGTTACTTGGGTTTTCCAAAGAGGCTACCTATGGAGTAATATGTGGCTCAGCCATGAGGAGAGCCAAACGTGCATGGACAAGCCTTAACACAGCTTATGACATGAAAAGGGAAAGGATAGCAGGAAGAGTGTTTCCAGGACTAGTCAACTATGTCAGCCTTCTGGGTTGGTCACTAAGTATTCCACATCCAGTCACTGCCTTAGCAGCAAAAGGAACTCAACTAGCATAGGAAAGGATTAAAAATACGGAGAATAAAATTTAAATTTATTTCAAGTGTAACTTATTCTATAAAATACAAATATTGCTGAGACCCTGCTGAAAAACCAGTAATTCTAGTTGATGAAACTGCTCACCAGTCTTCACCACGCTGGAGCCTGTTTGTAGGCCTCTAGAGGTGAGTTCCTGCTGCTGAGGATCCAGCAGCTTGCCATGGGGCAGTCTGTGGAATGGTGTCGCACCAGGGAGAAGTCAGGTAAATTAGCAGATGCTGCCTGCATTACTTGCAGTTTTATTTATTTATGTGTGTGAGTGCACTTTTAATAGGTCTGGAAGCCAAAGCTGCCTCTAAAAATGGGTTGGTTTCCAGTGTTTTCACTTTTTTAAAAAAATGTTTTGGTAGTATCTGTCATGGGACTAAACCCAGTAAATACCAATACTAACCCAGACTGAAATACCAATGCTTATATTGACCTCGGATTCCTCTACAAGACACAGCTGAGAATCCCAGACAATTCCCATCAGTAAGCTTGTGAAATATACCTGAAAATGAAGAAAGATGATTAAAAAACCAAAACATTGGGCCAGGACTTCACCACCCTCAGCAACGTCAGTCCACAAGGGAAAGCAAATCTAAGTACCTTTAGCTGCAGAAACCCTTATAAGAGCCAGGAGAGGTTTTGTGTAGGGACTGGCAGCTGAAGGGCTGTTTAAGGCAAGAGGCCTAGCAGGCTACAAGTCCTGGCATCCAATAACCACTACCTCGGTATCACCAAATTGTTCCCACTGCTTTTGCAAAAGTAGTATCATTAAGTTTGGCAATAACAAGGTGGTACCTGAACTCCTCAGAACTTGGGAGAGGCATGAAGCAAACAGTCCATATGTATTTGCATGAGAGATAGGACAGACCTCCACCTGTAGTTTGTCTTAAAGCTGTACCTAACAGGCACAATGAGTGATGAAGATTCAGTCTACTGCAATAGGCACTATAGATGTACAGAGAAACAGCATCTGCCTCAAAGCTCAGTCTGAATGAAGCAGCAGCACAGAGGAAGCCTGGATGAGGTTTGAGTTTATGTTCAGAACAGCTCGTGTAAAGACAGGCAGTAACCTACAGATCCTGATTCCCGGGGTAGTGCTCTACTGGATCATTCTCCACTGGTCCTTAAGCATAGCAGAGAAGCAAGCTTGGCTTCAAAGGGTACCTAGCCAGGACTTTTTTGTATTTCAAAGAGAAAAAAAGTTTCCTATTTCTTACCTGAATCAGCCTCTTTAAAACCAAATCAAACCCAGATCACTTAGTGAAGACTGAACTGCAGGCAATTTGTACATCAAGTCAGTTAAGTACAGTTTTAGAAGATGCAATGAGAATTTTACAGAGGATTGGGAAAGAAGTGTCACATTTTGAGCCTATCCAAGATGTGACCATTTATACAAACAGAACTTCAAAAGCAATGAGTTGCTCTGACATCCTGCTCCATAAAGCTGCACTGATCTGTGAGCACAGCACAACTTCAGGACACTGCACTGCTTAAAAATTCAATTTTCTTTGCTCATGGCTGTGTGATTCTTCTCCAGTTTTACCTTCATTTTATATCTACAGAACACTTGGAAGGACCTTTATGAGTCTATGCGGGATGGCATATGCCACTACAAATATCCTCCTAACCTTTAATTGACTGCATCTTATGTGATGTAGAACCTGAACCAGTCCTGCTAGTCTACTGGTTAGCAAGAGCAAGGTAATCACTTGGGTACACATGCACCAAAGTATTTACATTAAAGTTAAGATTGGTGCACACTTAAGGGAATTTATGCTGCATTTAAGGAAATAACTTAGAGGTCTTGGCATACTGACTGTACTTTTATGTGTAACTTTTCATTTGCAGGGCAACTACAGTGTTTCTCCTCTAAGTCTCTATATGTACAGAATTTAACAGCACCTCATGTGCTGTCCAAAACAAATAGAAATTACAGATAAATATAGATTTTTTTTTTGATTGAAATATCTGTATATTTAGAAAAATATACATTAGTAAGCACAATAAACCAGGTAGAGAAGTGCACCAGTTCTAAAGTCTCACATGCAGGTACATTTCTGGATTAAGTCATGGTAGCTTAGTAATGTGATAGCAGACATGAAGCATTTTCTGGTTTACCATCCACATACATACGTATACACAGACATCTATTTGATAATTTACTCTTCTAAACTACTTAAATATTTATCTTGTGATACATACCACATATCTTAAACATTTAGCAGCATCTTCACCTCGCTCAGACACACCTATTGTTATCATCAACAGTCAGTGTATAAAGTTCTATCTGGAAATGAATGTTTAGTGCAGAATGAGAGACATGAAATCCCAGTTGCTTTCTCTCCTTTAAAATACTCCAAACAGCTGTTTATGAAATAGTTTGCTCAGAACTGGCCTTTCATGGTGTCTTTCTTCCCTTATTGCTCAATGTAGAGGGCTCAGCTGATCTAGCACACCCTAATGGGTGGGGATGCCAATGGCTGTGTATACAGCTGCCATGGCATTGTCATTCCAAGAACCTCCATGAATGCTCTTTTCAAAAGAAGTAACCAACTCTCATTCCCATTCTGGTCATCCTACCTGACAGTGACAAACTGCACAGAATAACTGATCAAAATCTGATTTTGCTAAAAAACAAAACAAACCCCAGCAGCACAAAAACAAGTCAATCCCTCTCCCTGCTTCCCTCCTTCCCCCAACATTACATACCTACCAATCCAAACTCTCCGTTTTCCAGACTTAACAAATAGATTCAAGGTGTGTGATATTTGGGGTCATTTTCTTCCCCCTTACAACCTGCATGTGGACATCCAATTAAACCCTGTGGACACTTTGAAACAATCTTTGTGTGCAACCTAAGCAAGCCATCTTCTCTTATTGCTTCAGAATTTTACTTCTCATTAGATTCTACGTTTACACCACCAAATGGTGAGCCACTAGGCTCCACTGTGCTAGCTGCCTGACATAAAAGCACTACATGAATGTGTAGCAAAAGCTAAAGCTTTAGGCTTTAGCAAGCACATGGCTATTTGGAGTCTGCAAACTAACCCAGGGAGGCTCTTTTGACAGGATTCTCCCTGGGATGGAAACAGGAGGAGCAGAGAGGTTTCTGTGACTAACCCCTTCATGCCCTTGTTTCATTTGGTTAAGTAAATTTATAGAAGAACAAGATGAAAGTGGTATTTTCAGTATAAAGTACTATGGTATGGAAACTAAAGAATCTTCTCCTTCCATTCCTTAGGGAAGAGTGAGCTCAGCCCACTTTTGGCATCACAAGTAGAATATTTTCTAACTCATAATGAAAAGGCATCATCATATCTGTCCAGAGAGCACATCTTATTTACAGCACACGTAGGTCTCCTGTTACAAAGTACACACACAGCTCAGTCACGTTCAGCATACAGTGCCAATCTCAAAGTCATTAACACAGGCAGTGGCCCTGCCATCATTGCTGCTACATACAAGCCTTGATCCGTTTCTCAGAGCAGTCTCTGAGCAATGGGATCACAGAACATGTCTCTGGGGAAAGGAAAATAAAAGTCTCATGCTGGTGCCACTTTTAAAAGCTCTGCCAAACTTAAACAAAACCAAAAAATGATAGCAAAAAAACCAAGTAGTGATACAACTGTTCCTTACAGATTTTCAGATTCCCTCTACAGGACTGAAATCTCAGCATCGACAGCCATAGCACTTACCTGTGCTATACACATTTTCTGCGTACACTGGGATCTCCAGCCCTGCTGCTCCTTCTCCCCAAAAACAACCACTTTCATAGGTTTTGTAAAAGTCATTTGTAGCACACAGGTGTTTTTGAGGCTTACACTTTTCCTATCCTGCGCATAAGACATCCTCAGTCTTTTAAGAGCCCGAGGAAGCAATACTGCTTTTCAGTGTGTAAGCCTCTTCCTTCAGAAGTAGTTCTGAGGAATTTGCCTTTTGATAGCATTCTGTGTCACTTTGGTGTTGAAAAAGAATTCAGAAGCTAGGTGCCTGTCAGCAGATGAAATAGAAATCAAACAGATCAATGAGTTCAGTTTAGACACCTAAACTGGTAAGAAATGGTGAATGTTACTATATACAGCAGCTGACATTATAATATCAAGTATGGTCACTAAAGAGCTGCTCTCAGTGACAAGCTGTACTACAAGTTTTGTTCTTGTGAAGCAGAAATGTACATCAGCCTAAGTTCTGATGGATGAACTTGAACCTAACACGAATTGTATTGATGAGCCTACTAAGGGGAGAACTGCCACCGAACAAAAGGAAGTATGTAGTAAACCCAAAAAATCTAAACGACATTGCTTTTTAGCAGTAAGCTTCCAATTTACAAGCTAGCTAACGGAAAATGTGAATAAAAACAGTATAACAAAAAGCACATAGGTCCATTACATCACACTCAAAAATACAGCAGTTGATCACACACAAATATTCAAAAAGATAATACAGAACCCAGCTAGATTATCACAGGAAATGAAGCCACAGATCACTATACAAATAGCAATGTCCTACGAAAAGAAATTATCTTTTTTTTTTCTTTTTCCTTTCTTACCTTTTTTTCTTTTTTTTAAATCAATGTATTTTCACAAGTGTGAATAAATAGTCCTAAACATTAACTGTCACTCTACAAGGCTCCACGTTATCAGGTTCTCTCTTGGGCTACTTCACCATTACTTAAATTGCACTGAATTACCTTGCATACAAGCATTCTCATGTCAGTACTTGAACCACACCGGGCTAACAGGCTGGCTCCCCAGAACAGCCTCATCAACAGCTTGCAAGGTATTGCTTCAAGGTATTTTAAGAGACACGTATAAAAAGGAACCTACACAACAGTTGTCTAAATCAAGAGACATCAAGAATTTGTGAAACATCAAGAATGCACCAACGTTAAGCTGAAAGAAGCTGGAGCAATGGAGCTGTGTTGGTTGCTGCTTTTAATATTGAAAATTCTGCTCCCATGAAATTAATTGGGTTTTTAAGGAAGAAAAAAACCCAAAGGAATTACTGTTCTTTCCTAATAAGAGCTATAGACTTTTGACCAGTTAAACACTGATGTTAACAACTTTACAAAAATTGTTTCAAGTATCCTTTTGTTAATCACAGTGAAAATGTAAGACCAAGATGCAAATGTTGAAATGAATGACTGAGTTTCTTAGATGAAAAAGGCAAAGGTACTAAATCAAAACATATAAAAATGCTTAAACGCATTTCCTTCATGTGATATGAATAGAAAGGTTATCTGTAAAAAGTTAGAAAAATTAAAATAAATTACATATTTAAGTACACTTTCCCTTCAACATTTTTATAAAAATTCAGAACAGTGTACTTTGAATATACACAGAGTAAAAATGCACAGGTGCTGGGGGGTACCGGCGGTATCTACACAACATCACCTTAACGTATTTGCCGCAGTTGACTTAAGCTCCTCTGGAGAGATCTCAATAGACCCAGCTGATTGGGACCCACTGGGGCTCCAGCCTCAGTCTCTCGATGGCAGTCTGTAGCTTCTCGAAGGCTTTGTCGAGGTTGTCATTTACAATGGTCAGATCAAAATAGTGGTTGTACGCTCGCTGGATCCGCGCGCTTTCATCCACTGTTTTTTTCAAATCGGTGTCCTGGTGAAAGGAGTTGAAAGGTTACTAAGAGCACAACGCTTGGACATGCCTTACAAAGGCAGAAGTATCTCTCCACCACATGCTGCAGCTGGCTATTTAAAGCTATGTACTGAATACAGTTCAAAAATAACAGGCTTTTATAGTAAATCCACACAGAACTTCTCAAGCTACAATGCAGTGAAAGAGCTGAAGGAAGTTCTGTGCCAGTGCTGTTAAATCTGGCAACCAAGTGTTTGCAGATCTCGCAGTTTGTAAGGACCACAACAGAGCAGGTGAACTTGTGCTGGTACATGCAGCGGGCAGTTAACCACTGCGTATGTGCATAAATGACCACCCAAGCAAATCGGACTGATGCTTCAGGAACGCCTGAATCGATCTGTTACTTAAACACGTTTGTGCCCTTCTTTACTTCCACAGAAAGCGTGAAAATTCCAAGAATTTAAATTAGTAACTAAAGACACATTTCTAGTAGAGTACAGCTCTAAAATACTTCATTGCTTCTAGAGGCTACATCTCAGCCCTGCTCACCTGGCATCAGTTCCTCATTTGTAAACTACTGCTGTGTTTAGTTATGACACGAGCTGCAGGAAATTTATATTCCTGTATTATGAATCCCTCATGAAGTGCTGCCACTCAGCATTTTTGTATGTTTCATTTATCCTACATTCTCAGGAAATTCCTCTGCACTTTTGCACTAAAGCAATTTTTTGTAAGCAGCTACGAGATCTCAACAATATCTATTTTAATATTTTCAAGTCCCGGTACAGCTGTAAATACAAAAAGCCAAAATGCAAAGGTAAATTTGTGAATAGCCTTTTCTTCACAGACAGTGAAGGAAAATGGCAAATATATCACCACAGGAGCCAGAATTTTTGCAATGGAATGTCTTAGGATGCTAGAAATCACACAGATCACTAGCAAACAGAATACAATACTTGAATTTGTTCAGGAAATACAAGAATATGAAATGGGAGATCAAGCTCTTTATATCCATGGGTATGGATGTTTTGCTTTGCCTATTACACTGACTTTATATCGACACATGGCTATGGGCATGGTTCACGTGCATACAGAATGGTTATAATCTGTTGTGCTGGAGGAAGTGTGTCTTGTTTCCCTCTGCTACACACTGTGTCTCAGAAAAGAAGATCTAATGCATAAAATGTGCCACTTCACATGACAAATCCAAGGAGCTTAAAGGAGAAGAAAATCTATTCATCACTTCTTATTCTGGCAGCTCGAAGCCATCCTCAGTGCAGCAGGTGCTGCTGCAGCAAGTGCTACTGCAGCAGTGGAAATAGGGCCTAGCTTCACTCTGCTGTCGGTTGGTTGGTTTGTTGGTTGTTTTTTTAATGCAGGCTGCAATACTTTTCCTAAGAACTACAGATTCCATATGTAAAGCACATTTATATTATAAGACAAACCTGAACAAAACTTCTTTTGGGGAGAAATGGGAAAGTCAAGGAAAGACATAGTATTTGATTTAATCCTACTAAGCAATCTGCAAAATTCCTGCCTTACTTTTCTTAGAGACAGTAACCTCAGAACAAATTCCATCTAAAATGAAAAGTTAAAGGAAAATTAGAAAAAAAAATCCAAGAACATGCTGCTCAAAGCAAACTAAATATGCAATGATCTGCTTACAGTGAGAAGTTTGGTCGTGATTCCAGCATCGACCACAGCCTTGTGCATAGCACGCAAAGTCTCCAGCTCTGGAGCAGCAATAAACACTACGTAGGGCATGAATTCTGAAGTCCTCAGTATTTTCAAGGCCTAGGAGCATGGAAAAAGAAAGATAAAACCCAAGTTTGAGAGTGACTCACCACATGTTCCTGTTTCCTAAGGGGCACTGCAAAACTACTCTGTTACAACGGGCAGAAACATGTTCAGCAAAGATTCTTATTTCTGTTTTAGGAACTTCTACACTGCCTTTTTGAAATGCTCAACATCACTCCTTCCTTGGCTAAAAAGATTATTTATTACTCTACAAGACTCCTCTTCCATGCAACATCTAAGCTGTTTTTTCCATCTTTCTAACTCATTCCAGCTAAATGCAAAAATCCAGTTGATATTGCAACCTTTGAACTAGGTAAGAAGCCTTCCAATATAAAGGCAATACCTGTTCAGCATTATACTCCTACACTTGTAGTGCAATATTATAAATACTACATACCTGTGGATTCACATCCAAGATGCAGGTCCTTCCTGTCTGAACAACTTCAAGGATGGAATCGATTTTGGTGCCATAAAGATTTCCTTCATATTCTCCATGCTCTAAATACCTGCCAGCTTTAATATCCATCTCCATTTCAGCTCGTGACACGAATCTGTACGCCTGCCCATCCTTTTCATCATCCCTTGGCTTTCGTGAGGTAACTGAACAAAAAAAAATGTGCAACATAAGTTGAATGTTTTATTTTTGTATCTGGAACACAAATATGAGGCTGGACTCTCTATTAAGTTAGGGAGAGCATAATACACATTAATACAAAATTGTAATATGCTGATTAATTATTCTAGTGTACATTTCCAAACTGAGCAGAGCCTCTCCTGTTCCCTTTATTTCTATTCTTTCTTCTATGTTGCTCACCCACCCATTTGTTTACTTCCTTTATTTATTACTCCTTCATACCATTTACAACACTCATTCATGGCATCTTTTGCATTATTCACTTGATAAAAAAATTGGAGCAGATGACAAAATCTACCCCACCCTGCCCCCCAAACCTTAGCATATACTTTGCTCACTGTATTTGCCCATTTACTCAGGGTAGAATCTCTTGAGACAGCTAGAAAGTGAGCTCAAGTATCAGAAGCCCAGCTACCATAGCAGAGTCTTAGTGCAGCTAATGCTGCTTTCCAGGCCAATTTACCATGTGAAGCAAGTTCAATTCACTGCAGGGAGATTAAAGCCAATACTTAAGTAAAAGATCAGCAATTGTCTTGGGTATTGCTACACTGTACTGTACAGACATCATTTAAGTCAGAAGTTGAAAATAAAATACCAGATTGTTACCCACTTTGCCTGCCCACTACTTGCATTTAATGAGATTTGAACTCTAGAATATATTAAACATAACAGTGTGAATGGATCCCTTTAGCAATACTTGGATCATCACTTGGTGCAATATCACCACTTGATGCAATTTAGTGATGCAAGTGAGAAGAATTGGCCCTGTCCCAGTAATTCCTATCAACCTCATGATTATAGAAAACTCAAATCCCAGGAGAAATGATCCTCTGAAACTATTACCAATAAATGTATTACTAGACCATCAAGTTTTAGCCAAGATTCTACAGAAAGATGAAAATGATAATGGTTAATACAATACCAGCCAAAAAAAAAAATCATCATAACACTTTGAAATACGTTTTGGAGAATGAGCTTTACCAGCTCACAGCCAGAAGATGACTTAACACTTCAGCTACCCACACTGAAAAAAAACCTCACAGCATCACTGCTGGATTAGAACTCAACACCAAGGACTTGCTTCTCCCCACAGCAAAATCAACCTGTTTCAGCCATTTAACAACAACATATATATGTATAAAACCCCCTCACACATCCATTTATGAATAACCAGGAGAATTTTCTTCTCAAAGAAACTGAGGCCACCTGAGATTATTTTTTAAGTAGAGAGGAGAGATTCTGTTTACAATAAACTATGTACTGCATGTGCATGATCAGACTCTCTGATTGCTACGTTGGGAAAGTTAACTTTAATGCTTTTGGAGGGTGTTCAAGAGCTCAAAGCAAAGGCATTTTAACACAGTGTTGTATTAGTTATATGTATTTAAGCATCTACATGGAATTTTAGAGAAACCAGTAAATTTTGAGAGCTTTTTTAGAAAGAAAGAAAGAATTTTAGAAGTAATGAACAGTTTCTTACTATTTTGCCAATACAGATTGCTGAGATTCCCAGGGGAAATTTTCTTTTACAAAGCAACACTGGGAAATCAACCTTGTTATCAGTCACACACAGCAGCTCTTAGTGCCCTGGCCAGCAAATGAGAGACAACAGTTCTGTCATGTTGTACAGTTTATCTGTCAGACCTGTCCCTCCTCCCCTATTATCAGATCTGCTCCTTGCTCACTGAAAATAGAAGGGAACAGACCATTTCTGAAAGTCTGAACTAAATGGCAGACCTGAGAAACTCCACTGGCTCCTCATTACTGAAGACTAGTAGGAGCTTCTGGAATCCTTGCAGCAATTGACAGTGACTGACACTGAAGAAACCTATCAGACTGAAATACTGCACATATAAAATCTCTTCTTCTGCAGCATCAGTAACATTTAAATGCTACTTACAAACATTCTCACTGTCGTCATATGTCAGTTCAGTTTTCTGAGAAGATGAAGAACCTTTTATTTTCCTACTCCATACAGTTTCTATACTCTGACCAAATTACTCCTAGCCTGAATCACTGGGATAAACACCAGATGTTTTCCTGATAACCAGAGACTCAAAGTGTGACATTACAACAGGAACGCAGACAACTTACATGGCACTGTAGTTCCAAACCTAGTGGGATTCAGTACTATAAACCTGTTCTTCAAACTTCTGCGCCCCACACCTTGGGCTCCAATTAAGACCAGTGTCTTCCTCTGAAAAGGAGGCATTTTGGCTACTTCCTCATAGATCTGGATTTCATGACGATCAAATTCTACAGTGAGAAACGTACAACAAATGGTTAACAGCCAGTACTGTAAGAAATAAAAAAGAAATTAAGCAGTCCTGCTATATATCAACAGACCACATGCAAATATAAATAGCACTCAAAGGGCATTAATTCTGTTACAAGCTTTCTTGTTTTAAATTGGTACTGGAATAAAATAGTTACCCCTTCATGGACAGCATAAGGTCAGATAATTACCTTCTCTTCCAAGGAGAAAATTCAACACTGATCATAATGGGAAAACTAATTAACAATTACTGAGCTTTCACTGAATCCCAAAATGGTTGAGGCTGAAAGGTACATCTGGAGAGCACCTGGCCCAACTCCAATGTTCAAGCTGGGCCACTTAGAAATGGTTGCCCAGGACCATATCCAGATGTCTTTTGAACATCTTCAAGGAAGGAGGCATCATAACCTCTCTGTGCAAACTGTGCCAGGGCTCTGATACTCTTACAGTGGAAAAGCGTTTCCTGACACTCAGGGGGAACTTCCTGTGCTGTTGCTTGGGGCCTTTGGGCCAGTCTTTGGGCTCCTCTGCAGACAGCCTGGCTTCTTCCTCTCTGTACCTGCTCTTCAGGTGTTTATACACATTGACAAGATCCTACCCAAGCCTTCTCTTCTACACACTGAACAGCACCAGCTCCCTCTGCCTTGTCCTGTAGGAGAGATGCTCCAATCCCTTCATTACCTTTGTATGTCCATATCTCTCTTGCACTGGGAAGGAGCTCAACACCAGAGCTGAGTAGAAGGAAAGCAACAAAGCTTTTCTTCCCCTTCTCTTTTAACACACAGTTCTTCCCTGACTTCTACCTACCTGGTGTAGGTTTGATGTACTCAGCACCACTATCACTGGTCACTATTGCTTCTATAAAAACTATCTGACCTATCAAATATTACACTGCAAATCTTTTAGCTTTGGATACACTAGACTCTGAAAGTTTAGAAGCCTAGAGAACTTTGACTCACATGTAATATTAAGAGATACCTGCATTTCTTGTAGTGAGATACATCATCTTTTTCTTTTTTTTGCTGCTTATTGTTCCACAGAAAGGCCCTAGAAATAAAAATTGAGACAAGCTCATCATTTGTGTTAAATGTGTTTTACCAAGGCTCACTTACATGTACAAGTTTAGATTAATCACAGTTACTAGGACTATTTTAGACTTTTCTAAGTCTAGGGCAGAAGATCACATCTATTGTCTTAAGACTTCAACTGGTACAGTAAGAACCAAACACAGAGGAAAAAAAAAAATTTCTTAGAAAGTTTTGTCAAAAGCAGCATCAAAATCCATCAGACAGGTTTAATTGATAAACTTTCAGTGCATACTAGAATACCTCATTTTGTAAAAAGAGCTAATTCTTACACCTGACACTTTCCCACCTCATTTAGCTTTACATCAGCAGGTGGCAAAACTGATTCACATATCTATGAAGACTAAGCATAGACTTTAGACTTTGTCCCCCCATCAAAGCCAAAATATAATAATTAGCTTTTTGCAATATTCTGTGTATTCTCACACAGCAGTTTTCTAGTATCTACAAAGTCAGGAAAAGCAAAACAAATGGAGACAGAGCAAGATCTATTTCTGAAATTCATTAAAATCTCACCTGAGCTGTCCCAATCCCTTCTAACAAAGGCCTTTCTCTTCTCCTCCAGGAACTGGCTAGGAATAAGCCCTGCACTTCCTCCTTCTTTGACATGACTGGCCTGGGGAAAAAAACCAAAAAACAAACAAACAAACAAACAAAAAACACAAACAAACAAACAAAACCACAAGTAACTTGTGAGAAGCATCTGTTATCATCAGCATGGTGCTGACTGACTACATTTACTTCTGAGACTTGGAAATTCAAACTTAGATGTGGATACAAAAATTCTGTCTCATAGTAATAATGTCCTGCCACTAAGTATTAAAATTCAGGAAAGTTCAATAAAACAGATAAAAGTTTCATTACTGGTTCCCATTAAGTTTGTAAGCTCCTATAGCCATCAAAATCCTAAATGGAATGCTATGGCTGTAGACATTGAACTCTCAAGTGACAAAACTCAAGACTTTCTAGTACATAGTACACTTCTTCTGTACTCTTGAGCTGCTCCAAAGAGGTTCCAGTGGAACTTATTCACTGCAATTTCACAAACAGCTAATGTCATTAACACAGGCCTAAATCATGCCTTCAGGCTTTCTGCACTAAGTAACAACAGATGTAAAATGTGAGTAATTTAAGTATTCCTACCAAAAGTTTGGCTAAGATTATCTATAAAATAATTTCATGGCAAGCTCAATTCTCAGCAAGCACACTGTTACGAAATACTACACATTCTCCATGGCTGGTTGCCCTGTCTCTTGCTAACAGGAACTGTTTGCTTTTCATCCTGTACATTTTCTCCTATGCCTAACTGATTTTTTACAGTTAGCAGGTTTTCAGTATCAGTCTAGCATTTCTAGAGAGCACAAGGAAAAACTTTATTTCTTTTCCCAGTGGCATAATCTGCAGAGCAATACTTGCACCACACTATACTCATGTAACATTTAATTTTTACCACCGATTTGAGTCCTTGAAGTTTGTCTCCTGGACTCCCACAAGTTACAACTGGAGAATTTGGAAAGCAATACAGAAGACAGCATGTAAGCTAAATGTCAAACTGCTATGGAGTTTTGGAGTGTCTAACTTCTGAAACTTACTTGGCAGTAACAAATTTTCTGCCTTCCACCCCACTTTCTATTCTTTCTGTTACTACTGTCACCAACAAGCAACAGAATTTAGCAACAGTTGTTGATGTATATTCAAATCTGTTGCCTTTATAAAGAAGTCATAAATACAGTGCTCTCAAGTGATGCCTGGCTCACTGTTGCTTGTTATCTGGCAAAGCAATTTAGCAATTCAGGGTAGAAAAGGAAATTCAAAACATTAAACTCTGCCTAGATTGCCACTGCCACTTGCAATTTGAGCATCTCAGTTAAGAAAAGTGTCTTAAAGGTTAATTTGTCCTACTTCAAAAGGCACTGATGATGTTTAATTGTGTGTATAGTGTCCTGAAAAAACAGAATTAGCCTAAGCACTGGCTTACATGATTTCTACTGAAGGGCAACAACCTTAAAGCAGGGTGAACTGCTAACATTTGAAACAGTGCCAAACACCTTGTGAACATGCATGTTACAGCTCACAGGCACTGACCACCACTGTAGAAATAAAAGGTACAGCTGCTCTTCAAATCCACTGGGTTAATCTCCCCCTGTCTCTCTTCAACTATGAGCACTCAGGAAGGAGCCACTTCTTCCACAGCCACCATCAGGGAAGGCTTACCACAAGTAACAGTCAACCTAAGACTCCCTGCTAGAAATTATCCACTTCAAACAGATTATGGAATGTCTAGGCTTTTGATACAGGAACAAAGACAAATCAACAGCAGCAACAGCAAAATGAATGTTGGAGACAATTTATACCATTCAATTCTCTCTAGTATTTCAATTGTTTCTATCTTCATACTAGCTTGAAACTGAATTATAGTGTAAATATTTTTCTGTTAATATACGTAGTTCACAATTGAAGGAGTTTATTATTAAAGCAACTAGTGAAGCATTTCAATTTTTTTTTTTTTAATCTTTTTACCAACCTGCCACCAGTTTGGATCTTCCCGGTTTACAATCTGAAGAATTTCTCCTTTAGAAAACTTCAAACCTGCTTCTTTGCATGGGATGAGGTTGTCATTATATGGATTATAGTCAAAATGACACTTCACAAAGACCTGAAATGTGCAAAAATGTACACAGCTTAAATATTATACAATACATTCTGACTAATTTATCAAACTGAAGTCACACCTTTACCTACAGCATAAAAGGTTGGACATGATCAAAGTTGTACTTGGCAAGCAAAATACAATCTATGGAAAACACTGGCATGCACCAGCTGAGAGAGCAGAATAATCAGCAGAGCAAGCTTTGGCTGAAGGAGACATTTGGACAATGTATTATGAAATATTCATTTTTGCATTTCAGTATATACAACCCAATTAGTATTGGGTTTAAATTACTTAAAAATATGAAAAATTCTCAGAACGTGAGCTCTGTATTCAAGGCCTGTGGAATCTTAAGGATTAATTTTGCCACAAGATCAATGTTTTCAAAAGAACAGATATATGACTGCTTGAGACTGGAATTTGATGCAGGGGAATAAAGAATAAGTTGCATCAGTAGACTGGAAACACCTTTGACTTTTTTCTGCCAGTTTGGGGAGCAAAGGAAGCAGAGCACCTGCCTCAAATACAACACACTCCCGCAGCATGTACTCAATGTAAGCACAGCCTACTTTACTCAAGGGCATTAGGACCCACCACCAGGAGGAGTGTCTTGTAAGACGTTTCAAAGGCACTGATCTAGAGCAACAAGTTACTTGTTCCTGGAGACCTTGACAGCTTACAGCAACAGCAGGAATAGCCACCATCCAAGTTCCTGCTTAGGTCAGTATGTTCAAGTTCATCTGCTGAATTCAGTATGCTTGTCAATTCTATCAAACAGATGAGTTGGGCACTGATCACGCTATGAATGCATGCAGTTCACTGCAGCGTAGCCGGTTTGTGGCAATAAAGCACCGAGCAGCAGTTCTGATAGAATTGTTAGAAGTGTGCTACTGACCTGTTGAGGAATTACAGTGTCTCTGTAGCTGGGGAGAATCTTCAGAGTGACACTGCCACTAATATTTTTCAGCAGTTCCTGCAATTCTTTCGGATTGTTTCCCACCTCATGGCCGTTCACCTCTTTAATGATGTCACCTACATGCAGAAGACCTTGTCGATCTATCATTCCTCCATGGAGAATCCGTGCTATTACCAGGTCATTGTTCTCAACTCTAAAGGTAACACCCTGAAAGGAGGTATGTGACACCCAGTTAACCACAGATTTTCTTCACTTCCATTTGACCATTACCTCAAGCAAAGGATACAGCTATGAGATACTCTACCTACCCCAATGAAAACAGTAATAGTTACTACAGTGTAAGTATTCTTAGCACACAGATAAGCATCAGGGGACACAAAAGTACTTTCAGACAGGGTTTTCATATGACTGAACAATGACTGTATTGTTCTTGAGTGCATGCAATCCTGGCATTTTCTATCAGGACCAAACAGATGTTGCATTAGACAGTTATGCTAGCAAGGCATTCCACCTATCCCATAAATTCTTAAAGAGAACAGGATGGAGAACACACAAATACCTTATTTCAACCTCTCAGTAGTGATCCTATCACCCATTAAATTACACAGGAAAACAATGGAAATAATGAAAACATAATGAAAGAGATTAGGCACATGCAAACGTTATCACTCATACTTTAAATTGAAGACAGACTCATCTTCAGTTACATACCAGTGGTTCTCCTGCTCTTTTGTGAATTCCAAGGATACGAATAGCATCTACAGGAACTATCTGGTTGTTCACTGAAGAATTATTGACTTCTGGGCTAGAAGGAGGGGAATCATAGCATTTTGAAGCCACAATATCATGTGCTTCCAAGAGTGACTGCAAAGGAACAGAAAAAGCCTCAATTTAAATCATAAAATAACCATTTGCAAAAGGATTTCATGTTGAGTAACTACTGAATGTGCCTCTTTGGGACCAGATCGTAAAAGGATCACAACAGGATTTTACTCCACATGGAATGGTGCAAAAATTGGCTTACAAGTACTCAGATGGCCTGATGAGCCTGCTGTCTTGGCAAATATGCTCCCTTGTAAGTGCAAATGCTACTTCTTAAAGAAGTATAGGAGAAATGTAATGAATGTGGGAGGAATATGTAATCTTGCAGGTAAGAAGATGGGAAAATAAGTACCTAAAATACTATTTCTCCTAATGAGACAGTATCTGAGCAAATGGTTAAAGTAAACAACCCAGAGCAAAAAATAAATTAAAAAAAATGGACGTAACTCATTATTAGATGCTTGTGTTTAATGCAGTGAAATTTTCATCCACAATAATTTGGATAGTAAGAGGTGTGCAAGGATTTCTAGTAATCTGCAGAATGAGTGCTTTCTGCTTCCATAAAGCCAAGGCAAATAAATCCAGTTGGCAGAAGTCACTTTACAGTTAATCAAGATTTTACAGTAAATGCTCTTTTCATCAGGTCACATGCATCAGTTCACAAAATATCAGAAAGAGATAAAAAAATACAATCATTTTTGGAAGACAATGCAATTTAGACTTGGTTTTCCAATAGAATATACTTATACATCTTTTCTTTAAATCTTAAGATAATATATACAGGTAAAATAAGATCAAACTTACAAAATTAGGCAATGGAGACTTTCTTAAAGAGGAAAAGGGGCACCCTGTAGCCACTATATGTGGTAGTTCAAGACAAAGCATCCCTATAGCCCAGACAGCCTCACTGGCAGATACAGAAAGAAAAGGAGCAAGTAGAAGAGATGCCTACTAGGCTTCAAACCACAGTTTTGTTTCAAATAGTGGCCTGATGAGATACAGTCTTAAGTCATATAACTGACTGGTATCAACTAAGTAGCTGAGAAGACACCACAGGGACTATCACTGAAAGTGACACACACACACACACACACTGGAGGAAGACAAAGCTGAGCATGCAACGTTTAAGCAAATTTAACAATTTTGCTATGCACTCTGCTTCATCCTTCCGTAAGCCACTTCTAACCTCAAAGCTGCACAACCATATAAGTTTAGGGCCAAGCTCAACATGGAAGCTCTGAAAGTGTCACAACCCTGAACAGTTGCTTTAATCTGCCCATTACATGATCACCCTGCTGATATTAGGAGGAGGTATTAATTCACTTACTCTGCCCTTGCCATTGCGATTGTAAAGACAGCTGCTTATTGTGGCTGCTGATATTGTGATCATAAACCAAATCAAATTAAATAGGAAAAACAATCATTTATTTAATTCAAGCAGCTGTCAGATGGTAACAATTTCTAATTCTTCATTATCCAAGGCACATCCAGTCCAGGAACCAGAACAGATCTCTCTCTGCCAATGTTTGCAAGCAACATTTTTGGATCTTTCTGAATTTCCAAAACGAAACCAACTAGCATCAACGACACATTTTAACACATTACTGCTGACGAAGCCAGGTAGATACTTGCCTCTTTTCCTTTTTGGCCACATGTTAAAACAAACTGTTACCAAACTTTTTGTCCACAAACCATGAGATTTCTCATGGAGCCTTACACATAACCATGCCCTTAGTGGTCATATAATTTATGGATTACAACCTGATCCACAGTCAAAGAAGACTGCTAAGCTAACAGTCTTTGTCACCCTAAGTTCTCCGTAAGACTGTTCAGTTCTTAAATCTGACCCCATTCCACATTCTGATCCTATTTATTCACTCAGTTATTCATTCATGCAGGATAAGC
Source organism: Indicator indicator (assembly GCF_027791375.1). Classification (NCBI taxonomy): domain Eukaryota; kingdom Metazoa; phylum Chordata; class Aves; order Piciformes; family Indicatoridae; genus Indicator; species Indicator indicator. The sequence goes on along the minus strand of NC_072020.1, from coordinate 26,557,169 downwards.
ATGAATTCTTTCAGCTATCACTTAACTACAGAATCTTTTTCCTGCTATTTGTGTGATGACAGAGTCACAGAGGACTATCGGGACTGTACATTGCTGCCCACAATTATAAAATGGTTTCTTTAAGAAAAGTAGATTGGTTTCTCAAAATAAGCCACACTTACTACCTTCCTACACTTAATTCTCAGTTCTGAAACTCAAGAATTCATACCAGTGTTAAGATAGTTTCCCCAGCTAGTCAGGTCATGGCACGCAGCCCTGAAGAACACCTAAACAAAGCCGCTTGGCAACAGGAGCCATGTGTCTGTATCCACTGCCAGCCTACTCTCCAACATTTTATGTCACTCAGTTACTTATTTCAGTAACGTAGCTGCATGATCTGAGAAATGCAGCTCCATGAACTCCACTTGTATGACATCCTGTGTTCCTGCAACTCCCAAGCTCCCCTTTTCCATACTGCTGATGGAACACTTGAAAAAAGTACTGCCCAAGTCTGCAAGACAACATGGACTGAATACTCAACAACCATAAAATGGTTCAAAGTTTCCTCCACATAACATATGTGAACAGGGTCAACTGACTATCTAAGACTGGGTAACTGTAGAAGGGTTTTCAGGAAAAAAATGGCAAAGTTGCTGCAATAAGACACTGCAAAAGATACTGCACAATAGACATGAAGTTGTGTGTCAGACATTATCTCTTTGTGCAAGACACTCTCATGAAGTAATTCATAAACTCAGAACATATTAACTGCTTTACAGTACTTTTTTGGTGGCTGTACTTATTAGGTTAAAAAAAGAAAAAAAGTAAGTAAAAATTCAGTAAGGAAAGAAAAAAATAAACATCCAAGGCTCTCTACAGTGCTGAAGCCAAGTTAAAAAAAAAAAATCGGTTTCCTGAAAAAAATGGCAGCACAATCTATAGAGCTATGAAGAACTGTCTGCCCTCTATGATAACTATTTCCCAAACTGTGATCCAATAGAACCATTAAGTTACAAATTGATGGCTAGGGTGGGGGGCAATATTAAAGAGTAGAACAAGTGTAGGGTCTTGCATTCAGAACTCCTTTCCTAATACTTCAGGACTCAGAAGTACTTAAAATATTTCTGTTCCTCTTTCGTGCACAAAATAGGTGCCGGACTTCTCTGATAATGCTGTTTACGTATTAGAACTTAATAAATGGACTGCAGGCCTCTAAATGCACATATGAAAAGACAACTTTTTTAATGGCTGTTCTGGAAAAGTGAGGAAATTGTTTAAGATCTTAGAGAAATCAGGGAAGCTGGTAAGGAGATATGAATATGTGAGAAAAATAACCCTATGAATTCAGATCTGTCTAGGACGTAACTTCAGATCATTTTTCTAAATGAAGCATTTCAAAGATTATGATTAGCCATTATAAAGCTAACTCTTAGAAAAAATATTGGCAGCTTTTCAGATTAAGTATTTTATTGCCAGTAGAATCTACTATTCAGGATGAATGGCTTGCATAATTCTTGGAAAGGGGAAAGTAACTGAACAAGTTCTATAAGCAGAAGAAGTGATTCTTCTGCATGCTTAACCACATCAACAGTGCGATACTTTCAACTCCTTCCTCTTCTCTCTAGGCAACCTCTCTTACCACTCTCTCCTGCTCTCCAGCTACAGTCTGGTAAGGCTTGCTCTAACCTCTAAAGCAGTGCATGTGCCAGCTGGCTCCTCAGTACACACACTGCCCTGATGGCCAGCCATCAACACTGTGAAATTCCTAAGAACTTAGTATCTTACACATTTTGACCTCTGAAAAGCTCAGCTAAAACTAAAACACAAAAAATTAAATGGAAGAAGACAGGAATGAAAGGGCAAATGAAAAAGGGAGGAGGGAGCAGACAGTCAAACATAATAGTCAAACATGCACCTGTACTCCAGACGTCAGTCTCTCCCCAGTGTTTTTCTATAAAAATGTTTAAAAGAAATGTAGGTCTGTAATTCGGTATTTTGAGCAGTACAATGTACAGTCAGTAAGGTATTGCACTGTATGTGGCACTTGTACGTCAAGGCAGGTTACAAACGCAAGAGGACACCGTAATAAAGCAGCACCATTCATCTGCAACCTGCAGAATCAACCTCCTAAGCAGTTACACAATGGAGTCCATGAAACTTTTAAGAGTCACGCCAAGGTAGCTTGTTTACACATTTACTGAACTGGAGAAAGGATGCAAATTACATTTTCTGTGATTGCAAATTACATCGTATTTTGCCTTTGTTCCTTCTTGCAGAATCTGGAATATGCATCTTTGCGCCCTGTGAGGCACAAAGGAGAGCACTTTTTTGTTGACTATTCAGTTACTTTTCTGTTTTCTTTTCAAAAAGAGACATACAGCCTCCCCCAGCCTTAGAAAGAATACCCAGGAGTATAGTGAAAGAGGCAGCATGCAATTGTGTTCATAGCATGCAATAATCATGAGATGAATTTTTAAACTGAGTTCCAAGAAAGAGTCAACAAACTAAGCCAGTAAGTCTGATGTTGACACTAAACAAATTAATTACTTCCACACAGAACAGAATGATTGGACAAAATAGATCATGAGAAAGCATCAACAGGATGCTTTAATAAAGGGAAGTCATCCTTCTCAAATCTAGTTAAGTAGAAAGAGACACCAAACAAAGCCACTATATGGTAAGCAGTAAGGCTCTCAAGTAGATGAAAATATTGGTTAAGAGAAAAATTTGGGCCAGGAATTATTAGTTTCCAAAATTTGTGTACCCGGAGGATTCAACACAGACTGCAAGAGAAAACACAATCCTAGTTTAACATAGTAACTGACAGACTCAGAAGTGGTATCTCAGAGGTTTCAACAGTATGAAACCAAACCAAAACCACAAACCCCCTCTATATTTACTGAGCCTAGAGGTACCTCTTTCTTTACTGAGAGCGCAGTCAAACACTGGAACAATTAATGCCCAAAGCCTCTATCAGTGTTCAACAGCATTTGGACATTGCACCTAATAACATACTTAAATTTCTGATCAGCCTGAAATGGTCAGGCAGTTGGATTACATGATTGTTGTAGTTCCAACCAAACTATTTTATTCACCAGCTATACTAGGAATTTTTAAATAATGAGTAGGAGGTGTCATGGAAATTATTACACCACCTCATAAATCCACACTGCTGTGAATGACTCTGGGAAGCTGTCTGCAGCTTTGCTTCCCCTTTTTTTTTATTTATTTGACACAGACAGACACATACACAATGAAGTCTCTCAAATCAAGAGTAGCAAGGGAAAACATGACTAAGAAAACCTGTTCCCTTTCTTCCTATGTAAGAACAAGGAAATATTAAGTGACACTGATAGGAGAAAGTCTCAAAACCAGAACAGCTTAGTCTCCACTCTGATGGTGGATGCTCTGAATGCCAGAGCTTTACACAGGTTCAAAGAACAACTGAACAAGATGATGGAAGAAAACACTACCACAGATGGATACTACTTCACACTGAGAAACCTGAGCAACAAATCACTAAATCTTCACAGAACATTTTGGAAAGTATTGATTTTGGGCTTGTCCTAGCCTAACAGCCTTCATTTTTTGACTACTGCTGGTAACTGGGAAGGCAAACAGAAGATACACTTGCTAAACGGAACTTTAACGTACAATTAGGAAGTACTAACAAAAGATCAGAGTAAAATTGTGAAGTTAACAAAGCATATATGTAATTTCAAGTCTGGTCTCTATAAACCAATACAAAACATACAAGAAATAACATACATAATGGCATTTTTGTTCACCAGCAACTTTGGAACTTCTGAATTAAATGTGTTCAGGCTTAAGCCTGAACTAATGGAATAACTAACACCAGCACCACTTTGTGCCTCACTTAAATATTGTCTATTTACCCTAATTGAATTTCTTATTTGATCTCTGTCTCTTACAGGCCATTGCCAGTCTCCACCACAAAGAGTCTTTGCCCAGGTGGCCTCTGGTCTTTGCCATCTGTCTCCAGAGAGAGAATCGACACAGTGCATTTCAAAGACAGTCTACTCCAGCACTCTACTTCCTAAATCCTTTTTGACTTTTGATTTATTCCTTTCTACTGGTCAGCTCTACTTTATCTAACATAATGGATTTTTGTCAGGTATGTCACTGCACCAGCTGGCCCCCAATTCCAGTCTTTCTGTGCTGTAACTACCAGCTCCTCCAAACATCCTCTTCTTTTCCAGTACTAATTTCTGCTAAGGGATCATAGACTGACTTGCAGGTTCCCTCTACCAGTAAGTCTCCAAATCACAGTCTTTGATCCCTTAGCTATGATGCCCTTCTGAACAAGTAAGAGCACAGAGGAGGCCAACATACTGCTCTTCAGAAGAGGCAGAGGAACTGCCAGCACTCAGAATAGCTACTACCTCAAAAGCTGAACTTTTAAAGCACTCCCTTCTCCAACAGGCTACAACACAGCTGGATAGCATTCCCGGTGTTTATCTACATTAAACAGTAATGCACCCCACTGCTATGTCTGTATAATGTTTAACTGAAAATTTAGGAAATAAAGTGTATTTAAACTTAGATAACTAAAAAAATGTCTAGAACCCTACACCTGTCTGCCAAAAGAAGCACATTTATGCTACGGCAAAAGGTTTAATTATGTTCTACAGAATACTTATAGCTAAGTACTAAGTCATCTGAAACCTGCCTAGCAAATCCAGAATCTACAAAGGATTTACAAACCCTAATCTTCAAGGGTTGGTACAGAAGCTAGTAATAGAATTGTAGCAGGATGGAAAAACATCTGCTTTTGACAAGGATCTGTCAAAACTTCAGTGAAGTAGAGCAACAGTGAGAATGGCAAAAAGTCTCAACTTAAGCTGCAGTGCAGATAACAGCACAGAAGGATCACGTTCCTTCACTCTGCAAACTTACACAGGAGCATGAATGCCAACAGCTGAGCTGCAATGCAGAATCAGGCACTGAGACCCCTGCAAATTCTAAGGATGAAGCCTTCATGGAATTGTTACAGCAACTTCAGTCATAAAGGAAGCAAATGTTTGTCCAAGAAACTCCAGTGTATTTTAACACAACAAGTAAACATACTCTCGATGTGGTAGAAAAGAATAACATCATGCTCATTTTAAACCCCACATGGCTTCTGTTTTACCTTTCATTTGGAGTAAAATCCTACATAATCATGTTTGCTATAGTTCAGGTTTTGTTTCATTTTTATTCCTAGATCCATATGTGGACCCTAATACAGTAAGTTGGTAATGTACAGTAAAAAGGTGGCACCTGAAAATGAGGTTCCTTGAGTATTCCAACCAATTCTGCAATATTTTCATCTTTATTTACTAAGGGACTGATGTCTTCGAGAATTTCATTCACCAACTCCAGGTTGTTGTCACTGACAGCCTCAAGTTTAGAATCTTCCAGTCGCTCATGAGCCTGTAAGATTAAATATATGAGACTATACTGTAAATAAGTTTCAAGTAGATCCAATTTATAAATCTCTTATAAAATTTCTCAGTGCAGCCTTTAGCAGGAAAGCCTGAAAAAACAACACAGTATAATCTGTACTGCTTGTAACTGCTGAAGGATTTTACATAACTCCAAAAACTTTATGTGCAGCACCTGTCAGAAATGTTTGTATGCCCTTATTCCATGTAACATCTGTGTTACAGACACCAAACAGTCCTCTCTGAAGAGTATAGGGCCTCAGATCCATTCTGCTTCAGAACCCAGTACAAGTACACCTTCTAGAAGGACAAAAAGGAGCTATGAGATCTGCTCAGAACAAAGTCTGCAAAAGGAGCATTTACTCCAGGGTCCTCCCACTCAAACACCATCAAAACAGCAAATTCTAAAGGAAGGTCTGCATAACTAAAGGAAACACAGAAAGACAGCTAACAGGATCCTGGGCTGCATTAAGAAGAGTGTTGAGCAGCAGGTTGAGCTCTACTCAGCACTGAGTACTGTGAACGGTTCTGGACATACTTGAGAGAGTCCAGTGAATGGCCATGAAGATAATGAATGGACTGGAGCAGATATATCTCTCCTAAGATGAAACCCATGAAGAGCTGGAACTGTTCAGCATTGAGAAGACAAGGCTCAGGGAGGATCTCACAATGAAGGGATGGTGCAAACAGGACAGAATCAGGCTCTTTTCAGTGGTGCCCAGTGACACAACAGGAGGCAATGGGTACAAATGAAGCACAGGAGGCTCTGTCTAACATAAAGAAACATTTTTTCCCACTGTGAAGGTGACTGAGAACTGGCTCAGCATGCCCTAAGAGGGTGGGGTCTCCCTCCCTGGATATATTCAAAAGCTGCCTGGACATAGTCACACACAACCATAGCCAGGTGGCCCTGCTTTTGTAGGGGGCTGGACCAGATGCCTTTCTGAGGTGCCTTCCAAACTCAATCGTTCTGGGATAATCCCTTTCCAGACCTACTGATGCAGACATAATTCTTTCTTGAACACTGAATGCTCAAAGCTCCAACTTTTCAATGAATTTAAGTAGCAACAGAAACATCTCATAAATCCAAAAGCCTAACTTACTTATTGCAGTTAGTGCTGTCTCATAAATTAGAGAATAAGAGGAGGCCAAAAATAACAGATTCTCAATGCATTCAATTAAGAGTTATTTACAGCACCATAATAATAATAAGTTCCAAAAGAGAACAATTGCTTTGGCACATAAAAATACAAGTAATAAATATATTTGGAGTCATCTATGTATACTTCCCATATATATAATTTGAAGGCATGTGCACACATCTATTTTCTTATTAGTGCTTTAAAGCAGATATTAAAATAAAATTTTACAAAACCCAGAAAACTTTGTTTCCTGAAATCTTCTGAACATGACATTCTAGTTCATGTCTATTAAATGGCATTTCTGCAGAACTGCTGATCAAAGACTGGGAAGGCTAACTTAACACAGAGAAAGACATTTCAAACATTCCCCAACACCAACACACACAAGCCAAAGCACCATGATTACAAAGTCACAGGAAGCTGGCACCTACACACATTCTCCTTGATAAGGGAATGCTGCCTTGTATATAATACATAAAGAATATTCTTGTACAGCATGTTGAAAACACAAATCTATTTCTAAACATACTTCAACTCCAAAACCTTTATAAGACTTGAGAATACAGTTTACCTTCTTTCTCATTAATTTTCTTCAAAATACTATCACTAACAGAGAGCATAATCTAAATACAAATATCCTCATCCTTCACCTCAAAATTAAGGCCATGTATATATACTGAGGAACCAAAAGTTTATCAGTCAACAGCCTCTGATCCTGTAATAATTTAAGGAGTAGCAGGATATGGAATAGTATGAATATTTAAGAGAAGGCTGTAGGCTATGCTGTAATACTAAAATGTGACTGCAGAAAAGAAGATATGGTTTTGAGGTTCAAAAGAATAGTTAACAATTCAGGAGAAGAGAATCTTGAAAAACAGTTCAGTAGCAAAACTGAGCAAGGCTCTTGTCTGTTCCAAATTCAACTGTTTTCAAAACAAGCACAGCAATTCTAAAGGCTAGATAAGATTGAACATAAACCTCAGCACAAGTAGGACATACAGCTGTTGGAATGAGCCCAGAGAAGGACCACAAAAAATTATCAAAGGACTGAATACCTCTCCTGTGAAGAAAGGCAGAAGATTTGGGGTTATTCGTCTTGGGGAAGAGAAAGCTCTGGGAACACCTTACTGTAGTATTTCAGTACTTAAATGGGGCCTATAAGGAAGATAGGGAAAGACTTTTCAGCAGGGTCTGATGCAACAGGATATGGGGTAATGTTTCTGAACTAAAAGAGCCTAGTTATAAGGAAGATTTTTTTTTTTTTTAAATGATGAAGGCAGTGAAACACTGGAACACATTGCCCAGAGAGGTGGTAGAAAACCCCTGGAAACATTCAAGGTCTGTTTGGATGGGATTTTGAATAACCTGAACTACATAACCTGAGCTAGTTAAAGATGTCCCTGTTCACTGCAGGGGCATTGGAATAGATGACCTTTAAAGGTCTCTTTCATCCCAAGCCACTCTATTATTCTATAAACATCAGTAAAGAACAAGAAAACACATCATACACTGGTAGCAGTTACTTTCCCTTTCCCTTACCACTCACTGAAGAATGAAAAGGTACAGTGGAAGAACCCTAACCCAAAAAGCATCTGTAATTTCTGCCTCAATTCCTTTACTCTAGAAAGAAAACGTGTGATGTTAAGGTAACACAAAGATTAGCCACTTTTTGCATTGCAAAATATTATAAACTATCTACTATGTTTATTGCATGCCTTGATTTTTTTTAAGGACTGAAAAGAAAAAATAAGTTGTTATGGTCCATGGTACAGTTCCCTAAATTTCTTTTTGTCCTTTTTGGGGATACTTTACATAATGATTCGTTTTAATAGCCAACTAATAAAGAAAAATGGAAAAGATTTTATGTTTCCAACCTGGTCTGAAATAAATCTACTTAAATAATTTAACCTCTCAGGCTTCTGAGAACTGCCCACTCTGTTAAACCTACCTCTTCTAACAGAAAACCAAGTTTTATGTATTTTTACAGACAAATGGATATAGATGAACTATACATAGTTCATGAAATGTGTTGCTGTTTTGACCTTGCCCTTATTTAGCTCTGCTGGTTAGGACACTTTTTGGGTTTAATTCCACAATAATTACAAAAGGAAACAAGTGCAGTCATGCCATATGAACACAATTAAAGCCTTTCAGCATTCTAGATAAAGCAAGTTTATAGTTAAGAATCTGTCTCCATTACAAGCATTTTTTTACATCTGCTAGTCATTAAATTCCACATAATTGTAATTGGCCATTAAAGCCCAAATTCTTGAGAAGAAAAAAAAAGAAAATGCTTCGCAATGAACATTTTCTTCATGATAAGTATTAAATTAAAGATGACCTATGCAGCAGATACTGAAGTTGGAAACAACTCTAAGAAAGAAAATGCTTTTACTTACTCTACTAAAATTTAGTATACAAGTCATGGACAGTGGCATTGAGTGCACCCTCAGCAAGTTCACCAACACCACCGAGCTGTGTGACACGCTGGAGGGAAGGGACACCATGCAGGGGGACCTTGACAGGCTGGAGAGGTAGGCCCAAGTCAACCTCATGAAGTTCAACAAGACCAAGTACAAGGTCCTGCATCAGGGTCAGGGCAAACCCAAGCACTGACATAGGCTGGGCAGGGACTGTTGAGAGCAGCCCTGAAGAAAAGGACTTGGGGGTGCTGGTGGATGAGAAGCTCAACAGGAGCCACCAGTGCGCACTTGGAGACCAGAAAGCCAAACGTATCCTGGGCTGCATCAAGAGAAGTGTGGCCAGCAGGTAGAGGGAGGTGATTCAGCCTCTGTGCTCCAGCCCTCTGATGATCAGAGGCCTGGAGCACCTCTCCTATGAGGACAGACTGAAAGGAGTTGGGGCTGTTCAGTCTGGAGAAGAGAAGGCTCCGAGGTGACCTTATTGTGGCATTCCAGTATCTGAAGGGGGCTACAAGAAAGCTGGGGAGGGACTTTTTAGGATATCAGGTAGTGATAGGACTAGGGGGAATGGAATAAAGCTGGAAGTGGGGAGATTAAGGCTGGACATGAGGAAGTTCTTCACCATGAGAGTGGTGAGAGCCTGGAATGGGTTGTCCAGGGAGGTGGTTGGGGCCCCATCCCTGGAGGTGTTTAAGGCCAGGCTGGATGAGGCTCTGGCCAGCCTGATCTAGTGTGAGGTGTCCTTGCCCATGGCAGGGAGGTTGGAACTAGATGATCCTTGTGGTCCCTTCCAACCCTGACTGATTCTATGATTCTATGATTCTCCCCCTCTGCTCCACTCTGGTGAGACCCTACCTGGAGTACTGAGTCCAGTTCTTGAGTCCCTGTTAGAAGAAAGATATGGACATGCTGGAAAGTGTCCAGACAAGGGCCACGAAGATGAGGACAGAGAGTTGGGATTGTTCAGTCTGGAGAGAAGGCTCTGAGGAGACCTTATTGTGGCCTTCCCGCATCTGAAGGGGGCCTACAAGAAGCTGGGGAGGGACTTCTTAGGATGTCAGGGAGTGTTAGGACTAGGGATAATGGAGCAAAACTAGAAGTGGGTAGATTCAGATTGGATGTTAGGAAGAAGTTCCTCACCATGAAGGTGATGAGACACTGGAACAAGTTGCCCAGGGAGGTGGTAGAAGCCTCATCCCTGGAAGATTTTAAGGTCAGGCTGGATGGGGCTCTAGGCAACCTGATCTAGTGTGAGGTGTCCCTGACAATGGCAGGGGGGTTGGAACTGGATGATCCTTGAGGTCGCTTCCAGCCCTTACAATTCCATGACTCTAAGTCTCTCCCACTACAGTCATCTCATTAACAGAGGAGACATTTCCATTATCTCTAAGTTTATTACTATGCAATGTCTTTCACTTACACTGATTTTTTTGAACAGCTAAACAGAAATAAATTCTTACATGAATTCTTACAGAGTTTTTCTTTCCAGATTTTCATACTGAGCAAAATCCCTGCATAGCAAATATTTCATGCCTGCCCAGAGGGCATTGCTTTCAGATGTCTATTCATATTAAAGAGACAGCTACATTTAAGTGAACTGGGTTTTCCTCATGCAAAGTTCAATTTTATGAAGTAAGAATGAGTGTAAGTGCTATGCAATACTGACTGCATCTCCTACTGGTAAGATCAGCTACATTTTAAGAACAGGGTCCAAAGACTTTTTCTGTAAGTATCATCATACATACTTTTAATTGATGACTAGTATCTATAAATCAAGTATTTTCATAATGCAAGACCAAAAATAAGGATAGCCTATGTCTCAGAGCATTACTGAGACCCAGGAAAGGGCATGAAGGAAAGATTTCCCTAGGCTGATCAGGTTGTTTTGAGCCAAGAACAAAAAGAAAACTTGTTTACACTGTGGGAGAATGAAGGTTATTGCTCTCACTTTTCATCCTTGGCAGAAATGCTAAAAGTCAGAAGGCATATGGGTTTTGCACACAACAGTAGTCACGAGACTATATTAAAACTATCTGCTTCTAATTTCAACTATTTTGACATTTTCTTTATAATTAATGTTGCCACACTATGTCTGAAGTTTCTGAAATTTTCTTCTTCCTCTAGAATCTTACATGTAACAATAAACCATCATACACAGAAATTACATTACACCAAATCTTCACCTCCAAGAACTCCATCAAGTCTTTTAATAAGACATACATACAAGCCATTGTTAACACCTCAATCCATACTCAGTGTTCACACAATAAGAGTCTAAATACTTCCAGATTCTGCTCAGAGCAACAGGTTTAAATACCTTAGCAAGTGATCTTACAATAGGGTTTTCCATAATTCCTTTAAGAAAAATCAGGTCTATTTCTTCAGCGCCTGTCGATGTCGGCAGATCAGTAAGGTTGTCCAGGACCTGCTGCATGGCTGCTGACAAAACAAAAACAAAATGTAAGTACTGACCAAAAGAGACTTTGCATAAATAGGAAAAGCTCTGCGAAACACCACAACCTTAGAGATGTTCAGCAGTCAACTAGATTTACTGAGAGCAAGTGGGCAGAATGAAAACCTAATTTTTTTCTGTTTGTAGGAAAAATGGAAATAAAGGGTCCATCCAAATTCTTACCACCACAACCAACTTAACTCCAGGCCTAGCACATTCCATTCAAGATTCATGACTACTACTTAATGATTGAAAAACCAAACAAATATGAACTATGTCTAAGGTATGCATATCTTTCAAACGTAATAAAAGCAACTCATTCATGACTCTTCATTTAAGAGGAAGTTTTCAGCCTTCATACACACACCAACCCAATACAAGTTCTCACAGTTCTTGGATAGGCAGATGTCATTGTTTTTAAAACAAACACGGAGTTTCAAAATAATTATTTTTAACCAAAAATTTACTTCTAAGGCAGCTCTTGCCTTGATGACACTTGTGTACACCCCCAGCAGTCCTTTACTACCAGTTCTAACTTACTGCACTCCCACACTAAAGTGTAGATGGTGCAGATGTTTACACAACACACTGCAACAGGAAGCATATCCTACAGTAAGAAATAGATCATGCCTGCCCAGTATTCTCAGTAGAGATTTTCCCAGCTGTTTATAGACTCACAAAGAGAACTGCAGCAACTTGGGTGACAGTGAACAATGCTCTCGACTCAAGAAAAAGAGTCAGAAAATGCCATCTTGTCCCATGAAACCACAGCAGTGAGTGACGAGAATTTATTTTATAATCGTGTGCTTCAGCTCTCCCATTTAAGATAAAGTGGAAAAAAGCAGATCTTTTACGTTAGACAGCAGGTTCAGCATGTTCACATACTTGCACAGCTGGGCCTGTGTGCAGCAGCTCTTAGCTGGGATTACATCAGCTAGCCCTGAGCTTGCAGAGATGAACATGTGCTATCTTAGGCTGAGTGCAAAAGGGAGAAAATTATGATGTCCTTCACAAGACAAATGGTCATTCTTTCCCTGTTTTCCAACATCCAACTAAAGAGTCTTATTTTGTCCTACTATCTTAGTAGTAAACCTATACTATTCTTGGTTTTAACTGTATTCTTTTAAACTATTATAGAATTATATGTGCATGCGTACATACAGAAGTATACCAAAATCTGCTGAGATGCCCAACAAGCCTAAAAGCATCAAAAACAACCACTGCGTACTGCAGTACTCCACACATTGCACAGCAGCATTTGTCAAGAGAATTAGAAAGTCTATATGCCCCTTCTCCCACACAGGAATTTACCCTTGACTTTCCTCACTGCTTTATAATGAAGCCTATTATGAAACACTGCACAGCAGCAGAACAAACAGCATTTCTCAACACCTACTTTCAAATTTCAATTCTCCCTAGAAAAATTCCACCCCAAGGAAAAAAAAATAAAAATCTGGTCATTCATTCTGTCAAGTGGAATTTTCAACGTTGAAATCATCCTCTGTGCCACATTTTAACCACAGTAGTTCATGTCAAAAGACTGCATTTTTTAAAAGTATTCTTGTTTTCAAAAAGTGAATCTTCTGTGAAACCTCAAGTAGGAGGGAAAGCGACTTACTTTAGGCTTTCAGATCTTGAAGCAGTATTATTCCTACTTTATAACAGACGAAATACTGCCAGCAATCACACGTTATGTAAGGTCACCAAATCAACCAGTAAATAGTCCACATCTTCCTCAGAGTAGGCATGTCCTATATCTCAACCAGTTCAGCTACAGAGGCACCTACCTCGTTTCATGTTTTCTCAGTTCCCAGTTACAGATTCATGACTCAATGCAGTTATGCAAGCAGAAGTAGATGTTTCCAGGTACTGTATAAATACTGCGAGTGTTATAATAACAAGCTTTCTTCACATTGTAATGGTTATGTAAACTGATTTTAAGGGACTTCAGCTTACCTTATTTGTTCTTATAAATAACCTGAGTTAAAATATAAAGCTTCCTGCAGGCCAAAGCATACATCTCAACTACCAGTTGCAATTCCAGCACTTGGTGCTGACAGAGGTGTGCATAATAAAGAATGTCTTTATATATCTCCATGTTAATAAGCTCTCTCTTACATAACCCTTCCAGAAGTCTGCCTATCTTAGAATAAAATTATTAGATCAAATTAAAAAATAAAATCTCTATGTAAAAACTTTATCACCAAGGAGAAACTGTTAAGAGCAATGTCAAACTTCACAAGAATGACTGTCAAGCTTTGTGCAACTAGAACAGGTATTTTCAAATGAGTATTTCATTTAATAAAGGTTTCACAAATTCTAGCATCAAAACTGCTTATGTTTTAGTAAGTTTAGCAAGTTTATTCTTGGAAAGCAGTGAACACCTTAATTTTCATGCAGAGCTCAAAAAAATTCCGAAAAGTAGGTTTGCATCCCAGGTGATCAAACCCAAACTCACCTCTTTTCAGGAATAATTTTCTTATTTCATCTGATGGTTGCCTTCTCTCATAGCACAGCCATCACAGCAAGTTTTCTTAGCTATAGCATTGCCTCAATATTAGAATGAAAAACAAATAGGCAAGTATATGTAAATTGGGATACATCTTTACTCACCCTGGATTGTTTGTGTTTGAACACAATGTGGGTCACTATTGCCTCAGTGTAGCTAGTTCCTTATCTTAAAAGGAATATCTTTCTAAGTAGTTGAATAAAGAGATAATACTGTTAAGTACCCCTTTATTTAACCTGCTACAAGGTTAAGTAAAATATTTTTAGCGTAAAATATTTTTAGCACAAGAGAAAGCTTTGAGAAGCTTCCACAAAGTCTTTGCACCTGTTACAAAACATGACGTAACTAGAAACTCACGCAACGTTTATATGCTTCACCATCATTTTATGCTTCACAATGTTTCATTGCTTTCATTCACATGGCAAAAAAACTCAGGACATGTCATAAAGTCATCTAGAGCATCTTCCAATAGGAATGATGTCAGTTGGTTTATTTAAAAAGAATAGACAACAACATATGGGTACTTCTTGTAACAGACTAGACTAAACACTTCCAGTGTTTTACATTTATTATGTAAGTCAGGGGCCAGCTTCAAACATAGTTCCCATTTAATGTGAAATGCTAATATTTGCTCACATGTGAACACAGCTTTCAAAGTCTAGTAACATAGTGACCTACATACATCTTAGATATTTGTATGCGTACTTACAAACTACTTTATTTAGTCAAAGAAAATTTAAGAGGTGGAGGGGAAGGTGCTTTGGTAAATGTATTATAAGCCCTTTTTTTACGTATCTATTCCATGGGCATTTGTTTACTTATTTTGCAGAGGAAAAAGACAGCATCTTATTAAAATGTAAATAGCAGGAGATATGTTGTTTCCTGGCTTAATTACAATGATATTTCAGAATAATGTAGATGCACATGAAATTTCAAGCAGTAGTCTTTAAAACAACTTCACTTTTTTCTTTCCTGGGCCAAGGCCAGCTTAGCTCTCTTAGTAAAATATCTTACCTTTGAGCAGCAGGAACAAAAGCTGAAGACATAAGTACTCACAGTAAAATTTCACTTAAAAGATCAGGTCATACCAAGCAAGAAACAGATGGAACTAAGGGGTATAGAGACTACCAAATCTACATAACTTATCCAAAATTGCCTTTTGAGCCTCCCATCTCTTCTCTAGCAAATATGCCCTTGAAATGAGAAAAATAGAACTTAGTCAGGCATACAAGAACTAAGAACTACAGTGAAAAAGACAGCATAAAAATTTAAGTTCTCATCGCAGCACAAAAGGATTTGCTTTTGTGAGGACAGCATGAGATAGACATGGTTGACTACAATGACTAACAAAACCACCTAGGAACACACACATTACAAGAGAAACACACTGACAACAGCCTCCAGACAGAACAGGAGCAACTGAGCAGCAGAAACTTGCTCTCAGCTGAGGCAGTGTTGAAATAAAGGGATTCTTAAGAAAATGGGGCAATAGAACCAAGTGTGAGCTGGAACTCCTAAGAGAGAATGAGATTGCAACGGGCCACCCTCCACTCCAGCCCCTAGAACTGGTGACAGGGAGCATACACATATGCAGAATTAATTTCCACAGTCAATTTCCAAAGAATGCATTCATAACTGTAGAATGTTTAAAGCCTCAAGCAAGAATCTGCAGGAACATACCAGTCTGCTGTGTAAATGCACTGAACAATTTAATCCTACTATGCATATAACCCCATTCTCAGAGCAACTAGTCTGTGGTTTGAACCCCTTACCAAAAAAAAAGGAAGGGCAGGGGGGAATGGCATGCTAATTGATCTCTGTGGCAAGCGTGTGCATCCCAAGGCATAAGAATACAAAAATCTCATTACCAATAGAAAATTTACCAACCAGAATTAACTCCTTCTAATTCATATATATATATATATATCTTCAGAAAACCAAAGGATGCTTCAAAGGTTTGAACTACATCTTACCTTACAATAGTAAATTCAGATCAAATAGAAGTAAAAGACACTATGATAAACTCTTCTCTTCTTGTATTTGTAAAAAAGACAGGTTTTCACTAAGCTCTCAACTGTGACTCTTCTATGAAGTTTGACTTTACTCTTTCTTTCACTGCCTAATTCTTGCCTACATTAATTCTATGCAAAGGAAAGAGGAAGCATACATTTAAATAAATTTTCCAGATTTGCAGACAGAAGACAAATGTGTCACTCACTAGAAAAAATTAAAGCTTTCCAGAGTGAATACCTCACACAGAATTTTTTAGCTCAATTTCATTTTATTAGTCTCCAAGCTTACAAACTAATAGGAATTAAAAGAAATTTATGTATAATATATTTAAATTACCTCATGCATATTTATTTCCACATGACCTACTCATCTGGATAGGATGGTAAAATAAATACCTCAAGGACTGTTGGTGAGGCTGATACTTCACAGAAAGCCTAGAAAGATTAAAATCTTGTGACATACCTAAACCTTGGAAATAATTTCTTGTGTGATTTAAAACCTTTTCAGGAGGGAAATATCCAAAAGAAGTTTCACAATATACCTCATATGCATAGACAAAAGCAGATCCATTTGTATTTCATATAGCCCTTAACCAATGGCAGTGGTATATATTATTTCCATTTTCATTCATGTTTTTTAAATAACTGATTTACGTTTTAACATAAGAAAAAAGAAAGAACAATTTGTTTTGCATCAGCCACTTCTCTCCCCAGTTACAAATTATAACATTTTTGGCAGCCTAGGTCTAAGAAAAGGAGGATCTCTGAAGAAGTTAACATTTTGAACTTGTACAAGCAGGTTCATTCACTAAAGGACTATTGATCAAGAACATATAAAACACTGAGCAAGCTTTCCTTTACTACTGTTAGAGTGTTTCAGAAAGTGTTTGAAGATAAAAGGCTCTGTCAAAGCATTATGTAGTGAGCACACACAACAGTGTATTTGCATTTCCACAGTCAGTAATTACTTACTGAGCAGAGATCACGTCTAGAAATACCTCCAGAGAATCAGAGAATGGCTTAAGTTGGAAGGGACCTTGAAGATCATCTAGTTCCAACCCCACTGCCACAAGCAAGGCTGCCTTCCACTAGACCAGGCTGCTCAAAGCCTCATCCAGCCTCGTGTTAAACACTTCCAGGGATAAGACATCCACAACTACTGCAGGCAACCCGTTCCAGTGTCATCATAAAGAACTTCTTCCTACAGAAGCAATATAGATAATTGCAGTTTAGTCCCAGTTCTCCTCTATGCTAGGCTACAGATTTGCTACAGAATCCCACACAAGGCATTGCCTATGTTTGCTATCATAATAGATACAATGATACTTAGGCTCTCAAGCAGTCACAGACCGCACTGACCCATGTGAGGTTTTATCCAAGCTATTTGACAAAAATTTTTCAAGCAGGGAGTGTTGGGTCAACACAGCTATAGCCCTATTGATAGCCACCTTAACTCAAGCATTTGTGGGTGGCAGTCCACTCTAATATCATGTAGGTACATTTTCTATACAGGATCCTTCTTCCTTCAGTAAATGCAGTGATTCTGCTCTATAAAGACAGTAAGTCTGCTCAGTGAAGAAACCAGTTGTCTGCACCATGCGTACTGTACTGTCTGCAGAATCTGCAAAATTAATAGCATATATGGCAGTGAATTAGTAAAGGAAGGAGGAAAAGTCTCATTGATAAGAATGAATGCTCCTCTGGATATTCAAATTCTACTCACTTATTTTTTGCGTGTTGAAAAGAAGTAACATATCAGCTTAGAAATGTTTAGTCATTTTTCTTAACTTCATTTTCTTTAAGTCTCTTGGCAAACCAAGATAGCTAATTTTAGCATCACTATGAACAGAAGCTCAAGCAGTCCCTATCTTTATCAAACCTAGCTCAACTACATCTACACTTTTCATGACCCTTAAGGTCACAAAAGCCACGAGGAAGAACAAATCATCCTTCCCCAACTCAAACACTATAGCCACACTTCTTTCAGGCTGTGAAATTTGTCTAAAAAAAGACGAAGCACAAATTGTCTGATGAACAGATGGACCTCACAGCTGCATCTTTTGAAAGAAAAGCACTATTTTAAAATTATTTCAGCAAAGATAAAAAAAGGAATAAAGCATCACTTCTCCAAGACCAGCTGAATTAAAAGCTAAGTCTTTTTAAAATATATATATCGTGATGGACAATAAGTTACTAATAAGAGCAGTACACTGAGGAAATTGTGTTAGACTTCTCTTTCCTGAAGGACTGTAAAGAAAAATATCTCAACTGTAAAGTATGAAGGCAATTAACTTAACTTGAGGCTCAGTAACTAAGCTTGTAGCTTTGAAGAAGGTAACATTGAACACCTACATAGATGTTACGTATTACAAAGTTTTCTGACTTTTTTTAACTAGAGAAAGACTGATGCAAGCTTCAGGCACAGATGATGACTGACTGAGGAAATATACACATGCACACACAAATATGCTGAATATGTCTTTTCTGACAGAGAGGAACTTCTTTTGTAATGGTCTAATCATACAGATCTAAAATCACAGTTGAAAGTTCTCTGCAGCAAACAAATGGTAGGACAGCAGAAACCTGCATGGTGTTTCCTCCAATGTAGTTTGAGTCACCTAATGAATTTGCTTCTTCACCATAGTATATTTGTGCCACACTGAAAGAGGTGGGAGGGCTTAGGATGCCTTCTGGAAGGTTCAGGGGATGCAATTATTTAAAAAGATAATTAACTTTCCCATTTTTCTGCTGCTCATGCTCCACCATAAAAAGCTGCATTTCTTACTGAATTACGTCATATACAACTGTTAGAGAGTAATCAGTTAAAACAAATGATTACTGAAAAGTAAACATTCTCTCCCCAGGGGTGCAATCAGGAAAATAATTGGATTGAGTTATGAAAGCTTAAGTAGGAAGGATCCCCACAAGGTCTCTAATCCAATCTCATGCTTACGAAGTGACAGCTATGAGAGCATACCATGCTGCTCGGGGCTTTACCCAGCAATCCTGAAAACCTCTTGTGATGGAGACTACAAAACTTCTGTTCTGTGCAGTCACTTCTACCATTTTGTAACACTGAAAAAGGTTTTCCTTACCTACAGCCTGAATTTGTCTTGATTCCATTCATGTCATCTGTCTCTCATCCTCACTGAGATAGCCCACAGAAGCAGAGTCTCCATCTCTGGAGATATTCAAAACATAGTCAACACAGTCCTGGACAACCTGCTCTAGTTCATCCTGTTTGGACAGAATGGTTAGGCCAGATGACCTGAAGAAGCTCCTTCCAATCTTAGTGATTCTGTGATTCTGTAATTATCTCCTGGCATCTACCCAGATGTAAAGCTTTGCTCAAGCTTCAGGAATGCTGCTATATACTCTTTCATACCATGTAAATACTACCTTTAAATAAATATTGGAAATTCATACTCTCCTGTGATATCAAAGATCCCAATTTAAACCCATTAACAGGGTCAGCTCTGCTACAGATGCCTGCATTTCTCCAGGGCAACTCAGGCAACACTGAAAAAGCTATGCTATCAGTGGTTGCTTTGAGGTAAACGTAAGAATTTTCTCATCTTTAAGAAAAAAGAAAAGAAAAAAAAAATCTATGCCTACAAATAATTACTTTATGAATTGATACTAAATTGCTAATATTCTGCTTTACAGCTTCTAAATACTGTTCATCAGAAACTTAATAACCACAGTAAATCATTGCTGAAGATCTGAACGTCACCACTGTCGTTTGACAACACATAAATTTACCTTCACAGTTTCTGGAAACTTTACATCATTGCTCTAGCTGACTATCTGCATTAGTCTTCCTAAGAGGTAGCACTAAGGAGCAAAAGTTCAAAACCAGTTCTATTTCTCCTCAATGCTGTTAAGGCACAGCTGAAAGGAAATCACTACTTTTCCTTTTGTAATTACAAATGTTCGTATATTGCTATTTGGAAGAAATAGTCTTTGAGGAGACCATTGAGAAAACATCAAAACACAAGCATTTATCTGCACCTCCCAAGCTGCACAAATATTATGACCAAACATGCCAGACATGGAAGAAAATATTAAAAAACATTTAAGTAATCTAGAAATCTAAATCTGTGGGAGGCAGTTGAGGTCAGTTGAGAGAAAAGGAAATATTCTATACTTTTGAAAGCCTCTACCTATAGCCTTAAAAAGCAGGGTTTGTAAAAGGCTTCCATTGTAGGAAAAAAAGATGAAGTGTTCCAATAGCAGAGAAATTAAAAATAGTATTGTGCCTCAAATTACAAATAGTAGTTGTGTTTGAAATAAAACATGAAGGAATTTCATGCAAAAGCTTTAACCACCATACAGCACAAACAGAAATGTGTAAAAGCAAGTCAACCAAAAGCTTTAGAAAAGGCTGAATTAAACTATGTTCCTCTTTTGGTAGTCATTTCAGCTACAGACATTAGGAAAGCACATATTGATGTTGCACAGACTTTAAACGAATACCAGTATATGCCCTTGGAGAAATTCCAGTTTTGGTGAACAAAGACTGTACTCCCCTTATTCTTCAACTACTTCAGTACTTCAGGCAAAACACATTAAGTAGATGTACAGTCTGAGATAGTACTCTGTACCCAAAGTTATAGTACATATTCAGCAAGTTTCAGGATGTATCCTGTATCACACACTATCATACAACAGGCTGAACTTAGTGGATCATTAATTACCTTCCTTGATACTTTGCAAGAAACAGCTGGATGAAGACAGTTGTGTTTTCCACGTTCACAGAGGCAATTAATGCCAGCATAACAGATGGAAGTAAGTAAGTACAGGTTTTGAAGAATGCCCTTCTCTGTATCTTATTTTTTCAGCTCTAACATGTACCTTCCCAAATGAATCAAAGCTTTGTATCTCTGTACAGGACGCAAAGTTATTTATCTGTTGCAGGGTGACCAAGACTGACAGCATAATTGACTAACAAAATACTAAACAATAGAAGCAAAGACCACAACACTGTAAGTTACATACCCACAAGAGAAGTTGTGTGTAACAAAAACCAAAACAAACCACATACCACCATGACCAAAAATCACTTTATTGTATCACTTTTCTAGGTCAAAAAGTTAAGGTGAATTCATGCAGAACCATCTATACAGTTTTCTCCCAACGACAATTTTATCCTAAGGCCAACTGAAAATCAATGAGGAGATCTTTCAAAATCAGATCCCTTCTTCACAAAAGTACTAAATTTAGACCTGCAGAGAAAATAGTGAACACCCTTCCAAATGGAAAAGGAGAATTCCACTTTAAGTGCTACATGCTTGTATCTGGTCTTTAACCAACATTGTTATTGTGGATAAAGGCAAGCTAGAACCTTCAAGTTGTACACTGTGCCCCACTTCTAAGAACAGGCATGCCAGCAGCAAGAAAATAGAAGGTTCAATTTCTGCTTTGAACACTTCTCTTCAACTATTCATACTTTCATTTAGGCACAGTATGCAGGCATAATTTCAAAGAAAAAAAGCTAAAATTCACAAGGATTGTAAAGTACTCTACTGTCAGTGCAAATATCTAGGCTCAGAACAGTGCCTGAAGAGATAATTTTTAATGTGTTTGGAATATGTCTGCAAACAAGACAAGGTACTTCTAATACATAAAATTCAATACTGTATTGCATAGCAAAGTAACAACACTGTGCACTTCTAGAGACCCATGATGAATCTGATTACTAGAGATCTGGTTGGTTCCACTGAAGTTTGCATTTCAGCAGTGTTTGCATCCTTCCATTTGAAAACATCTGATCACTCGACAGAATACCACATGGAAAATCCACACTTCAGACACCTGGACATTTCCTTAGTCTTGATTAATATGAAACCTAGGTTAAACAATTCTTTCTGATCCCTGCTCTTAACCCAAATTTTACATCCAGCAAACAGTATCTCAGTTTTCATTATACTAGCCTAAAAGGGAGAGCAATTTTCTGCCATACAGAGGACAATTTCCCCTCTCCTACATGGGCTGGGAAAGAAGCTAGCCTGGCATAACCCCCTGTACCTCTTCCATATCTTTTTTTCAATTGGAGTCAGAATTGTGCAAAATGTATTAGACAAGTCTCATGAGTACCTCGCATGACACCATTAATACTTCCCTTTCTACTGATAGATTATGAGATCTGTTTTGACTTTCTCACAGTTACATCATACTTTCAGCTCTAGTGATCTGTCACAAAAAATACAAAAGACCATTCTGAATCTCTGTCTCACCCAATGCTTAACTACATAGCTGAACAAAGTGTACTTTTTGTTAAGTGCAAAACACTACATGTAGATTTTGTTTATATATGAATACAATACTTTAGGCTTCAAATAAGTTTTTGGAATTTTAGTTTTGATCCTCTTTTGCTTAATTTGAAATGATTAGACAATTAATTTTACCAGTGACCACCATTCATCCAGATACTACCACTGCATGTAATGCTACTTCCTTCTGCAGCTTTAAGTGCAGGAGGCACTCTAGAATTCTAACAATTAAGAATTTTATGACGTTTTGATAATGAGTGAAGTAAAACTCTACAAACACATTATCAGACTTATCTCACAACAACAGAATGCTTTTTTTAAATTAAAGCATCCAGACATAGGACATTGAAAACCTCATTGGCCCATTATGACACAGCCACTTCAGAAACAACAACCTGTGCCCTTTTAATACATCACATACACATATTCATATTTCATACGTTGTGTTTTGGATTTCTATTAGTGCAAAGCATTTATTGAATTATCCTTTCCAATCTAAAACACTACAGTATTTAAATTAGATCTGCATCAACACAGACATAAAAATGTTTTTAATTGAGGTTCTATTATGGATGCTGCCCAAGCATTTGAAAACTGCTCAATAAATTCATACAAAGAAAAAAGACACGCAAGACAGCTTTTTAGAAAGTCAATTAAATTAAACCACTTTAGAAAGGATTTAGACTACTTCAATACATTCTTTAGTCAAAAATGACAGTGATTCTAATTTAAAATAGAAAATATATTTGATTACTATAGCTAATCTATTTTTCTAGAAGGAAAAAGCCCCACTGTATAAAACTTCCATAGAGAAGTTTTCAGTTAATTCAGTCCACTTAATTTCACTGAAACTGAAAAAATTAAGATATGTTAAACTGCAAAAATTAAAAAATGTAAATTAAATTATTTCTGGCCCAGCACCTTAGTTTTCATTTTCAAATGATCACCTGATACATTTTCCAAAAGAATTCATTTGAATTTCATTCCCATTCTAGCACTTCCACTTCCACTAAAGTAATTCCCATCATACAAGCACTCCAAAACAAAACTTACGAGGAAGTTGTAAAAGGAAGTGCTAAATGAACAATGTTGTAGTTCGGGGAGAAATGCAACAAAAAAAGTTTTCTTTACTATCCCAGTCATATGACACAGTTCATGTTTACTCTAAGTACACAAGGTAATGCCTTATCTACCACAAAAATTTACCAAAACACAGTTGGAATGTTAGTAGTGATGTAGTGGATATAAAATGGCTTTTCCAAATTTGTCTGCAGAACAACACTGCTGATGTTTTTAAATGGTGAAAAATGCCACATAAAACCTTTGTACTTTAATACAGGGATGGCAAAACACGATGGCAGGTTAAATGTTTACTTGACCTACATGAACATCCAGTTAAGACACTGTCTAAACTTTTTAGTTTAACACAGTCAAGATTTACACAAGTACCTATTCATTATCCTCAGTTACCTTCCTTTAGTCCTTTAAAAGGTATGTTCAAGAGCTCTGGAAAAGAAACAAAAACATCACCCAGACACTCAGACTTTGAAGGGAAATTAAAAACTCCATGGAATAAGTCACACTGCACTTAGTAATGTGTTTCACCTTCCAGACTACTTCCCAACAGTATGCTGTCAGGATTTATTTAGGATTATGACTGCTTAGTTAGAACTGGGAAATTTAATTTCAATTCAAGACTATCTGGGCACAATAACATGGCAAAAATTATTTTTAGTGCTCTTGGAACAGCTTGCATTAAGAACTACTCATTTTTAAGGAAATTACCACTTTGAATGTTCACTTTGAATGTTCATGACCATCACTTTCAAGTAAGTTTACAACTTGCTGCAGTGAGCACTGAAGGACAATGTTCCATGTTTTGTAAGGTGAGCCCAGGCACAGAAAATGCAAAGGTTATCTTCAAAAGAGTATTTTGCACTTGTCCCCCTGATTCATAGTTACAAATTCGTAATTTTCTACTCTTCTTAGAATACCAGGCTTGGTGTCACTAACTTTTGCCTAAGAACTTCTGAATTTTCACTCACATACTCCCGAACCTGAACTGAGAACTTTTAAGTAACCTGTTAAGTTGCAGTTAGTAACTTGTAATCAAATAGTTACAAGTTTTCTAATGACACAATGAGTTCTAACTATCTTTCTCATCAGCTCTTCTTCCCTTGGAAAGTGGGATCTAGATGACAGAAGCTCAAGGACATAACTGAAACTTCGGATTAATGGAGGGGCTGAGGTCAAAGACCGGGAATACAGCTCATGCTCAGAAATAAAACAATCAGTTTCATATATAAACAAAAATCTTGTTTCCAACAACTACTGATGGCTCCATTCCCAGTGTCCAAAGAATGTGCTTAAACGAAGTACAGCTTACTACCAGAACTGAAGTGGGAAGTTAAAAACACGCTGTATGTCCAGATATATATTGGGAGGTGGTTTGGGCCCCATCCCTGGAGGTGTTTAAGGCCAGGCTGGATGAGGCTCTGGCCAGACTGATGTAGTGTGAGGTGTCCCTAGGGGCCCATGGCAGGGGGGTTGGAACTAGATGATCCTTGTGGTCCCTTCCAACCCTGACTGATTCTGTGATTCTATAACATCCTGGTGTTCCTTCAAGCAAAACCCAAATTCAACACATCTTCAGTTCAATCATTTCTTTTTTTTCTTTCCTTTTTTTTTTTTTTAAATTGTTACAGAAATTCTGGGACCTGCAGAGTCAGATGAACTTTTCTTCTTGGACAGTTCACTGTGAAAGTCAGAGTAAATTGCTGTAAGATCTGAAAGTAGAAATGTTTACAACTACGACTTTTACTTATCTTTTCTGATGTCTTTTATAACATGTTTTCTTGTAAAAATGAGGCCATAGCAAAACTTGGCTTTTTGAGTGCATGTGAAACATCAGAAAGTCTACAATGTGGAAAAATAGATAATATTTAAAGATAATTTCTTTCTATACTCCAAACTGCAATTGCCTTTTCTTAAAAGCATACATATCCTTAAATATAAACTCTCTTCAATCCCATTTATGGTGATACCATAAAAGCCACAAACTCTCTTGGTTTTGACCCAAGTCCTTTGTTCTGTTCTTTCCCCCCCTCCTTAAGGGTCTCAGAGAAATAGGTAGGAGAAGAGAAGAGAGGAAGATGGTAGTGCAAGCAGTACCTGTCTGAGACAATAACCCCACTGGTTTTAGATTCAAAAAAATCTCAGATTTGCACAAATTTCAAGGGTCAGTTACTTGGTAGCAGTAGTCAGAATTATTAATGTCATCAACAGAGAAGTGGAAAGGACTCTTAAAATAGCCTATTAAAGTCCTCCCATGTACAATCAGAAATGCCATGTTTGGGACCATCCCCAGCCTTGGAATTCTACTGCAATAGATAAATAATTCCATGTTTCAGCTTTTCCTCAAGTGGGTTTTATGAAGTCTAGGTCCTGACCTGGAAAAGAGAATTGCTTTGCCAGCCATCATCAGCATGGCAGTTGAGAGGACTGTCTCATCACACTAAATGGGTTCTTAGAGAGGTCAGTCCCATCCAGAGTAGTTTCTGCTTATTATACTCCTCATTAAATTCCTCTTTACCAGAGAAGTATTTCGGCCAAGAGATATACAAAAAGACCACAATTTACCCTCCTATGGATAAATTGGTTCTTTGGACACAACTAGAGTTAAGGTTGTGAAATAATTTAACATGAAGTTACCCTCAAGTCGCCAAGTGAACTTACAAGGGCAATTTTTCCATAATGCTGATACCCAACGCTTTCTGGATGTTACAAGGTCAAAAAACATTCATAACATACATAACTAGTGGCAAAAGAGAAAACAAGTACCATCTCAGCAGACAGGTCACACAGCAGATACAAGGCAATAAGTATCAAACAGATTCTTCCTCACAATTTTGGAAGGTCTGAAACAAAACATGGTCTAAGAATGTATTTTCTGAAAATGTAAACTCCTCTCTATAGAAAGGAAATAAACCTACTTAGTTATTTTTCCAAAAAACAGACATATTTCTTGCATTTTCCACTTCACTATTCCTGGAGACATGCCCAAAACCTAAATGCAGTCTTGATTCTGCTTCAACTTTTCAGATACCCTGTCTGTTAATGCAGCCCTCAGCATACTTGCACACATTCCACTTGTCACATGTTGCAAGAACAAGTCCTGTACTGACCATAGAATCTGGCCACCTGTATCTCCTCAAAGAGCAGCTGATACGTTTAAGCAGGTCAAGTTTACATGTCCCTAAATCAACAGATCCTGATAGCTCAGCAATGATCATCCTACACCTCAGCTATGTGCTGGTAGCATGATAGACTTGAGGTTGCTTTTTGGTCGAGTTGAGAGAGAGAAAATAGTTTGAGGAGACAAATACAAAGTAAACCACAAGCAGGCAGACTGCCAGAACACCTGATCCTGAATAGATTCAATGGCATGATAACTAACAAAGGTGTAAATCCAGCAGCCTATTCACAGCCAGACAAGCACTTGCTAGACTGCTGATCCATCTACTAGCATTAGTCTGCACTCAGAGATCTATTAGAAGCATCAAATCTTCATGTTGAAACCTCCTTTGGAATACTCAGTTTGGAAGAAACCATAGCAATAATAATAGCACACTGATTGGAAAGATATCCTTCTGTTTTCATTAATATAAAACATCCATAAATCAAGCTTACTGATGGCACTATTTATTATATGTATTATATCTCTACAGAAACTTGTCATGGCAGCAAAAAGCAATGATGCTTGATCCCATAAAAACGAATTTGTGTTCAATGACTGAAGCAGTTGAAACATGAAAGAAACTCTTCCAATTGCAGGAACTCTGGCAGAGTCTCTCTTTTTCTAAGCAGTGCTGGGACTTAAATACCACATCACTTCCCAGCGTAAGTTTCCAGACTCAGAGAAGTCAGCTTTTACACAGAAGGAATCAACACTTGCTTTTTAATACCAGAGAGGCTGTTTTGAAGGAGCTCCTGCCAGTAGTTCAAGAAAGAAGCCAGATGTCTGTATCTGAAAAACATTTTCTCAAATTAGTTACCACTCCCTGTCCAAAACAATGGACATCAAGGGCTAGGAATGAAAAAGATACAATCAAGCATGGATCACTTTGGCTCAATTATGGCTGAATGGGTAGAGAGTTACATAGTCTACTGGTAACTTTTTAATGTATATTTAAGTGCTTGAAATTCACAATGAAATTATACATTTTGCATGTGCTCAAAACTGTGATTCTCCTGTGCTTAATAAATGAACCATTTGCACCTTGAACAAATTTAAGTAGAGGGAACCAAGGAGCCTTGTAACTTCTGGTTTCATGTGCCTGTTACACTTCTCTTGCACTAACAATAGCTTTAAACACATACTCTGGGTCCACATAATTCCTCTTGATGCATATTATATAAATGATGACAAGTGTTTAAAGAAGTGTAGAAATAAAGTCGACACTGTAGATACCCAAAGTTAAGATGAAGCATGTGAACTGTGATTAAGAAACAGCAATTCAGATTTTCACTGTTGGCAATAAATTGAGTTTTGCACCAATGGATTTTACACCTCTTTAGACTCATGAGGTGCCAGCCTTCTCTGTTGCTACAGGTAGTGAGTCCAAATAAAATTACCAAATCCACTAACTGCCTCAAAACAAACAATTGAGTTCAATTACACATACTATTGCGGTGTATGACAGATGTCAAATCAAAGTCTCAAGACAGTTATTTTATATTAAAGCCAAAAGTAGTCAATGACCCATACTGAGTATAGTAGCATACACGGAAAAAGAAAGAGAGTCTAAACTTAAGTATAAACCAAAAAATATTTTCATCTATTCTGAAGAAAATAGTAACAGTAGGAAAATGTAGAACTCTTCTCCTAAAGGATTTTCACCAAAGACTTTCAGATAAAACACTGTCAGTTTTCCTTATTCTTCCATAACCAAGTCCATCACTCCGCAAACCAGTTTTGTTCTAAACAGACATCGGAACCAAACCAGGTGTTTTTCCTGTGAGAAATGAACATTCATACAATGTTTTCAAGCACATATGTCAGATGTATCTTGATTTAAAGTATCAGGAAGACTTAATAAAATAAATAAATCAGCAAAGTAATTCTACCAGTCTTGCTCTTCAGTTATGGGGCTTTCTAAGAACAAGTGGATACAGTTTTTTTCTGTATGACAGCCACAGAAAAAGACTGGCAGGAAGAGAAGTGCACAATGCAGCACAAATTTGCCAGTTCAGCAGAACTGCAGGGCTCTGCCATATATCTGAAGCATGGAAATATCACTGCAGTTGCATCTGAGACATTCTTGCTTTCCCTAAAAATTTTGACTTGAAGCTACAGTGCTAACAGCAAAGCCAGAGCAACACACAGCGTCCTATGACTTTTGAGGAAGGAAAATAGATTCCATAAAAGACAGACACTACAATAAGAGCACCCAAATGAACTTGCAGACACAGTACTTCGGACACCTTGTAGAAAGATGTCTCTGTAAGAACTAGCTGATTTTAATCCTTTGAAGTTTTTTGTGGGATTATGTTTTTAGGAAGGGTAGGAAATCTATTTTAATGAGTTTAATCACTGCTGAGATGCAAAAATTCAAGATCATTTTAGTGTCAGATTATGTCTTGTGGGGTTTTTTTGCAGTCATGTGTTTCCTACATTTCCAAATTATACCAGACATAACACACACACACGCACGCACCCCTACAACAGCATTTATAACGTTTAACCAAAATTTAAACCTTACAATACAAAGCAAAGCTGATCATCTTTCCAACAGAGAAACAAAAGTAAACATTTTTGTTTGATGCCCGAAAGTCCTGATCTCTTGTTTTAATAACAAGTTATTTGGGAATGTATTAAATCAAAGGGAAAATATGTCTAGAAAGTCAACAACACATAATGAAGGAAAAAAGGAAACAAAAAAAGTCTTACAGCACATTCCAGCAAATAGCCCAGGAACCACATCTGGCCTATCATTTTTGTACAGTCTAACAAAAATAAAAGAAAAAAGATACTGCCTTCATCAAGTAGGAAGGGGTAGTGTACGACTGGGACTGCCACCTTCTTATGTCTTCAGGTACACAGCCTGGCACTTCTGTCTGGAAATTGACATTATGCTTACTCTACCTTGCTTGATGGGAAAGAGAGGGAGGTTTCCAAAGCTGAAGGGGTTCAACTTACCATTCATTGTGCTCCCTTTTAAGCCTACTGCCTTTAAAAAGTTCATTACACAATGTTACAGAGAACTGAGACTTGCTAAAATATTTCTGAAATTAAGTGTATGTTCAGCTACAGCAGGTAAGTAGTTACAGACTTCAAAGCTAAGGCATCTCTTAAAAGTTGGTTTTGGGAATGAGGCCAGAGGAAAAGAGCAAAAGAGAAGGAAGTGACCTACTTGAATGAAAGACTCATTCTGAGGTTCATATGTTCAGATCCTCTCAAAAGACACTGACAAGAGGTATTTGCATATATTTTGTTAAGTACAGACTGTGAAATGTCACATATTATTAACTCCTGATTAACCCATTTGGTTCACAAAGGTTATTCAAACTCATGTGTACATTTTTCCCACTATCCTTTCATTCACTTACTATCTCTCTTCATCCAAGAAAGTACTCCTCCTATTTCTTAATTACACCCAAATGCTTACAAAACAGAGTAGAGATTAAAACCAAAATGGTAGCTTAGCTGCAATAACATCAGTAGATTGAATAAAACAAATTTATGCTATAGACATTCAGAGATCTTTCTAATGTGTTTAAACTCTATTTTAAAAGATAGCCAGGATCTAGTGTCCTGATGACTCTTCTTTTGTCTTTCTTTATCTTGTTAACTCAGTCAGAAGCTGCCGATGGACTCTAAAAACTATGCAATAAAAGCTTTGGAAGGATTCTAATTTTGGTCAGAGATAGCCAAGTATAGTAATTCTAGATAATATTAGCTGATATTTATTCAACAACTTCAGATGCACAACAGTATTTCTGGGCATCATTTGAACAGACAATATTCAGTGTACAGCTAGTAAATGTTACTCTTTTTTTTCTCCCATTGCTAAACAAGTATATGTGTGCTGCGCTTTTTCTCAGTTGTGTTCCAAAGGATCTGTTACTTTAGCAAGAGAAAGGACACGAATAGTCAAGTTTCACCTTCAAGATACCAGAAAATTAAACTTGTGCTGCTTTTGAGAATGCAAATTTTATACATCATCATCACTTCTCTAAGCAAGATGTACCAATAGTTAGAGGAAGAGTCGCCCTCCTGGGGCAGCTTGGGTAAGAAAAGTTGCATTATTTCTCACCTACCAAAAAACCAAAAAAAACACAATTATTTGTTTTACCTGCCACTATCAAAATCTCTTATCCCAAGAGGAAAGAACAACTCAGAAGGTCTAGATCAAGTTCTTGGTAACAGAATTGCTCTTGTTTTTACACACTTCACAACTTATGTCAAGCCCAAGAGCTTCTACTTCCACTTACTCCAAACTAAGGGTTTGACAGTGACGACACTCCTTGCTCTGAGGTAAAAAGAAAGTCACCTTGAAAAAATATTTTCAAATACATTTATAGAAAACTGTACTGGGACATTGACTTTTTATCACCTCTTCAGACTGATGAAACGATCAAACACTAGAACCTTGACTTTTAGCAACAAGTGTGAAAAGATGAAATACTGAAAATCAAAGAGGAAAGAGCTCCTTACATCTCTCTGGGTCTTTGTCTTCACATTTCCAACAGGTAGCAAAAACTATTTCTTACAGTACTATGTCTCTATTCTGTATTTCACTGAACAAAATACATCTCCTGTTCATTGTCAACACAAGATGAGATGTGTCCTGAGTCCATCCTTCTTACTTGCACCAGAGGACTGAAGCAAGAAGCTTAAAAGTCATTGGGTATTACTGTAAACTTGGAAGTGTTTTCCAAGTGACACTGAATATCACAAACTGATAGCTCCCTGTAGAATGACTGAAGAGTCAGTTGCTAGTTTGCTCCCAATGCTGAGTATATATATAGAACAATGTGAAGCTGGACTTGAGGAAGAAAGATTTTTAATCACATCAATCTAAACCAGATCACTGTTTCCTTATCATCTGTGCAATTCCATAGACTGGTTGAAGATCTGTTTCCAAGCACAGGATACCATACTGTTAGCCTGACTCGAAAGAGTCTTTCTATTGCTAATCTAGAAGTCATTCCTCTAGCTTCAGATGATCACCTGTAAATTTAAAGGACTCTGTGACCAATCAACCCAAAATTCAAACCATTAAAACACTTTTCATTTACCCCATCACTCTGTATCTTTCTATGTTCGTTAAAGTTTCACAACAAGGGCAGAAGAAGCTTTAAAGCCACAGCAAGATCTTGGCCAAGGCTAAGTCCACCTGACACAGCACGGCCATGTGGAAGAAACAGAAGAAACAGAAGAAACATGTCACCCAGCATCAGCCAGACTTCTGGAGAGCAAGTAAATATGTAAACAGGCATATAGGTTGTAGTGCTTGGAGGCTAAATATCTATTTCTGCTCTTACATCTCGACATATCATTAGGCAGAATGGAGCAATGGCCAAGCAAAGGACAATCTGTGGGTATGATGGTTAGTCTGACATGTTTCCTAAACGACATATATGGGTAATCATTAACCCACTGCAAACTTAACCACCAGCTCTATTGCCTAAACGAGAACTAACACTGGCTCAATCTTCATAGTAGGCTACAATGATACACATATCACATCTTATCAGGCACTCCAGATAAAATCTATATCAATTATTTAAAGAAACTAAAGAGTAACCCAGTCCAAGGATAAGAGTTTCTCAGGTTTAATCAAACAGATTTCTAGTGCACAGTACTAATTTATATATGAATACTAGTCCATGAAGAAATTGAGACTAGTTTTGAAATAGAAGCACCCTGAATAGTAAAAGTATACAATGTGAATTACATAAATGTCATTTGATTTAAAAAGTCTTCAAGTTGAACATTCGTGGTGTTACTGGAGATTACCTGGGGAAAGTATAGCGTATGCTTATTTTGGTTTTATACTTTCCTAGACATCTTATGGATGCTGGGGGTTTTGTTTACAGATAAGAATTTCTGTTTTAAAGGTAAATATGTATGCATGCGTATATATACACACATACAGTCAATATACATATAAAATACTGTACTGCACTAAAAATGCCCTCTT
This sequence comes from Indicator indicator, assembly GCF_027791375.1. Classification (NCBI taxonomy): domain Eukaryota; kingdom Metazoa; phylum Chordata; class Aves; order Piciformes; family Indicatoridae; genus Indicator; species Indicator indicator. The sequence goes on along the minus strand of NC_072020.1, from coordinate 26,524,731 downwards.
TATGTATGTATACACTTACATACGTAGGCAGTCACATGCACACATACAAACAAAAAATTTTTCTTTTGTTTTAAAGAACACTTAATGGATTGATTGTCAGCTCCACTACATTACTGATAACATAACTGAACTGTTCAGTTCAAATGGGTAATATCTCATTATGCAGCTAGATCACACTGAAGAAAGCTCCTGATGAGGATCATCTGATGTGCTCTTTCCTCAGTGTGATGTGAGGGAGTAGGAATCTTTTTCTAACAGGTAGCCACACCCAAAGCTGCTTACCTGTGCCTCATATTCTAGATCACCCTCTTGGATTTATATTGACTCTCTAATGACTTGTAGAAAAGCAAAGAGAGAGAAAGGGTGGCAAATGTATTATCTTTGTGGCTTACAAGGGGGCAGACTTTCTGGTGAATTTGCTCTTGTGCCTTTGGCATTATCAGTCATTCTGCTGTCTTAATTTTCATTCCTCTGTGCAAAGCAATCAGATCTGTTAATGTGCAAGCCCAAAGCAATTACATAAGATGTTATTTCATTTGTGAACAACACATGAAGTTTTGGATTCTGCCACTGTTGCAGATTAGCACAATGAAATTCTTTGCCAGTTTTCAGCTAATGATGTCCAGGCACTTGGAGACCATAGCACACTTCTTTATCCCTTTCTGGAAGCTGAATTTAAAGCTATCCAGACACTAAATTTTCTGGCCCCAGTCATGTCTTCTCAAAAATCTGCTCAAAGACAATGTTAATAGGCGCTCCTGATACATTCTGGATGGTTTCAGAAGTTGCATTGCATGTTGGAAAAAGGATATGGAGTCAAATGGACCTCTAGTCTGACTCAATGACAGGTCTCACTATTTAAATACTTACTGTATTAAAGAGCACCCAACCATGGAATTAAAACTAACTGCCTCTACAAATATCCTGGCTAGTCCTGCATTCAGCACATAGCAAACAGGAAGTCACGGAGACCTCAAAACACCAAAGATTTCCTTCTGCCTATTTCAAAACAGCACTATATTCTCAAACAATGAGGTTCACTTAAGTACAAATTCATCTTCTCTTACAAAATCATATCAGATTTCTCTGATGATCTGAACTATGATTTCTATTTCTCTGAACTATGCTTAAGTACATAGCTACTTCTTAAAGTAAGCAAAATCCAAATAGAAACAGGCCACTTATATAAAAGCATTTACAACGCTGTAAAACCATGGTTCACCATCTATCCTGAAAAATTGCCCTTCCTGCTGAAGTTCACAAAGAAAAATGGGAAAATCATTTTCTGGAGTGTAGCAATATCTCCCCAGACTAACTCTGCTCCTCTGTTTATTTCATACTAACTGGTTTTCTGTCTCAAGATTTTGGAATAGAGGTAAAATGTAGTAACTTGTTTTATTCATGCAGCTTACTGCCAAACTACTTGAAAGTTTTGCAAACTCAGAACTGGTAATACGGATTTATGAAAACATTGCTCTAGCTAGACTTACTCAAATGTCAAAACTGAAAGATTTAATGTGCTTACTCTCTGCTTATTAAGTAAATATTTCCAGTATTTCCAAATTAAGAAACTCTACAACTGAGACTACACAAATACAAGATAGGCTCCAAAAGTAGAGCCTAACATTACAGGTGAAAAAAAAAAAAAAAAAAAAAAGAGTTCGAAACACAAGTATTCTTACCCATCCCAGTCTGGTAATAAGGAAGAATAGCAAGCATTAAAAGTGATACGAATTTTGAAGTAATTACAGAAAAATAAAACTCAATGTCTTAACTCACCCTGGAGGAAAAATCAGAGTAATGTAATTCAAACTAGTCTATGGCTGTCCAGAGAGAATACCTCCTGAAGTACAGTAATTATATTTGTAAAGTAAAATCACTTATGCCTGGCGTGGGGAGGCCCATGGGATTTATTTATTTATCTATTTATTTATTTTATTTGAAATGTATAAGAGCTTCATAATAGCATGAATACTGACAAAGGAATTTTGTGTATGAAAGGAGACATTCTGTATAATGGTCTGTTTTGGTGGTGGTAAGCAGATACGTATAATCAGTAAGATTGCAGAACACCACAGGTCAAGCATGAACAGACATATAGTACCACTTTTCCATACAGTGTCTACACATTCTAAGTTAAATAGAAGAATGTTTAGGAACTTCTTACAAGAGTATTTCTTGCCAAATTCATAATTACCCTAACCCTCAGAAAAATCCTAAAGAAATCCTAAAGAAAAAGATGCCTGCTGGTTTCACTGGATGTTTCTCTGTACAGGTTTTTGCTAGTACCTTACAAATGAAATTACTTTTTAAAAAGAACTCCACTGTATTCTTATGAGCTCTAACTTACTTAGAAATCAACATAAAGTGTTTTAATTCAACAACTCCATTAAATAGCAAGACTTAACACCACCAGTCTGACAGTCTCACTGTGATACAAAACTATCTCAAAATAGTTTTGATGACTTTATGAAGAAACAAGATGTCAAATGTCAAATGGGGCCCAGTCTTGTCTACAAAAAAGATCTTTACTAGGTGCCAAAAGCTAAAGTTTTGAACAGCTGAAAAGAAATCATGTGAAATAATACCAGAGGTTTGGAATTGAGTCTCTTGGTACTTCTCTTGGAATTTTCAAATTATTTACGACAAAACATCTTGAGACCTTCTACTCTCTTAGGAGTCCAGCTGCTGAACAATCTACCCTTCTTTCTTCCATTTCTTATTCATTAGTACCAATGAAGTACTTCCTTCTGAAGACTCCTGTTCAATAGTTTCATTGTTGCTGCCCAGAGCTTTCCTGAACTGTAATAGTACAGACCCTGACCTAAGGCTGAGAACTGTATGGTAAATTTAGCAAGAACTTCACGTTTCATTCTGCTGCTGTTTAGTTGGTCCGTGCTGTTTGCAGAGTTGTTTGCCAAATCCCAGCTAGCAAACTCCGTTCAGCAGTAACATACATGCTTTCAGGCCAAAGCTCAAAAGGTCCCAGCAAACAGATCACAGTACCTTCACCAAGCAATAGGCTACTGGATGGGAGATTCACTTTTTTGATCCAATTACTAGACCAAGATTTTTAAATGTATCAAGTTTTGGCTACAGTGGAATTTTTTTTTTATGTATTTAACTAGTTACTTGTTAAGTAGAACTGGATTTTTTATCACTACTCACTGTGCTCAGCACGCAGGCACTCATACAAAAATAGTTGGTTCCTGTCACTCACGTGGAGCAGTAAGTGTGACCCCGAGCACATGCCCAGCTTAGATGTCACAGAGACACCACGAGAGGGAGTGTTCGAGCTACATTTCTGTTGAGAAACGGGATGGGCTCTGCTTCACCCTTGCATACTTGACATTCGGAATTTGAAAATATAAAATAAAATTCACTTCTGTACTCTTTTTAACAACACTGAAAGCTTCTTATCCTTCTCACCAGTGCACACATTCAGTTACTCTCCCATCCCAATAGCAAGATTTCTTACAATGCCTTGATCCCTTGGGGGATCATCTTGGGAGCTGGGGGAGAAAGGATGGAGGGACAAGGGGATCCACGGAGAGATGGACGGATTTTTTTCCCCCCCACTTAATTATACATCGAAGTTAAAACACAACACAACTGCCAACTCCTACCCCTTCCTATTTATTTTAGTGTATTTATTGCCTGTCCTCAAAACTGCCCAAACATTTCTCCCTTCTAGCAATGAGAACATGAAATTGATGTGATCCCTGCAGGCAGCGGCAGAAGGACAAAGGTTCTCAATTATCATTCAGAACAACTCAAGCACGGTCACTGCCTCTTTGTGACCATCTAATGTTACACAAATGCTGTTTAAAACCAGTAGGGTGGTTACAACTTTATGGTGCTTTCCAAAGTACAGTGACTCAAATAAAGTGTGTCTATTTCTTAGAATCACAGATTCATAATAGAATTGTTTTGGTTGGGAATGACCTCTAAGATCATTGAGTCCAACCACTCTTGAGCCATGACACCTATGAGGTTATCACAGAGCTAGGTTACTTTTTTATTTATGTAGCAAGCAGGCCACCCCAGAGAAAGCTATGAAAGAATGAAACAAACAAACAAACAAAAAAAAATCACAGAGCCAGTCCTAATATCACTAGTGTTTCACCTCATAAATAAGCTTCACTTGAACATTGCTTTAAATATCACACATAGCAATGTACACAAATGATTTGTCCTCGTAGTAAAGATCATACATGACAAACATCAGTTACATCAACCAACAAGCTTCTGGAAGTTGCTCAAATACTACATAGATTAAACCTATATAAAAGAGCTTCATTGATCAGAACTGATCAAACTAACCACTGCTCATCCCATTTTGCTATTGCTTACTAAATCTAGTGTAAACAGCAAAATTGTACCAGTAGATATGACTATGTGCATGATTTCCATTCCGATCACTGCCTTACAGTCATGCACTCTATAAACATTAAGTTTCACTTAACAATTTCTCCCTGATGGAATGTTCTTTACCAATGAATGCACAAAGTGAACTTTCAATTGTTAATTACACCTCCTCCTTCTGCACTTCTAGTGACCCGAAAAATGAAAGTGAAGCTGTAAAAAGTAGTATGGCTACAATAAGCATCGTATCATTGAAGCAATTTCTGTCCAGCAGTTTCTGTCCTTTGCTACACCACAATAGTTCACAATACAGTTAAGCCCAAATTGCTTGGAAAGGTGAAATAAAATTTTCATTCATTTCATTCACTAGACTGTAGTTTGCCTTCTAGTTTCAGAACTTCTGCTGTATAAGCAGTTTCATCTTGCCAAAAAAGACTTCTGTAAACTTCAACAGTGAATCAGGAAAGACATGGAGTGGAATTTTAATAAGAAGATATGTAAAAGCTGACCAATTAATTGTAAAAACCAAAACCAAACAAACAATTAAAGATCAACAACTTTTTGGTGACATTTTACATGTAAAACCTCTCACAATAGCTGCGTGTGTATTTCTGAAAATAATACTGGTAACTAATGAACATGGAATCATTTTTTTTCCTAAAAAAAAAAAGTATCAAGGAATGTAATAACATAGAATGGCTGATATATTTCTCTTTTGTTCCCCTACAAATCTACTCGAGTGCCTCCCTAACTGTTATTATTCTCAGGAAAAAGCTTTACCCTGTCTTTTTACCCTCCATCTATTTATCCTCAATCTACTTGCTTCCATCCTGTGTTTAGGTATTTAAAATGGTATCACTTTAGCTTTTCACTAATGATATTTGAGCAGTGGGTAGAGATAAGACTTTATTTAGAAAGCTAAAGCCAAACGATTTGAGTAGCCACTGTTACTACAGAAATAGTACTTGAATGCCCACAATATCTCAGCAAAACAGACTTAAATGAACCATCTCAAAATAAAAGTTTAAACTAGTTTTCTTATCTCCTAATTGTCATTATTTCAACAGTATTTTGACAAAACTTTTGGAATTAAAAAGTAAAGGCTTAAACCTCTTTTAAATCAGTAATTGTGTGTTCATCTACTAGAAAAGTGAATTCAACTGAAACAGCAGTTTGATCCTTTAAGATCTGGATAAGCAAAAGCTGTAAGAGCAATGTTTTTGTGCAAGACACAGAACTGGTTTCCTCTACCCTTATAAAAAAGTTTGCAGAAGACACTGACACTCCCCACAGTCAGCATGGATTTCACTGAATTCCTACTGTCAGTTGCTTGTCAGAATGCAAAACTAATCAATACTCTTAACATATCCAAGTAATTTCTTAAATAACATTTGTTTTTAGTAAATCTGTGATATCATCTGATTTCAGTATCTTGCTGATTCCACCATGCTTTCATGAGAGCTGGACACTAACATTAGAACAAGCTCTTTAAATAACTGTGACATTTTCAACATGTAATACCCTTTTTTTTTTTTTGAGCCAAAGAGATCTTGAAAAATAATTAAACAAAAGTGGAAAGTAAAAGTAGAGACTCTCTTATTTTCAAATTTTTATTTTTATTATTTAATACAGGTTGCCACTTTAAAGACTCTAATTAACTCAAAATAGCAATGTCAATGTTTTGATATGGAAAACTTCACCTAACTTCACATTTTCTTTTTTTTTTTTCCTTCTTTTTGTGGTCTCCATTATTCTTGTAAGAATGACATCAGCTGTAACTAAATAATTCAGACTTGCTTTATTCTGAAAAAAAGCAATTCTGAAGCCACAGGAGAGCACATTAATATCACAGAGCTTTGCTTATCCCATTGCAAAAGACAACAGTTTTGTTGTAGTATAACCTTAGATATAACTGCAGATAGTTATAATGAGCATGGAATCAGATACCACCTTGTAAAAATTACCTTAACTCCACACAGAACCTGAAGCATTATCCTGACATCTTGTTGAATTCAGATTAGAAAGACTTTAGTCACAACTGTTCAGAGACAGCCAGTATCACCTACAGTTCCAGCTGTTTGGCACTGCCTTCTAGCTAGCACAACTTAAAATAAAATCTTAGATCCGTTTTAAGCTCCAGAACAATCACAATTTACCATTTATCCTGTGATTAAAAAGTCACATTGATACCTTCCTGTCAGCGAAAGCACACCACTACATTGGTCTAAGAGTGTTTTTGACTGACACATCTGTACTTCAGCCTGCCTCTCACATGTCAGCCTTTTTCCCTGGACCCTTTAAGTTTCATATATTGTGGAGGACAGTAAAACCACCTCACTCTCAGAGACTCACTCTGAACTCTGCCATCATATTCTACTTCGTATTTCCACACAAGTAACTCCAGCAGTGTCTGTGTTACTCCAGCTGCAGGGTATTTCTAAAAAGTCTATTTTTCCCACATTTGCAAGGCCAAACCGATTCCAGTTCACCTCAGCACTGATTTTAGAGAGCACATACTACGTAATTCCTACTGGCACAGTAACTTTTTTGGCTTGTAGAGATTCTCCCTACACTTCAACTCCTCTTTTCCTCAAGCATGAATATCTCACTCAAGCCAGGACAGGGGGAAAAAAAAAGGAGAGAGAAAAAAAAGAATAAGCAGCAAAAGGTAAGTTCAGGTATATGTAGTGTTGAGAACCCATCTGCCCATCCTGTGGTACTCCTGCAGCAAATATACTTCCCTCATCCAGTAGCAGTCAGTTCCCTCAAACCACAATGTCAATTCACCCTCTCTATTAGTCTCTGTTAAGACACCTTCATATTAGCCAGGCATGTTTTCCCTACTTCCTTTCTTATTTTAATTAAAAAAATGAAACATACATGATTAAGCCATGATTTAAGCTAATAATTTCAATTACCTGTTAAAAAAAAAAAAACACAAACAAAAAAAAAACCCCAAGAGGTAGTTCAAGAAAAGTCCACTATACACGTTACAAAAACTTTTCAATTATTTTAGAAACTTTTTGTATGAACAGGTAACCTACTAATGTATCAGCAGAAAATACATCATTCCACATAGGTGGTACAGTATATTTGTCAAGAATTTCCATGAGTAATAGTTCTTCACAAGACTGGGCAGAAACAGCAGTGATCCATAGGATATGAAACAAATGCAAGCACTCAGAATTCTAAGAAGCTGAATATACACACTTTTGATTAGATGATGAAGGTTCCACAAAAAAAACCAAACCCAAAAACGTATTGTAAACTCAACAACAAAGATAGGTGTGAAGTGTCTCTAGAAAAGATTAAATATAAAACTAACAATAGTCCCAGCATTATGACACCATGCTTCAGTACTGCAGATTTTTCACAGCACTATGGATCCCAGGTAATCTATTTAGCTCAATGCTTGGAGAACAAAATAAGGAGAGCAAGATCATCAATTCCAAACATTTCAAGGGGGGGAAAAGGAAACTAAAGATTTATCTAAAGTGAACTTTAAAAATCAAATTTATATGAGCTCAAACTAGAGTCCAGTTAGCAGCACTTCATTTAAACAAGAATTTTTTCCATCGCATTTTCAAGTAGAATTTTGGGGCATATATTGCATGGTCAAGTCACATGTCAATGTGTTAAAAGCCAACACCTTCAGCAGAAATAAAAGAAAACGTGATGATGCTAGCGTCAACTCAACCAGTTTAAACAGACGCTATCTGTTCAGGAGCAGTATAGTAAGATTTGTTCAAAGCCTTCTCTAGTTGGACATCTATTTATAGCTGCCCAGCCTTTCTACAATTTCTCACAGCCCCTCCTCCTCTCCAAGGCAAGTCAGGGAAGTTTAATAGATATAATCCTGGGCCTTGTGCCACAAGATGGTCAGAAGATCTTCAACTCTCCTCCCGCAATCCCATGTGCAGTAAGACAAGAAGTAACCAGAAGAGAATGGGCTAACCTACACAGAAGCCAAACACATGGTATAAACCTTCTCTTTCCCAGGAACAAATTCATTTTTCCTCTGCCACACATTTATGGTAATGAATCACCTAAGCATCAGAGACTAAGCAAAAGACACCTTTTGCCTCGTTACTCCTTGCTACAGAGCAATAGCCTAAGCGAACTGTCTTGAAAGCCAAGACAGAAGTTATCCAAGACAGCTTTGACCCCTGTACAGCAGCAATGTCATCCATACACCTTCTCATTTACATTATAATGCTACTCCAGTACGTTGTACCTTTCCCAAAGAAGCTAGAGGACTGTCAGCTTTTATTCAATGCAGTTTCTGGTTAACATGCAATATCCACCACCCAGACATGCTTGTACACGTCTTTACAAAGCACTCATCCAGATAGGCTTTTTCCCCGAGCATCCCCATCAACAACTGTAACATCGCAGAAAGAGTGCAGGTATTTTCTGCATACGGAGCACAATGCCATAGGCTGAACTCTGCCACAAGCTCTGTACATCCTTGGTGCCTCTCCTACCACCTACTTGCCTGTAGTACTAGAACGGAGACCAAGGAGATGACAGCACTACTGGAAACTCCTGCCCACCCGATTACAACCACATTTTCTCCCCTTTCCCCAGTCAGAGGCAGACGGAAGGGGAGGGATGACTTCCTCGGGAGGAAAATAAGCAGGGAAAGGCCAGGGCAGAGATCAAGAGAGAAGGAATCACCCCACAAGGAGAGCAAATAATCCCTGAAAGGCGAGGCTGTAGAGGGGCATAATCGGGGACGGAGGGACATGGACAGCGAACCCGGGGGGATAATCCAGCAGAGAAGCGGGGAGATAATCCCCTCGGAGGAGGTGAGGGGGAGAAGCGGAGGACCGCGGAGAGGGAGGGGCGGGAAACCTGATAATCTCCAGGAGAGAAAATACCGGGAAGCGGGTGGGGGAAGGAGGGTGGGCGGGTTGATAATCCGGAGCGGCAGATGAAGAGCGAATCTCCCGGGGACGCATCCGGAGGCGGGAGGAGGAGGGTTAATCCTCGCTCTGGGGGCAAAAATCCCTCTTCCCTGACTCCGGCGCTGCCATGTTCGCTCCCCTGCAGGCCCGCCCGGCACCGGTACCTGCGGCGGGCGGTTTTTCCCCTTTCACACCACACGCACACTGGGAGTCTCAGCTCCAGCTGCCCGAGCAGTGCGCCCCGCTCCGGACGCACGGCCTCGGGGCAAGTGGGCTCGGCCGGGATGGCTGCGGGACCCCGCCTCCACCACCATTTCCCCGCCGGTACGAAGTAAGGGAGTAGCAGGCAGGCAGGCAGGCAGGCAGACGAACCCTCCCCCCCTACCCCGCCCCGCACACGCGACCTCCTAACCGGTACCGCAACTTACCGGCTGGCACCGACTTCTGCTCCCCGGCCCGTCCTCAGCGGGCGCCGCTCGGCCCCATCTACGAACTCGGGCGCGCGAAGCTGGCGGTAGGCGGACGGAGAGCGCGAGCCAGAGGTGCCGCCGCTCCTGCCGCCGCTCCTGCCGCTCTGCGCCCGCCTCAGCGCGCGCCGCCGGCGTGGCTGTAGCACGCGCTCGCGCTCCTCCCCCGCGCCCCCCCTCCCCCTGCCTCCCCAGCGCGCGCGCGGGCTCCGCGGCGGTGGCGCGCGAGCAGCTCCCCCGCCTCCAGCAGCACACGGCTGGGCGTCTGGGGGGGTGCGCGCCACTGCCTCGGTCCCCCGTCTGTCTCTCTGTCCTTTGGCTGGCGCCCTGTCCCCTGCTTGGACCCCTGTCCTCTGCTTGCAACCCTGGGCCCCTGCCTGCTCCCCTGTCCCCCCGCCTCCACCCTCTAGCTCCCTGTCTGTCCCCCCGCGTCTGCCTGCCAGCCCGCCCAGCGGCGGGTCCCGGTCTCTGCGAGCGTGTGTGTGAAGGAAGCTGCCAGTGTGAGAGAGCGTGTGACAGCGTGTGACAGAGAGAACCTGCGTGTCCGTGTACGTGAGAGAGCTGGAGCGTGTGGCTGCGGAGCGTGTGTGACAGCACCTGCGTGTGTCCGTGCGTGTGAAGGGAGCGTGCGGCTGTGCCGGGAGGGAGCTGGGGAGTATGAGGGGGCACGCTTGTTCTCGTGTAAACGCGCTGTGTGAGGGCAACCGTGCTTGTGCGGGAGAGGGCTGGTGTGTGAGCGAGGGGCTGCGTGGCAGCCTGTGTGTGTTCCCACGCTGGGAGCACGCAGCACACGCACTCCCTGCCTACGTCTGGCGTCGGTGTTTGCCGTGGCAGGGCTGGACTCTCCTCGGTCGGAGTCAGGAGGGGACAAGCCAGCATTGAACTTGGCACGGCCTCTTTAGTCACCGAGTGCGCGAAACACTGGCAAAGGATAAGTCAAATCTCTCAAAGGGCTTGAACGGGGTGGGAGGGCTTTCCCCTGATCCTAATAACATGTAAGACCACTGAGAGCTGCTGGGGAGAAAGGAAAAGCAGAACTACGTGGGGGTAGCGTTGGAACAGAAAATCCACTAGGTATTGATTTTCATTTTAACAGATTCAGATTGTACTTTCCTACCAGATAACAAACAACCTGATTTTTATTCAACCAAAGATATCAAAATAAGCAGCACATACATGATGGGCATAATTAAAGAAATTGTGAAACAGTCAGCAGGTGCAAAACTTTCATCAGATTGATCAATAAAGATGCATCAAGTAAACAAGCTCTTGCTGTCCTCATTTTAGGAAACCAGCATGTAAAATTCCTTTAGGAATTATTTTTACTTACTCTTCAAATTACAGTATCTACCACGTGCCAAGAGCTTCACAAGAGTGTGGAATTATGCATTCCCAGGTCCAAAGAGCTTACAGGCCTCCTGTAATTCCTCAGTTAAAAAAAAAAAAAAAAAAAAAAAAAGCCAAATTGAAAGTTTTTTTGAGCATTTTCTTCACAAGACATTATCTTGTCCTTACTAAACTGGAAAGAAACTTAACACATCATGAGGCTTTCTAAGCTAAGTAATAGTATACCACCTTTTTGGTGTTTGCACACCTGCAGCTACAACAGAAAACCAGACAAACATAGAAAATCCTTACTTCCAGAAAATTAACTCCAGATCTTTCTCTCTGCTTTACCCTTTGTTTATTTCTTTGATGTTCTAATGGAAAGGCTTTAGAACCAGAGCTACATGACGCATAACTGTCATTTTGTCCTGTATTTCACAGCTCCACATCTTGTTGACTTCTTTTACAGTCCCTGCATTTGAAGAAGCTGAACGTTATTCTATTAAGGAGAAAGGGTTGTAGCAATTGATGCTGGCATCTTTCATGATAGCCTGACTTTGCCTTCGTGGCCAATGAAAGAAAATCACTGCAAAACTTAGAAGTTCCTTGTTACAGTTCAACTCAAAGCTTGAATCCAGGCCTATGAAACGTGAGAGTCCCAGTTTGGCTGTAACAGAAATACCTAAACACAAAGTACTTAGACTGCTCCACAGCCTTTGGAATGTCTTAAAGCCCTTTAGGGAATGTCTGCCAAAAGCTCACACACCATTTTTTACCTACCACTTAATCCATGTGACCCATTAGGGTCAAGGAAGAAAGAGAGATGTATTGTTTTAGAGAAGAATTTACAAATTGGTATTTATTGTCTAACAGAAATTATCATATTCTTTCGGCTTTTTACTACTTTACTACACAAATGCCCCATCCAAGGATGGTCATTAGGACCCTGATGGTGCAGTTCAATCTGATAGCTTTGCATCATTCCTGCAGTTCAAAAGAACTGCAAATCTCTCTTATCCACTTAATGGTCCACCACTGCACTTCAGCCAAGCCTCACCCTGTTCTCAGTTTAGGGTAGAGAACTTGGAGACCTGGCCAGCACTGACTTATGTTCCAGCAATTTCTGGCTAGTGATCATGGTCAGCGAGGCATAAGTTAGAATAGTGCCAAAGCTGAGTTTCCTTATGCCAGGGATTATCTCAGTCTCAGTCTAGCCACAGGATTCAGGGAGCGTAATGACTGTATGGTAGGTCAGCCTCAAACCTGATACTTTTGGGCTGGTCAGTTAGTATTCATCTGAACTGGAGTTTGTGACCCCACAGAGCTTTCAACTCTGCCTTTGATGATACAGATCTCACTCAAGGATAGGGTTTCTGTCACTATTAAAGTCTGATGCTCCTCTTGGTAATACTGCAGGAACTAGGGTTGCTAACAAGATACTTCTCAGCCAGTGCTACAGCTAACATCATAGAGGTCTTTCTCCAGGGTCTTTTGGTTTTACTAGGGCTCCTGCCCTAGTGTATAGAGTTAGAAAAGCAAATATTCCAACATGAAAAATGGAAGGAGAGTGATGTTGTTTTCAGTCCCCTTATGGTTCTGGGTGTACAAATAGAAAACAAACTCTGTAATCACCACCAGCATTGCCACATTTGCCAGAGGAATGAGCTACTGGCTGGTGTCAACTATGACAATTTTTTCGTTGTCATAATTACGCTTGCAGAATTCTGGGCCTAACTTCTCTGTCACTATTGTGATGTCTATTTTACTGACAAAACAAACAGATACATCCACAGAAGAGCTGCTTCTTTTAGCTAGCTCCCCTTTTTGAAATTAATTGTTGGGAGTAATGGGTGTCAAGCACTTAGAGTGAAAGACTTTAAGACAGTGCCTTATTTTTAAATGAAACTTTAAGCTGATTGCTGGCATACTTTGCAAGTCCCATGTCCTGTGTACTTTTGTTTACTGATATATAACTTGAATAATTGGTTATGATCAGTCTGCAGACAAACAAGTAGTCTAGAGTTCCATTCATTTTGATAACCCCTTAAATATGCTGTCTTCATCACCTGATAAATTACAGACAATAAAGTATCGACTTCTTTGCTGTGTGTATCACCCTTTGGGAATCTTGTGGCAATAACTTGAATCTATATCCTCTGGCATATCATCCAAGATCATCATCATCAAAACAGTGAGGTTTTTTTAATGAAGTTCTTTGTGCCCAAGAAATTGAGCTATGTTGTTGGGGTTTTTGGGGATACTGTATGATTTCATGTCTGTACACAAAAGGTTATTCACGATTTTATAAAAGATCCAAAGGCAGCAAAATGGCATGATTTTCCAAACTATCCCAGAGGAACTCATTAAAAGATCACATGAATGATTACAAGTACTGAAAGTAGAGTAAAAAGTTTTATTTTTTATGGGGAGTTGAAATCAAAAACACAATAACTAGGAGAATGTTGATTTGCATGGAAAGGCAATATGAAAGAATCAAAGGAGACAGTACCTACAGAGTTAAAAGGCTATATGTCTAATTCCTCTGCTTTTTTTATTGCTGAGGTCTGTTTGCATGTGGAATTCAGCTCCACAGGAGAAGATAATCAAGGAAAATACCATGGCTTTATTTTTAAAAGGGGTGGATAATTTCATGGCAGCTTACAACACTGGTAACTGAGCAAGCTAAGATAATAAGGCTAATCAAATCTCATGCTTCACAGCACTAGTTCCCTGCAGGGTCAGGAAAAATCTTTCCACTGTATACAACACTATACAATTAGCAAGGTTATTATTGGGGAGCAGGGGTACAGCCTTCCAAAGCAACAAGCTTTTACCAAGAGCAGATGAGAGGCTGCATTTGTCCAAAAAGAGAAAAGAGCATTATTTTCTTATGCCACCTCTGCTCCTCAGCCCATGTTTTAGAATCACAATAATTGGACTTGTTAATAAATAAATAAATGAATAAATAAATAAATAATGTCCCCTGAACATGATTACCCAAGTGCATTATTGTCTGAAATCCATCAGACACTCTTACACCTGCGACTTGTAGCCCAATTCAAAAATAGGTGTCACAACTGAACCCAGGAATGGTATTGATTAAGCTGTTGCAGATTGCAGGTTCACATTGCCTTAAGGTTAGGTCAGTAACGTTACAGAATTTGCTTCTTGGCAGAAAGACAGAGTCCCAAACAATGATCAGCTCTTCACTAGGACTTGAAATGACACGTGTTTGGAATATTTAGTTGTTGAAGTACTGTTATTTTTCTTTAATTGCCCGAACATATTGTTGTAGGTGTTCTGTGTATATACTTGAATTCTATTTTCCATCAGTGTGTGCATCAGAGAAATTATATTAGCTGCAACTGAAAATATTCATCTATTTTTTCTGCAAAATTTGTGTTCTGTATATGAATGTGTTACTCCTTATGACGTGGTTTGTGTTTTGTTTTTTTCTTATGAGGGAGAGGAAGCACAATAACAGGAGAACATCCTTTCAAAACCCATATTAATAAAAGAACTCTTTCTATAAGCTATACCCTGGGCGGGGGGTGTGGGGGGGGGGGGTGTGGGGAGAGGAAGTGCTTCCTTGACCTCTATCTCAAAGTTATTTCTTTTAAATGTATATATTTAGGTGATTGATTTTTTGCCTTTTTCCCAGCCTATGTGCATTTTCAACTCTTAGCCAACATATTGTTCAAATCTGGAAAGAAACCCAAACCAAAATTTCACCTCAATTTTGAAGTTTGGGTTAAATGACAAAATAAAATAAAATAAATCTAAAAACCTGAGAGGAGCTTAAATAAAGACAATTTTAAGATGTATTCACAGGTGCAAAAGTGCTAATCTTTCTTATATATAGAATATTCAACCTCTTTGTTTCTCTGGACTGTATGGCTGTGAGCTGTAGAAGGTTCAGTTACATGAAGCTGAATTAAAAATAAAATTTGTTTGCTCTTCATGTCTTAGTAACGAGTTTAGTAAAGGACCTACTTGTCTACAGTACCCTCCTAAATAAACAGTTAGGCACAAAAGCTGAGCAATGAAAATGTTGGTTTGTTACTGAACAGATTAGGTGATTTAGTGACAACTGACACAGTTATGTTTTAGGTTTTAGGTACTCAATGCCTTCTTTTCCTCATTCTACACCCACAAGGTCTACCAGGGCTTTGTGCAAGGAGAAGTACCAGCAGTTGATGAAAATCATGACAGGGATTACTTGTGAGAACTCAGCTCATGCAAATCCATGGAACCAGAGGCACTACATCAGAGAAAGCTGAGAGGGCTGGCTAGTAGCCTTACAAGCTTTGAGAAGTCATAGAGATCAAAGGAGGTCCCTGACAACTGAAGAAAGGCAAATATTGCACCCATCTTCAGAAAAGGCCAACAGGATGGTTTGGGAAGCTATGGGAGAGAAAGCCTCACTTGGGTTCCTGGAGCAAGCTGTCTTGGAATGCATTTCTAGGCAAATGGAGAAGATGACTAGAAAAAGTCAGCATGGATTTACAAAGAGTAAATCATACCTTAACAACCTGAATGTAGTTTCTGCAGTAAAATGGATTGTGGATGAGAAGAGTGCTGTTGATGTCAAGACTGTAGCAGGGCTTAAAAAGCTTGATTGACCACAACAAGGCTTTTAACACTGATTCTCACGATGTCCTTTTACCCAGGTTCACAGTCCAGATGAGCTGGCATATGGATGTATTGGATGGTCAGGCCCAGAGGACAGTGGTTAATGGACCATGCTCTACCCAGAGGCACAATAGCACAAGTAACAAGCACCACAGGAGTCTGTCATGGAACTTGTCCTGGTTAACTTCCTTAACAATGACCTGGAAGAGACAACAGAGCAAGATTGTTGGGGGCTGGAACACTTGGTCAGTAAAGAGACAGAGAACTTGATTTCTTCAGTCTGGAGCAGATACGGCTTTGAGGGTGAAATAACGAAAGCTTGGCAGTGCCTATGAGGAGCTTATTAGGAAGACAGAGCCAGGCTTCTCAGTGGTGCATGACTAAAGGGTGAGAAACAAAAGACAGATGGAGTCAAGAGAAATAAAGAAAACCTTTTTCATCATTGGGAAGCAGTGGAAGTGTTTGCCAAGAGAAGTTGTATAGTATCTGTCCTGGGAGGTTTTCAAGACTCAGCTGGGTAAAGCCCTGAGCAATGTGGTGTGCTCTCATAACTGTCCTTCTTAGCCCATGAGGTTGAATTAGAAACCTCCTGGGGTCCCTCCCTATCCAAATTACTCAATGATTCTATGACTCAATGAGTTCACAATTCATATAAAAAAACATGGGGGAAAAGAGCTGCTGCCCACAGGGAGAGAAGATAGTTCTGACTTATATGGCTTATCCAATGAAATGATAAATCTTAAATTATCCTGTGAGCATGGACTAGAATCCAAGCTACAACTGCCCAGCTGTGCTGTAATAAGTTGGCTGTAGTTCTATACTCCCCCTTGTTTGCTCTCCTTTTGGCTTCAGCAGCCATGCATTTTTGGCTGCACAGCTTTAGGGGAAAGGCTTGCATGTTTGAAGTACTTTTCAGTCACTAGAAGATGTCTTAGCTTTTTGCTTTTCTACAGCTTTCTTCCCAGAGAAGGAGGTCCCCAGAGTGAAGGAGAAGCCACAGCAAAATTCTGAAGGTAATGCTTGCCAGATCTCTTGGCTTATATCTGACAGTAAATTCTTGAAAGAAAATGCAGAAATTCCCTTATTTCACTATCATTTCTTCAGCCCGGACACACAAGGATGAAGTTCCAGAAACTGAAGATTTTCTTCACATTGCTAAAATGATGTCATTTACACCCACATCAAAAATCTTTTGCATTTTGGGATGGCTGTAAAGGGACTCTAGTTTAAACAAAAAACAAGTCCCAAGACATTGTTGTCATATTCAATAAAATAAGAGTACCAAAGCAGAGAATTTTAATTAAAAACTTCAAATAAACTCAAGGGAATCAAATCATTTGTGAACCTAAGCATATCAGAAAAGCCATGGCTTAGCGGCCTCTATGAGTAGACTCAGCTCATTTCCTAACAATGTTTTCCATCTTACAAAATGTTGCCAGATAGACTCTGTATCCTCATGATTCGAGGGAAAATTAATAGCCAGCTAAGGTCAGGAAGAACCATCCCTTACAACAGAAAAATGAGCAGCACTAACAGGTTCAGACTGCAAGGCTCTCTTCCCCAGGCTGCTGTTGTAGCCCTGGCTACAAAAGAGAGCTCCTTCTCTGAACTCCTTGGCTGCAAATCTTTTCAAGAAAAAGGAAAAAAAACCAAAACCCAAACCATTGCTGTTCATTTCTGCAGCTCAATGGGATGCCAGCAAAAAAAATTGTATCTCCAGTGAAAATTTAGAAGACAATCTTTGTCAGTAGCAAGCATTGCTGCCTGTTCCCTACTATGTGCCATGGCATATTCATTTAAAGAAACCCACAAGTAAGTCTGGCAAGGATGAGAGCAAGATCAGAGGGCAATTTTCTGTCTGAAGGATGAAATCAAGAAGCAGTAAAGACAAAATAAAAAGGTACATGGTTCAGAAAGGGAAATGAATGGAACAGTAAATTCTGATTAGATATTTTATGTTTTAGAAAGGACTCATTTTTACTTGCAACCAGATTTAGGGATCAAATTCTTATTTTAAATAAATATGATACCGTGGGAAGAGTATTTAAGGAACTATTCTGCCAGTATTGTTCTTACATAACTTCTGGTTTCTTTTCCTCTTTAATTTTCAAATGCTTTTAAGACTGTAACATGTAATTTTAAGATTTGATTCTGTTTGTCCTAAAAGTAATTGAAAGAAATTAAATTATGGCCACTACCACAAAGAGACTTTAAAAACAAAACAAAAAACCAGAACTGGACTGTAGGTGTGTGTAACACAATGTCTGCATTTAACATCTAATTACTTATACTGCATGGTCTAAGGAGACCTAAAATCTGCAGTTAATTTCTTTCACAGTATTGCTTATCACTTCAATAAAAGTTAGCTTGCAGGACTAACAGTGTTCTTTCGTTCTCAGGTTCATGTCCAAGTCAAAACACCACTTTTACTGTGAAGTGCACTTTGGAAAGCCAGAGAAAATTTAGTCTCCTGAACCTCTTTGTGCAATTTCTTCTGGGACAAGGGGATAGATATATACAGATGTATGGAGCTGTACACTACGGGTCTGTCTGTGGGAGCTGCTGACGAAGGTCTCGTTTCCTTCGCCTCGCAAATTTCTGGCAGAGGAGGCAACTGAGAACAAAGCTGAGTGAACATGGGGCGGCACCTGCCAAAGGGGAGGTTTGGGCTACTTTGTTTCTCACAGGCCAAAGTCTGTTGGCAGGGCTGAATTTCTGGTTATTGGTTAAGCTCTCTCAGGCGTGATAATGTCTTTGTACACTACCTGGGAACTGTGGCAGAATTTCCATCAGCAGCCTTTGAGAACCTTCAGAGTATTACAGCTATGGTCCACACAGGGACTGTTTGACTTTGTGTTTTCTGTCATAAACCAAACAGAAATTACATTTATCCATTGCACTGGGTTATTAAGACATCATCTATGATCTGTAACACAGATGATATATTTTAAAGAAGCTGTAATATATGAAAAAGCTGTCCTTTTTTAACAGGGTTCATCTATGATACACCCTTTTCCTTATTGTTTTTCAGACTTACTTACTTTTAAGATCCATAAAGCAAGGATTATCTTAATTCTGCATCTGAATGGTGCCTAATCTCTTAAAATTCCTCCTCTTATTGATCCCCAGGCACTCCTATGAATAAAATGACTAAAAATAATACAGTATGTTTCTTAGTTTTTAGCAACATTATATACAGGGTCCTCTTTTTTGTTTTGACTTGAAATTTTAGGGGACACCTAGGTGTTTTGGTGCTTTTTTAAATGCTTTTCAAAAGCTGTGTACCCACGACAGGGCTTCCTTCCAACTTCTTAAAGATTTTACCAATTTAAAAAGAAAATATATACAAATTGCATGAAGTTTAGGATTGAAAAAAATAATAAAAAATTTAAAAGCAGCAGTGTCTGAAATCCACAGATGAGTCAATTCTACTAAACAAGGGTAAAAAATCCATTTTCTTTTCTCGTCACAGTGACTTTTAATAGCACTTCCTTCCTTTCTCATTAAAATAAAATAGTAAACAAAATTTAATACATCTTCAATCGGGCTCAAAAGTTGGCAGCAGTCCTTTCCCAGGCATAAGACTACTGTAAGCAATGTGATGGAGTAGTAGTAGCTACCTACAACCTACTAGTATATTGGACTTCCGCCTAAGAGAGACCAAATTACTTTATAATCTCACACACATGTTATGCAGAGATACTATTTAGCCTACCAGTCAAATACTGGAATCTGAAGGGGGGAAGAGAGAAGGAAAGAGGACATGCCATTGATATTTAACGGTGCACAGCTGTTTCAGAAATAAATCAAGAAGTAAAGAAAAGTCTTCAGCTGTAGGCTGGATTTCTGAAAGTGGTGCACAAAATCTGTCCAGGTCACAAGTCCATGTGAATTCTTCTAATCACAACCAAGGATCAAGATTCAGAACTGATATCTTATCTAATTCCTGTTTGTGTCTGAAGAACGCAGGACACAGATCAAAGGTGAGGCAAAAGGGGCTTATAGCAAGGCCAGCTGCCCGCTAAACACTGGGCTCCAGGACTTTCAGTTTGTTGCTGCTTCCAGGGGAGGTGAATCCACTTTCAAATCACCAGGACCATTGCTCACAAGAGCTCATATCCAGGTATACACCACGTCACTACTGGAAGGGCCAGTGGTTGAGGTTGTGTGACAGCTAACAGGCTTACACCTCAAGATGGAAATTATTTGAGAGCTTCCAAATGCAAAGCAGTCAATTTTAAAACCAGGCTTAAAATGCAGGTATCGGTTATTTAAAAAAACTTGAAATAAGTACTTAGAAGTTTGGATCTGAGGTTCCCATTCTTCTCACAACGGTGAAGGCAGACCTCTGCCACTTAGCTCCATTTGTGAAGGACTCTTTGCTCTATGTCCTTCACAGCAGTAGTCTCAGGAGTAAAACCAATCTTAAAAAAAAAAAAAAAAGATAAAGGGGATTGTAAGCAATATGACAAAAATTAGTCCATGAAGGGTTAGAGAAGCATTTCTGTGCTGAACCAAAAGCCAACACAGAGTTAGCAATCCCTACTGGGTTTCCATCCTGTTGCTGGGATATGCAGCTGTCTGCTCTCTTCCACTGAACAGGAAGGAACATATGGTTTTGTACATCTATCTTCTATGCCGTAACCAATTTACCACTTCATAAGAGCAAAGAAGTGTTAAAAATTTCTACCTTTTCAGTGCTGTATTGATCACTGAGTGTAAATTCACAATCATCTAAACTACATGCTTGAGTTTAAGGTTCATTTACTGGAAATCTTAATCACTAATCATTATCTGTTGAGCCATCACATTTCCAGCATACCAGATTAAAATGACAGCTTCAAGAAAATTTATGGAGTGCACTAGGAGCCTTTTTCTTTTATTACAGTTTATTTCTCCTTAAATAGGAGAATGAATTTGTGGAAATATTTCATTTTAATGGATGTTTGTTGATAAATATTAGACAACAGTATTATTATGGGAATAACATACAACAAGGCCTATTAACTATTAGTACATGTCTTCACTAGCTAAAGTTACACAACCTTGAGCTTCTTGAAGCATGCAAGGTAGGTTTTAGTAGACCTTTAAAACATGGTGTGTTGTGCCTTACTGCAATAGATTATGGAGTAAAAGAAGTTGTTTTTCACTGAGAACATATTGGCTGTTTTCAGCCTGAAAAAAAAAAAAAACCCAAAAAAAAAAACACCCAAAAAAAAAAAAAAAGAGAACACTGTGTTCCATACATGTTGGGAGAACCAGAAAATTGTAGCATTTTTAATCTCCCCAATGACACAGAACTTTGTGGAGAGATATGAGTCATACTGGGTAAGAATCTGTTGCCAAAGCTAAGACATTTTTGACACTGCAGGCAGCCTGCATGGTGTCCAGCTTCCTCTCCAGAAGGTCCCAGCCGTTTCTAGACCTCTCTTCATCTTGATTGTCACTTCTATGTAGATTCCTTATGTAGCTTATGTAATTTGAAGGACTTTTTGCCACCTGAATTACTACTATTGCAACCTCTACCTCCCATAATAAATTTGCTAGACCCATACATAAATACTTCAGCCATGAGCTATTTTGTGCTTAGCCCATACCTGGGGCAAAACTATAGCATTTACTCTATCACTTGATGACTTATCCCCAGCAGAGAAGTGGAACCAAAAAAAGGAGAGAAGACCTCCAAGTTGAAATTAAAACATAATGAAATAGCCATATTAATACCAATACAAGACATATAAAGCTATATTCAACACAGCAAAAATGCAGCAGTCATAATACCCTGGAAGGCAGTCCTCAAGAAAGAGATGAGAGGGTGGCCAAAGAAAGTGATTAAAGCAGGAAGCCCAAACAGAAAGCTCCCATCTCCACAGTAAACTTCCTCCCTTGTAATGAGGGTGATACCCATGGCCTGGGATACATCTATGAGCCAGCTAGGGTCAGCTGTCCAGGCTGACTCGTAACAGCTAATGGCCTGCAGCCAGTCTCTGATTCTGTCCCAGCAAAACCAGGACAGTTGCATATAGACAGACATATAGACAGATGGATAAGTAAGCTCTCTGAAGCATAATTCTGTAGACTTTTCCTGGAGCTTTGCTCTTGAGATGTTCTGGTTCCTCCAAGGCAATAGGAAGCACGTAACAGAACTGCCCTCAAAACAGTTGTCTCAGCTGAGACTGCTGATGCATTTCTCACCAAGAGTTTTTACTGCCTCAAAGGTTAGTTCCTGCAAGGCCTTCTCCATGAGCTCTTTGGCTCTTCTTCAGAAAGGAGTGAGCTAAAGAAAACTGCCAACTAACACCTCGTGAAGCTTCTCAACTATCTGTGTCCTCTGTGTGGATATCTAACAAGGACCGGAGTTTCAACCCAATGCATTTTTATTTTCTCTTCCTGTCATAAGTCAGGCAGTGTCATCAGAGCTCAGAATGAGTTGCCACTACTGCTACAGATACTGGAAATGAGAAGGGGGAAAAAGCTCTTTGATTAATTTAGAAAAGTTCTACATTTGCTTGCTACTTTATTGGTCTCAGTGAATTTTTTTTCTTCTTTTAAACTTTTACAGCAGAGAGTTATCTATATTTGTGCCTAGTACTTGATTAGATCTTAATAAAGTCATAATAATAAAAGATCCCATACTGGTATGCTCAGCAATCTTACAAATATGGCTATGCTTTTGAGTTTTCTAGTGCATTAAAAAAAGATTACATTAGTGCTTCAAAAATGGAGTGAAGTAAATAAGCCGTGGCAGTATAAAGAAGTGTTGGAAAGAATGGAGCAAAGTTAGTAAAAGAGCTTCTCTGTTTATTCAGAACAGAGTTTGATGTGCTAACTGTTAAACATTAATGTATTATCTTGATGGATTTTGTACCTACAGGCTTTAACATCACAGATCAAAAAGATTTAAAAATAGTGCATTGTAATATGTGCTTCATTTATTAAAAATGTATGGGTAAGGTAGATTGTAGTTTTTCATTCTCTTCACATTCTTGTCATTGTTCTCACAGTGAAAAATCACAAATTCTGTTTTGAAGAGGAAAATTAATTGCAGTTGTCATTAAATGTGGGTGTTTACAGATGTTACTCAATGAGAAAAACAGTACACTGTTCTCAGCAAGAGAATGCTTCTTTTATACTCTGGAGAGCTGAAAGCTACCCTAGAAGGAGAGAAGAGCACTTAGCACCTTTTGAGACATGAACATGGCACATGAAGAACATAATCTCCCTTATTACCTTTTTTGTTAATAACCTGAATTAGCTTTTACTGCATTTCAAATTTCTTTTATCAAACTTCACCAATAACTGTGGCAGCCAAAACAAGGATCTAATCCTTTGAATTTTTATTAACACTTACAAAGCATTGAAAACAGGCAATGTCCAAGTTAGATTATGGAACAGGCAGCACACAAAATCTTCTACATCTTCTGCCCCTTTCTAGTTCTGCTAGTGGCCCAGCCACACGAACTTTCTTCAGTTTCAGTAAGAGATTCAAACTCCATTTTTCTCTTGGGATGAAAAAATTCACTTACAGCAGAGAAGTTTTATGCAAAATACCTCCGCTCCTGTAAAAATAGTAATAAAAAAGTCCTTTTCTATTTAAAAAGTATTTTACTACAGATGTTTTTTGTTTGAACTGCTTTGTAAAATGGAAATCAGAATTAGCACTTTTGAGTTATGATAGGAAACTGAAGACAGGATTGGCTTGTAACTATCTTGCTCTTTCCAAAATAATAAGAAACTTAATAACATACAATTGACACTTCTCTTTCAGGAATGAAAATGTAGACTATTAGCACAGATGTTCCATTAAAGCAAGTATGTGTGTAGATTTTGACAGGCAATAGGGAATGGGCAAAGCAGAGCATGAACAATGTCTGTAGTTAACTTTCAAATTAGCTTGCTAAAGATTTTCAGAATGATTTGTTGGTTTAATAGGAAAATATAAAGCATATCTTGTCGTCAAAATATTATCTTTTAATTCCCTAGTGGTGTATCCTAAACTAGCACATTTTAGTAGTAATGGTTTCTCTTATTCTCTATCCATTTCAATATCACCAAATAGTGTTACTGTGATGATAAAATATACCAAGATGTCCTTATGGGTTTTTCCTAATTTTTTTTTTTTTTACTGTATCTTATTACTTTTTGAAAGACATGGCAAACTGTGGCCTACATAAGAGTAACCAAAGATAAATAAATCAGCAAAGTAATTCTACCAGTCTTGCTCTTCAGTTATGGGGATTTCTAAGAACAAGTGGATACAGGTTTTTCTGTATGACAGCCACAGAAAAAGACTGGCAGGAGGAGAAGTGCATAAAGCAGAACAAATTTGCCAGTTCAGCAGAACTGCAGGGCTCTGCCATAAATCTGAAGCATGTTGAAACTTCCTTTGGAATACTCAGTTTGGAAGAGATCTTAGCAATAATAATAGCACACTGCTTGGAAAGATATCTTTTTGTTTTCATTAGTATAATATCCTTTCCATAAACCAAGCTTACTGATGGCACTGAATATTTACCTGCCCTGCTTCACATTGCAATGTCATAGTGTCTTGTAAATATGTGCTTGACAACTCAGTAGCAAACTACTTGGATGGATGTGGATGTGGATGGAACACTGCAATTCTGTAAGATGTTGGTTCATGGTGAGTTTGTCCAGTTGGTGAGTTAATTAATGTGAATCAATGAGAAGAGTTATAAATATCCTCATACACTACTCTCTTCCTTTTGCTTCTTCACCCCTACTACATATGATGGTTTTGGTCTGGGCACAGTCATTAGGTTAGCTTGAATTATGTCTTGCTTTAAGTTGATCATTTTAAGAGTTAACTCTTGGTTAGTATGGTGGCTCATTACTGAAGGGCATCTCAATCCCTCGTGGCTCAGCAGGGGCTTGCAGGCAGATGGGGACTGCTTTTGTGCTGGAAAACACTGGGAAAATCACACAACAAAATGCTTAAACTAAGAGAACACTTTAGTCACATCATATTTCTTACAGGATTCTTTGATAATAATTCCCAAACTGGAGATCTGATGAACCTTGTCAGGAAATGGCTCTACTCTACTGGGTTGGTGGGGGGGGAGAAAAAGGAAAAAATGTGACTGCACCAACTCAGAGTGTTCTTAGATGGGATGGCAGCAGCTCAGTGCTCATAGGGCTGGACAGGGAGAACTGCAACTGTGTTTGTGCAATAGCTTTGCAAAAGTCCTTTATTTACATTTGATAGTTTGCAGGTCCCTGGTCCATGCCAGCATCTGCAGATAACATGTATAGCAGCTCTCATTCTGTGTCCCCCAGGACCTAGCTACCAGCTGACAGCTCTAGGACTGCACCCCTGAGCTCAGCCAAGCTTGGGCTTAAATTCAGCTTGGCTGAAATTTGCCATATCAATACTTCTTCCTATGACCTTTCTGAAAACTTAGATCCACAGCAGTTTTCAGTGAGCATTTCTAGCTGGACTCTTGTATTCCTCTCAACAAACCAGTTTCTTCCTGGTGCCTCTCTCTTATTTAACGGGAAATACTGCGTGCAGCTCCTGTCACAGAATCACAGAATTGTCAGGGTTGGAAGGATCAAGGATCATCTAGTTCCAACCCCTCTGCCATGGGCAGGGACACCTTCCACTAGATCAGCAGCTAGAGACATCTGGGCAAGAGATATAAGCATGTGCTGTAGAAGACTGTGAAAGACTCGTGCAAGCCCAGAGCATTTTCTGTCAGCCGGTCCCAGATGTCTGTGTGCTCTCTGTTCACTGCTGCAAAACCTTTTTGAGCAAGCCCTCTGCCTGTGAACCAAGTTTAGGAGGTCAGGTACTTATCACAGAGTATGGCTTCCCAGTCTCTGGCCCAAGCTCAGAAGGGACAAGAATCTCAATGCCTCAGTTCAGTTACCCACATAATTTATTGGCTCCCACGTCTTTCTATTGATTGCATGTCAGAACCTAATTTAAGAGTAGTGGAGTTACAGGGAACAGAGGGCATCCAGGGCCTTAAGATACTTTATGTTGTCTTCCTAAAATATCCTGAATCTTCCTGCTACTTTTTTCCCCCTCTCTCTCTAAGGAATGGGGAAATGCACATTAAAACCAGAACTAAACATTCTGACACATGAGGTCAAGGAGAGTTTTGCCATCAGCTTCTGTGCAGCATAATTAAATTGTAGCTGGCCAGCTGCTAACAAGGTAAAAACATGTCCATGTGTTCATACATTTTCATGGTGTCCAGATGTGTACATTTACAAGACCAGGAAGGGGCAGCCTTGCCAGCCTGAATTACAGTGCATCTTTTCTAACTTGACAGAAATGCTGCTCTTACTGCTACTCTTTAATATGGGGCAGAACCTGCCAGGAGGACATCTATTCCCTATATTCCACTCCTTTTTGAAATATTTATGTAGCATAGTAAGCAGGGAAGAGCTTTTCCAGTAGAAAACCATGATGAACAGAAGCATAGAAGTCTAAAGATGCATATCCCAGGGAAAAGCCTGGCTTTCTTATGAAGACAGCTTCACAAAGTAGCTGAAGTCAAATTATTAGACATTTGAATGAATTAAGAGTTTATCAACTAGAGACTACTCCTGTCCTGCAAGCCAGCCAGCATCTGATGGGGCATCAGGTGCATAAGGCTCCTACTAGAAAAAATAAAAATTCTTTCATGTCCCAAAGTTAAGTTTCTTTCATTTGTATGTAGACCATTGTATCATTTTTTTGGTGTCTTACAGAAGGATAGAAACTTGAATGTGAAGAAGGTTTGACACTCTGGGGTGGGGAAGACAGGAATAATAAAAATAATGAATATGGGTAGAAGACAGAAGAAGGCAGAAGACATGACTAGAGCATCAATATTGGCTGCAACTGACAGCCTCAGGAAAACTAATTAGGACTGAGGAAGCTGATGAATTCCATATGAGAAAATGGAGTTTGAATATTAATAGGCTCTGCTCCATTATTGTCCAGTTTTAAATCCACTAGATCTGAAGGGGCTTAAAGTTTGGGAAAACACATTTTCTCATTCTTGTGACAGGATGAATAATGCAAAGATTAGGAGGGAGTAGTTTTTGCAAGGGCACAAACCCCTGCATATACTTAGTGTCAACACATAGCTAGTGCACAACTGACGTCCCACTTAAATAATTTTTTGAGGGTTTCCATGAAACTTAAAGGGTGAACTGGGTTCTCTTTCTGCATATGCTTGGTAACATCACTCAGTAGTTGCTGTCAGACAAAGTGTTACACAATGTATTTTTCATCTGTTTTTATATTATGCTGTTTCAAGAACAATGATTTGCCCTTGCTTGGCAGTTTGATTTACTTGATTACTTTCCTTCATTTCAAGATGAATGGTGGTTTTAATCTGTTTGCTGTCATCTCTCATTTCATCAAAGCATACATATTGCTCTTATTGCCATGCAAATAGGCACTATATGTATAAAATGCATTATTATGATCAACAAAGTAAAAGAACCCAGAGTCATCTGTTACACAGTGTGCTCTGCTCTTAGTCTGGTGCTTATGTTCTTAGTCTGTCTCTCCACTTCTGCTGGCAGTGCTCTGGGGAGGTGACATTTCTGAGCCATACTGACTGAGGAGCATAAGGGCAAAAGAGTAAATGGAAGCAATGGGGCAGATTTATCACCAGTACTTCCAGAGAATTGCAATTTACTTTCCTCAGGTGGAAACGAGTGATAACAATACAGCTGTGAGTTTTGAGCTCATCGTACCTCAGAGGAATGGAGGCTGCAGATTAGCGCTTGGGTGGGAAGCCTCCGAGGAGCACCTGTAGCCACAGTCTGACAAGCGTATTCCCATGTCTCTCTCCTGCTGGATGCTCTCCCACCTCAGCTGCCTCCCAGAGGAGGCAGAGGCACAGAAACATCCCTCATCTGCCTTTACCCAGCTTTCCTTCAGTCAGGCAATGCATGGAGAAGCACATCTGAGGTTATGGGAAGCAATTCTGTGGTGGGTACAGCTCGAAAAGGTTACAGGTCCTCCTGACAGTAATGCCATAATGTAGTGGGGGGTGACTTTGTGTGGGTGGTTGAATTGTGAACTGAACTCCTGGAGATATAAATGTGACAGCCAGCTATCTGTTGCTTTGCTCAGAAGGATGAGGATGCCTAACAAGTTCACTCCAAAATGACATTCTGGTTGAAGACAAGAAACCTCATGGAATTTATTTTGGATTACAATCTGTATGGTTGTGTTGATGGCAAGGAGGAAGAGATTTTATTTACATTCTGTTAATTAAGTTGTTTTCCTATAAATCAGAACATATATTGTGCTAAATGAGGCCAAAAATTGTGTTTCTTGTTTGCCTGGGTAAAGGTGGTTCCAAATACACAGCAATTCATTGTATTCTCTGTGCTCTTCAGAGAGATTCGTTAGCCTGCAGTGGTCACATCTTGCTGCTGCCACTTTCTGTGCTGGCAACAAGTTTACCTGCAGACCCTAGATTTCCTAATTACTTGCGTTCTTACTGCAAGCCAAGACTTGCCATATTTTGCAGTGCTCCTGAGGGAATAAATATATTTGGCCTGTTGGAGCTGAATGCTGTCTCATTTCTTGAAGGTTTTCTTATACTTTATCCCAGCCACCATCTGGGGTATAGAGTGATCTGCTTCCAGTGGACTTCTGCTGAGCATCCTGAGGACATCTGGATGCAGAGTCTACATCAGGGAGGTTGCACATGCGTTATGTAGATATTTTGAATTGGGAAAAATACCCTGTCTAGGTGTAGGGCACAGGCATAAGGAAACTGCAGAACTGCACTATCCACTTACAGAATCACAGAATCACAGAATTTCAGAGGCTGGAAGGGACCTTGAAAGATCGTCTAGTCCAACCCCCCTTCCAGAGCAGGGTCACCTACACCAGAGTACACAGGAATATCTCCAGAGGGGGAGACTCCACAACCTCCCTGGGCAGCCTGTTCCAGTGTTCCAATTTTTCCTCACATTTACATGAAACTTCCTACGTCTCAACTCATAACAGGAAAAAGTTATTTTAAGTTTTAGGATGGGATATGGGATATATGAGGAATTTTAAAGCCCAGTGTATAGTGTACTGGGCAGGGAGCACAGAAGGGAGGACAAATGCTTAAGGAGTCTTGATGGAATACAGTGGCAGGGGAATGACTCATTCTGAAAAAGACATTAGAAGCAGCAGGGGCAAGAGATGGTTGAGACATCTTGAAAAAAGCAATGCTTGAGAGCATAGAGACTACAATGTGTGCATGCAGTGCCCTCTAACACTGACCTATACAAACACAAACCGTACCAGAGTCTCCTCTTTCCTTATATGACTCTTAACAGCTGCTGGTAGCAATATCAGTCAGGGATAAAACTCTCCTGAGTGCTGGCTGAGGTATCACACATCCTATCAGCAGCAGTGACAACCAGTAACATGAAATACTTTTGCAGAGTAAATGCAATGTTGAAGACTCCTCAGCTTGAGTGAGGACCTGGTGATGGTTTTAAGTACCCAGATATTTGTTGGAAGAAAATATAGCAGCTCACATGTCATCCATCAGGCTCCTGGAATGAGTAGACTGCTTCCTCACACAAATGTTGGATGTGCCAAGCAGGAGTGAGAAACTGCTGGACATGTTACTAACAAACCAAGAAACTTTGCTTTGTAGTGTCTAGGTTAGTGATAGCTGTGGCTGCAGTGATCACGATATTGTGGAGTCTGGGGCTCTGCTGAATACGCAGAAGGTTAGCACTAAGACAAAGGTTTTAGATTTTAGTAGAGAAATCTTCAGCTTGCTTGGAACTCAGCTGGGAGGGATTCTGTGGGAAGCTTCCATGGAGAACAAAGTAGCTAGCATTTTTCAAGAACAGAAAATGTTCATCCCCTTTAAATGTAAGGGAAGTAGGTGGAGCAGGAGATCCCCTCAGCTTAATTTTAAGCTTTTGAGTCTGCTCAAAACCAAAAGGGAAGTGTACTAGAGCTGGAAAAGCAGATGAATACCCACTGGGAACTCCTGGGCATTGCTATGGTATTCAGAGGTGTAGTTAGAAAAGCAAAAGCTCATCTCAGATTGTAATTCACCAGAGATGACAAAACCAACAAGAATGAGTTCTTCAGGTACATAAACAACAAACAGAAACAGAAGGAAAATATTGGCCCACTGTAAAAGAAGATGGTGACTTAGTCACCATCAACACTGAAAGGCAGAGGTTCTCAACACTTGCTTCACCTCTGTGAGATCCTATTGAGATCCCCGGCGCTATTTAGTCTTGAGAAGAGAACACTGAGAGGGGATCTGATCAATGTGCATAAATATCTGAGGGGTGGGTGTCAAGTGGAGGGGGCCAAGGTCTTTTCGGTGCTTCACAGTAGTAAGACAAGGAACAATGGGTTCAAAGTAGAACATAGAATGTGAGGAAAAAGTGAGGGTGACAGAGCACTGGAACAGGCTGCCCAGGGGAGTTGTGGAGTCTCCTTCTCTGAAGACTTTCAAAACCCACCTGGATGCATTCCTGTGCAGACTACCCTAAAGTGATCCTGCTCTGGCAGGAGGGTTGGACCTGATGATCTCTTGAGGTCCTTTCCAACCTTTGATATACTGTGAGACTGTGACACTGTGATACTGTCTTTACCAGAACTGTTGGCCCCAAAGCCTTGGGAACAAAAATCCAGTCTGATGCAAGCACAGACCCACTACCAGTGAAGGAAGAGGTGGTAAGTGAACCATTGCAGGAGCTCAACCCCTGCCATAGAAATTGATGGGCCCTGACATTATGTTAAGACAGCTGGATAACATTGTTGCACAACCTTTGAGGAGTTGTGGAGACAGAGGGATGTCCCAGAAGACTGTCAGAAGGCTAATGTCACCATCATCCACAAGAAGGGCCTAAAGAAGGACCCAAGAAATCATTTGATGCGGTCCTGAAGCAAGCTCTACAGAAGAGGCACTGCAGTGTGGACACAAGTGTGTGAAACCAATGGGCACAGTGAGCCCTAATGCTCTCTGCTCCAAGCAGCATGGTTGAGTCACTCCCTACTGAGCTGCTCTCTCCACTAAAACTGGAAGACACTGATGGATTTGGCTAAGAAACAGCCCAGCTTCTTCATGGCTTGCTAACTATGTCACTCCTGCCTCAGTTCTCCATCCTATGCAGCTCAAGGATGGCATATTAGCAACAGTAAGACCCATCTCTGAGATAAAATTCTGCTCTTCTGGTGCATTTTTGTTCTGGCACCTGCTGGATTCCTGAAGACATGTCAAATGATAAGCTACAGCAGAATTAAGATTGTATTTTTCTTAGTAACAGCTTTTCTTTACCTGGCTGGCAAAGGCACCCAAAACCACCTCTGGAATTGTGCAAGAGGGTCAGAAGTGAAAGCTGCCAACTGACTTGCTTGACAGCCTTGTTCTTAATTAACCTGTCCCAGTGTCTTCCAATGGCAGGCTGGTTCCAGTTTTTACAAGGGATGCTCTTTTTAATCCATTTTTTGTGGCCACCTTCAGGAGTTGTTGTGACTCCACCAGTTAACAGGTATCACCTCCACAGCAGTTGCTGCACCTTCCACCTTCCTTGTCTTCGTGCTCTGCTCCCCGGCAGTCACTGGCTTTTTGCTTGCAATCTCTGCTCAGCAAGGAAGGGGCAAGCCCAGGGCTGCCATTTTAAGCACAAGAATCCCAAGCTGCCTATTTATCTAGTGTGGTGTTTGATTCATGCCAGGAGCATCCTGCTAATTTACTGAACTTCATTATTTGTTGAAGGAAAAAAGCAGAATATGTTGTGGCTTTCCTTATCCTAATAAGAAATCTTTCCCCTATCAGTAAAACACCAAGTCTTTGCCATGAGCAATATCACTGCTTGTTTTGGTGGGACCTTTAAGTACAAACAACATTTGATGCAAGGTAAAAACTATTAGAGCAAAAAAAAAAATGGCTCTGAATGCGTCACTGACCTGGACAAACAGCTGCTGACTCAATGCCAGAGCTCATGTGGAATGTAATTGTAAAAATTTACAATTTTAATTGTTTCCTGGTTAACTACGAAAAGTAGAAGAATTTTACACATCCAGAGGTGTGGTGAATAATGTCAAGGGACAGATCAGTGCAGTTCCCAGCTGCTGAGCACATGCAAGGCATTTATGGTAGCCTGAAGTAACACTTCATGTCTCAGGAAAAACATCTTACACGACATGAGAATTGTGTCTGGGGACTCACTTTCTGAGGTTGGACTAATTTTTTTTTTTTTTTTAATAAAAACTAGTGGTTTTCATTTTGGTTATTAAGGAATTGAAACAAACTTCAATAAGAAATACTGAGGTAGTCCCAGAAACAGCCTGCAAAGAGGGAAGCTGAGCACAGAGGACTTGTGGTGAAAGGCAAGAAGAAGCTGGCTGATACAGACAACCCAAATGCCCCTGCAAATAGCTCTGCCACTTCAGTGCTGAGTCTCCAGAGACAACTGCATGAATTTTATGGATCCATGTGGACTGTGGGGGCTAAGCTCAGGTATGTCTCTACACTTGAATATTCCTGCTTGGAACCCAGGATGCTTCCTTCAAGCTGGAGGTAGGTGATGAGGTAAATTTGCAGACAGCAGGAAATGTGGGAGGTGAAAGTGCAGTCACAGCCCCAAAAGAACATGATAGTATGGGTGCACCCTCTGGCTACCTCAACCACTGTGAAACATGGGACTTGATGAAAAGGTAAGGAGGTTTAGGCAAGGGAAACAGCTACCTAGCTCTGGGCTTAATGACGAGGAAGGAGGGCCTTTCTCTGCCACTTCACAGATAATCCTACCTCTGGATGACAGTGGTTATTTGACAGCATGAAGTCCCTTCCAAAACTTCTATTCATAACAAATTATCATCAGTATGACTGAAGACCTTTTCTTGCCAACAAATGTGGAACAAAAAGAGGAAAATTTATCTGAAGCTGCTAAAATTTTACTTGCCACTGAATCTTTAAGACAGCTTCAAAAGTGCCGTGTTCTGACTTCCATGACAACTTGCTCAAGAACAAGTATACCCATCATGAAATTAATGCTCCAAAAAAAAAAATCCCTAAATCCCTCTGCAGAACTTCAGCTACTTGAGCTGAGCAATTCAGACTATCTCTGTCTCAGTAACATCTGGTCTATGTGTTTGTTGCTCAGCTTTGGTTTGTAAATATGTTTACTCTTAGCGCCATGTGTTAATACAATTTTCCTTGAATGGGTGGATTGTTTTCCAGTGTGTGGCACAGTTAAGAATTTCCCATTTGAAACAACGTGTCTTAGCAGCTGTGTCAAAATATATAGATCATTAAAAGCTAATAGGTAACTGGTATTAAATTGCATGGAGTGTTGATGTGTTTTAGGTTTAAGAAATCCTGAGCAGAGGCCATTGATTTTACTGAAACATGAATTTTCAGCACTTTTGAGACCTGGGTCCATAAAGTGGTCTTGGTTTTATAACTGTCCAAAGTAATATAATCTTAATGCCTAAAAATTGTCCTTTCCTCTCTTGAAAATAATGATCATGTTCTTATTGTGACTTTTACAGTCCCTGCAGATTTGTTTGCCAAGAGACCAGGGCAAATTACTACAATCTCCAGTGTACCAACATTTGAAAACAGCATGACAAAATCAGCCTGTACATACTCTGTCTTCATCACATTGGAGACTTAAACTTCCTGGCAATTGGAGAAAAAACCATTAATACTCATAGCCTTTTATTAGCCAAGCCAGATTTGTTTTAATTTTCCTTTGGCAATAGCAGTAGCTCCTTCAAATTCTGCAAGCATCTACACCTGAGCAGAATCCAAAAAAAGACACTGCTTCCACTACAGAAATGTTTTAACTCTTGCATGGTGGCTGTGAAGCTGCTCCTGGTACTTCAGTGCAGGGAAGTCCTCCTGACAATCACACAGCCAAAACTGGATGTAGCTGTCAGCATAACCACTATTTTAGCCAACCTATATGTAAGTGTGAAGATTCACCTGGCCTGCACTGCACACCATTGCTGAAAAGCTTCTAGTGCTTTTCAGAGGCAGGCACTTCTGGTTCATTCTGCTCAGGAGAGAAGACACTGCACCACACAATCTCCAAATGCAAAATCTGTCCTCAGTATAAGATCAGGTGTTTGAAGACAAACAAATAATCTGCTGAATTAATAACATGGCTCTGATTGAGCCCATTTCTAGGTGACTGATTTTTGCAGTCTGAAGCGTCTTCCCCAAAACACGATTTTTCTGCTGCTTGTCAAAGCTATGAGTTTGCAAAATTGTTTGGGCTCTGCCTCTTGGAGTCAGTTCATCTGAACTATCGAGTGATGGTGATTCTCCTGACATATCCCTTCTGAAGGTGATGGCAGAGCTACCTTCCCTCCACCATCGCCACCTATTTTTGTATTCCACTCTCATCCCAATTCTAGTGAGAATCATGCTTTGCAACCTAAATAGGGAGAAAAGTGCAGTAATATCTGCATTTGCTTTTATTTTCTTCATGGGCCTTAAAAACTTTGACCTTTTTGTTTTGTTTGAAGCCAGCACATTAAGGTTCATTTATGCTTACAAAAATATATATGTTGGAGTTGTCTTTGAGAGCATCTGATTATTATTCTGTCACTAGAGGGTCCATTTTGAGCTCATTCATTGAAAGCTGTGGCAGCAGCAGCAGCCAGCCTTAGCTCAGTTCTGCCTCCAGAGATTTGCAGAAAAGCTATTTGGAGTTTATCACATAGTTTTGTAAAACACTGCAGCCTCAGCAAGCTGTCATAAAGAGCCTCTCATTCCAACTGGGCTCGTTTACAAGTAATATTTTATTACGCTCTGCTCTGTTTTACCCTGCACCTTGCAAAATCTTTCTTCACCTCTTTTAGTCTGTTGATAGATTAAAAAGTTCTGAGATATGACTCTGAAAAAATGCTTGGTATTTTTAATGCTTTTATGATTCAAGAGCTATCCACCTCCACTCAGACAGAGGCTCTTTGATGCTAAGTTGTGCCACATCCCGAGACCCCCTGGCCAGGGCCAGCAGCTAAAAGTCTTATCCTGAGCAAAGCCACTTGTGACAGCCAGTCTGTAGGCCTGTGACTAGCTCCCACCCATGACTGTGCCATTTGCTGACAATCAGCCACTTCCATCTGCTCTTTTAGTAAGACAGGGTTTAACTCGCACATAAAACCCACTGGTGTCTGAAAAGCAATGTGCTTTTCATCCCATAAGGAGGATATAAGAGCAAATAAGAAAGTCCCCAAGGCAAATTTCACCCCCTGCCTTGCCCTGTGTATGTTGGCTCTGCCACTAATCCGTCTCCCAGGGGAACTCTGCTGGGCGCCAGCAGAGCAGCTCTATGCTGCCCTTTGCTCGGCATAGTACGACAAGGGATTTGAGAGTCTTCTGAATGGAAGCTCAAATGTGGGGGTTACAGCAAACTTATCCTCTTAAATACAATAATCTGCATCAACAGAAGCCTAGGTGTGCCCTCCCTACCAACTCCTGACACTCCTAGCAGCACTGCTGCCAAATCTCACAGTTTTATGTCAGGGCATATAAACATTTGGTCCTTTTCCCAAAGTCTCAGCTCCTCTAGTCAAGTGATTATGTGCACACACCACCTTTAAAAGTGAAGAGCCAGGTTCTTGCCATCATTCTGCCCTTTCCAGCAGAGCTAAAATGTCATGGGAAGGGAAGAAAAATGCCCTGTTTGACAGGTAAAATGTAGAGGGTGAGATGGTCTTGCAAGCCAGATGCATACTGCAAGCACATCACTGAGGCTCTGAGCCACATCCACCAGAATCAAGGATATAAATGAAGGAACTGGGTTTGTGCAGCTGCCCAGCCCCCCAAGGATGCTCCAGTTTTAGTTCCATGTTTGATGCAAGCCCATCCCACAACACTGTGTTGTCCAACTGGGAGATAACAGCGTCTGCCACCTTAAAGTTGCTATTTGCACATGACTGCCTGCTAGCTAAGCTCCTCTCCCTTCCAGCATTTAGGGTTAACTCCTGCTCTGTTTTCCTGCATCTCTTAATCCTTAGAGGCAGTGTGTCCTCACATACTTTTCTAGATGAGAAGGAACTGTCTTCTCCCTATACATCAGTTTCACCAGTCGTATGAATTTCGCATAAGACTTAAAATCATTGGCCTGCATGGAATTCTTGTCCCTATTTAGTGGCAGTAATTCAGAGGATTTCTCTCTCCCACTTGTTGTTCATCCACTTCAGTGGGTGACAGCCTGTAACAAATGCATCTGTACCTGGCAAATAGTATTTATTAGCATAAATTCCAGCCCCTTCATGAAGTAATTAATACCAAACATTTTTGTCATTTCACAAGATCATAATTCTGAGAGTCATTTTTGAAACCCATTTAAACAATGGTGATTTACAGCTTTGCAGACATGTGACTGAAACCAGCTCCTTTTTTTTTTTTTTAATGCAGAGAGCTCTGATTGTTTTAAAATGAAGTTTTCTCAAAATCAGTTCTATAAAGCAGAGTCAACTCACATTCATTTATTTTTCCTCAAAGACTTTCCCATACTTAAAATAGTCACTTCTTTCAAAACCATGTATTTGTGTCCCAGATGTCTGTAGATAGAGTAGCAATTTCATGGTTGCCAGCGGTACGTTTTCTGGATGACCACACTAAGAGTTTCACTTCTCTTTTGATCAGAGGAACTCAGTTTCTTTCTCCAGCCCAGCTTGGTCCTTCAAATTTTTGCTTTGGTTCAACAGACCTTGAAGCACCTAGCAGGCAGGTCTGCTTTCAAACTGCTTTTCAGTCACAAGAAAAGAAAAGAGTATCATATCTAATACAGAAAACGCTGCATACCCTCTGAAACCTAACATCTTGTCCAAGAACCTTGCTCCTAAGGACTGACAGCAGTGTGGCCATAATTGCAGTTTGTGCATACATTAACCACAAGACTTATGTTTCCTCTCCTTCCCTCCCCTATTAGCAATTTCTGCCTAATGAGAAGTGTAACTGGTTGTGCTTGCACTTGTCTTGTATAGTATTCTGCATGTTGCTGCCTCGAGCCCGATCCATCTGGACCAGTTCTGAATTTCTTTCCTCCTGCCCTTACCAGACTCATGGGTTGGGAGCAATGCAGTGGTGGTACACCCCATCTTCTGGTACATCTGTTGCTGCAAACCCTGTGAGTGCAACTCACTTCTGAGAGGATGCACAAATCCTTAGTGGAGAGGTGAAGGGGATAGGCATCCCAAGCCTCCTCTGAGAACGCTGAGCCTTGTCACAAGCAAGGGTTGATGGGGGTCTCACATGAGGGCTGTGGGTTCAGTTAGGCAGGCACAAGACCCTCTGCCTGTTTCATGTGGAGTAGTGAAGGGCTTATCATACAGCAGCTTTTGATCACTACCCACTTTGGATGAGAGCCAGAAGCAATGACGTAGAGATGAAAGCTTCTGTATCCCAAAAGCAATCCTCTAAGCCATCCAAGTCTCTCTAAAGCTCTGACTGTTTGTTAGCTGAAGAGTTTTAGGTTGGTTATGTAGCACAGAAAGGAGTGAAAACACTCCTGTAGAGCATGCCAGCTCCCTTTTTATTTTGGATGCTCACTCTGTTTCCTTCTCAAGTATTTATTTGTTTGTTTGTTTTATTCTACCACTGCCCTTTAAGAGATTAATGCCCACTCTGTAGTAAAGAGGATATTTCTAAAAATGTGCTACCTTGAGTACCTCTTTTGTTAGTTCAAACACAGGAGTCTTGTTAGTGCAGATTGTTCTACTGAAATTACATGGTTTTGCTACTTGAGTTTATAGACTTACATTAGCTTTAATTCTTACACTGAAATAAGCAGTAAAATACAGCTGAAAAACAGCCAGGGCTGCCAGGGTCACATTTTCTAGCTGAATTGCCAAGGGGATATTAAGCATGCTTTGGCTTTTTTCAATGAATTGTGATTTCTCCTTCTCCCAAAGTCAACAGAGGAATTGCATTATGTGTTTGTTTCTTCCATCTCTTCATAAAACTCACTGTTTGGTACAGGGGTCCTAAGCCTGCAAAGCATTTACACACATACAAAAAAAATCCTCAGAGCAGCTCCCAAACGCAGCTGATTAAAGTCAGATTGATTTAAGAGGCAGAGAATATTCCTATCTGCATGATTTTAATCAGCTTGCTTCAGGAGAAGGTCCCAATGCTCTGTGTTATTTTCAAATGCTTGATCCTCGTGCTGCAAGAATTTGCTATTACAGCAGGGTCAGTAAAGTGCTATCTCTGCTGAGATCAATGGGAGTTTTGTTGCTGACTTCAGTGGAGTCATGATTCACCAGTGATGTAGCTGGGGTTTATCTGCTTTTGATTTGATTGCTGTAGCATTCCCCTGTTTCTCATGCATACCAAACATGGATATTTACACGTATTTGCCACCTGTGGACATCATTGGCTTTCACCAGATAACCCCCATGCAAACCTAAGTTTAACCCTTTAACCATTGCAAACACCAAATTGTAAATGAGTCTACTAGTGAGGCCATAACACATAAGTATCTATAACACCATTTGGTGTTGAGGAGAGGAGTCTGTAAGAGATTTGATGACCTGTACGAAGGTCATTAAAATCACTGTGCAGAATTTGAGAAAAACAGAAGAGCTCACAGGTCTGGATTCTTATGCAAAGTTTTCACTTTGCAGAGCAAAAAGTGCCCAGAAGCTCTCTGTCAAGATTTCAGATGTGCATTTTTCCTAATCACAGAAATATTTAACTAAAAATCACACTCCTTAGCACTCTCAGAAGATGACAATATTGCCTCCTTCAATGCATGCCTAGCTACATGCCAATTCACTGCTTGCTGGAGAAAGCAACCACAGCTTGCAGATGAATATCCTTCTCTCATCTGGGCTGCTTCTCAGCTGAATCAGGCTGGTGTTGCTTGCTGTTTACCTGGTAGAACTGGTTTAATTCCCTGGTGGGATAGTTCAGGAGGTCTAAAGACATAACCCTATACTGGAAAATGTACAATGATTTAAAAAAAAAAAATCTACAGTTTGTATGTACAAGAATCATAGATAGAATTAAATTCATTAATGGAGTCATTTGGCTACATTCACAGCAATGTGCAAATCCATTAAAAGC
Organism: Indicator indicator; assembly: GCF_027791375.1. Taxonomy (NCBI): domain Eukaryota; kingdom Metazoa; phylum Chordata; class Aves; order Piciformes; family Indicatoridae; genus Indicator; species Indicator indicator. Next base: position 26,485,998 of record NC_072020.1, on the reverse strand, counting down.
TCCAAGTCAGATTCTAAATAGAAAGTTGAGGGTGGCTCTTCATTCAATTTAAAATGTATTATTTTTTTTTAAACTAAGAGACCAACTGTATTGTGGGCGGTATGCTTCTACTGCTGAATAATTCCTGAATGTCAGAGCCCTCAGCACTTCAAAAAAAAAAAAAAGGTGAGCATCACCTCAAAGAACATGGACCTAACTTCAGTAAGCAAGAGAATTTTGATCATTTACTCTTAATGAAAAACAAATTTCCAGTAAACATTAAGCATGTTAATGAAGATCATTCCAGTGGCAGTGGATTTATGCTCTATTATTTTTTTATTCATGCAACTGCAATTACCTGAAGAGAAACGGAGATTGGTACACAAGTTATTAGCTTGAGTTGTTAAAAAAAAACACCATTAAGAACTCTATAAATCTTGGGGGAATTTCCTTTAACTGTCGAGGAAAGTATTTTAATGAGGAAATGAAAGTGTAAGTATGTCATAGTTGAAGTTTTAAATTGAGTTTGTTGACAATATTCTAATAGCAGCAGCATAGTGCAAGCACAGACTTTGAAACAAAGGCAATGAGCCAGCCAGTTGCTGAATGGGGGCTTGTATGCAACTGAGTATATAATGATATAGAATATTTTGTCCTGTCTCCCATTAATAAGAAACTGTACATGTGAGTGCATGTGTGAGTGTGCATATGGGCATTTTCAACTTGAGACTGAGACTCTGGAATGGGCAGCCACAGCTGAACAAGTCTGGATGTTCAGCTCTGATTAATATTTACTTTCCAACAGTCACAGTACACAAAGGGATTGTTTAATTCAAGCTGAACCTATGGAGATGGTAGGAAGTCAATGGGGACATGACAGCTGCCTGTGCTCCGTTGGTTAAAACTCAGTTTCTCCAGACTGACACCCACATTACCAAATTTACTCATCTGTTCTGTACCGCAAAGTCAGAGGTGGCTTTTCTCAGAGTTTGCTTTAACTGTTTGTTCAGGATTTTTTACATTTTCCAAATTAAATCAGTACATTAGCTTGTGCCCCCATCATCAGCTGGCAGGATATGATGTCAATGGTGTAAGGCAGACAGCTGAAAGTGCTGTTCAAAAGGGCGTATTCAGCCACACTCTTCTCATCACCTAGAAGAAAGACATCTGAAAAAAAAAACATAGCATGTTATCTTTAAACATCACCAGTGGTACTTCTCATGCACACACAGCCAGGATCACAATAAATTACTGGAAATATCAAACCATTTACAAATATAAACACCACTAGTTGACTTACAGCTCAGTCAAAGAGGAATCACAGCTTTCTCACAATTGCAGGTCTCGTGTAAAACATCAGCTGCTTCTGGCTTCCAGATAAATATGTGCTTCTGTTATCAGGCACCTGACATTTGCAGGAGGAGTCCTGTGTGAATTTAAAACAGTGAATGAAAGTGAAAATCCTTCTCATTTGATGAAAGGTAAACTGGGTAATTCCTGGGAAGATTATGATTTTCTGCTGATGAAAAGAAGCACTTGGGTATTGTCAGGGCAAGTTAATTGTCTGTTTCCAGCAGATAACAAGAAACTAACACTGCAAGGCTCTGTGTCACCAATGCAAATGACAGATCTTTTTTATAGAACTGGGCATGGCTGATATTACTCAGAAAGAGACTTTAGTACAAGAGGAAATAAGATCTCTTTGAAACATCATGTTGAAAACTTCCAGTTCTGCACGACAAGATACCTCAGAGGGAATGAAAACTAGCAGTTTCCCAATTAGTTTGATTTTCAAGTCAGAAATGCAATGATTAGTTAATTCATTTTGTATTCCTATCCTGAGACAGAAAAAATTCCTGGGTTAATAGGTAGAATGAGATAGCATTTAAATTCTGTTTCAAAAATGCCATGAATTTTGCCTCATGGTCATCATGGCTTGAAACCATTGCCCATTCTCAGCACAACAGAAGGCATGAGTGATTGAAATTACACTTCTGTGCACAGAGGGAAAATGCTACACTTCGCTGCTGATGTGACTCCACTAGAATTAAGCCAGCAGAGAATGTGGCCGTTTTTCCAGAAATATACAATTCTGTAGAAAAATTCCTATCACACACAAGATGCTGTATGTCTAGTAGATAGGGGCACTCAACTTTACCTTGGTAAAATTAGTGTATTTTTGGAACTGTGGAAGTTTCACACCTAACCAGAAGAATAATAACTATAATTAAATAGAATTACATTGTGTTTTGCTGCCATTTATCAGTAAAATTATTGACATATTAATGCAAGACCTGTGCATTGCATGAACCTAATCACCAGTGATCTGAGGTTAATATTCATGCATTTAGATTGCTGTGAGTTCCCAGGATTTAAGAAAAGCCTGAGATTTAGCATAAGAGGCTGCTGTTAAAAATGCTGGATTGAGCTTGAACTGTCAATCACTACCAAAAGTAACACATATATGTACATATATATACTCATATAAAAAGAAGGTTATCAGGTGACCATGAAATGTCTTTTTTCATCAGCTCACAAGAGCTTCAAGACCAGATCTACAGGCTCTTGAAGTGACAAAACTTCTGGAGGCTGGGTCAGTGGAAGGGCTTGGAAAACCCTGCAGCTTCCCCAGTGTAGGCTGAAAAGAAACATTCCTGGCTGCTTCTGCAGCAAACGTTGTTCTGAGGTTTTTTGCCAGCTGGAATAGTTCTTTAGAAATGCCTCTGTTAACAGAAGAGAGAGTCATGGTAGGAAATCTGAGGTACTTCCTTCATAGGAAAAGCAGCGATGCAGCTTCATGGGGAATGTCAAGGGACATTACTGCTCGTACGGTATTAGATATAAAGCTTCACAGAGAGAAAGTTTCTGTTCTGATTGGCTCATATGTCAATATATTAATTATAGCAGAAAAGACCCAAAGAAATATTTTAAATCTAAAAAAAAAAAAAAGTGAAGGAAAAAAATGTACTTGGATTTCTTTTTCTGAAGAATTGTACTACAAGGCTCAGTATCAAACTGTTCCCTCTGACTCTGAGTAGAAGGGATGAAAACCTGACTTAATATAGGGCAACAGCAGGGACCATAATTCCTCCATAATACTGTCTCTCCATCAGCTGGATAGAAAATAAGATGCCCCGAGGTATTTCATTGGGCCTAGGGTAATCAGTACACAGGAGAGACAGATGAGGAGACCAGTTCCTGTCTATACCACTGTCCTCAGCCAACCCCAGGGATTTCCAACTGGAAATCAGAGCTATGGCTAATGCTGCTTGACACAGAATTAACTCTCCCAGGGCCTCCTCTTTGCTTCTGCAGAGCTGACATGGAAAAAATAATCTGAGTTGGACTGCAAGCTCCCTGCAGGGTCATGCTGTGAGGAAGACTAGAAAGATGGAGGAGAAGCATGAAGGGGAAATCCCTTAAAAGATCCATCTTGCAGCCCCATAGGGCACAGTCCGAGGGAGAGTCCATAGTTGAAACTTGTGTAAATATCATATATCTCTCATATCTTGCCCACAGGAATAACAATGGTCTGCAGCTAAAAAGCAGCAGGAGTTCTGTATCATCTTTCATGCTGGTGTACTGGGATAGGAACTAGAAAATAAACTTTGAGTTTCATCTCCTTTTCAGGCTTCAGACACATATGTAGCAGTGCTTTCTCTCTTGTATAAATTCAGGCTGAAGAAAGTGTTTTTTCTGTTATAACCAGTATAATGCCACCCAAGAGCATCACAATAATTTCCTCCTCAATCATTTTAACATCTCACTTTTCAGGTGCAAGGCATTGTTTCATAGGTTTGCTATCTTAACATGCACATATCTCTCCAGTGGAGAGCAGTAACAGGGACTTTTACTGGAATAATGCAAAATGGCTCCAGATGTTCACACCAAGACACCCATATTGTGGTCCCCTTGGGATTTCCGCAGACCACCTCTGCAGCATCAGCTAACCCCAAGTCCCTCTCAGGGAGGCAGGACCCACATCACATGAGGCAACCCAGCTGCACTGGCTTCCCAGGCATGAGGGCCTCCTCCCAGGCAGCTGGTCTCACGGTGTCTGTCATCAAGGAGGGTGCAAGCAGACAAGGCATTTCTTGAGGTCGGATGGGGAATATAGCATTTCAGAACAGAAAAAGGAGCCCTTCCCAGAATCCAGGGAGGCCAAGAGGTGTTAAAGAACTGCAGGCAGCAGTCTCCTTGGATGGATGTTTTCTCCTCTTTGAAGAGAGATGGATATTTTATGCCTTGTGAACAAGCTGACAAATGTTTACCGGAACTCAGTACCGCACTGGCCCTCCAGTTAACCAGAGCATGTCAACCCCAGGTCACAGTATCACAGTACATTAGAGATTGGAAGGGACCTCCAGAGATCATCAAGTCCAACTCCCCTGACAAAAGCAGGGTCACCTAAGGCAGTCCACACAGGAATGCATCCAGGTGGGTTTTGAAAGCCTCCAGAGAAGGAGACTCTACAACCTCTCTGGGCAGCCTGTTCCAGTGCTCTGCCACCCTCACTGTAAAGTTTCTCCACATGTTGAGGTGAAATCTTCTATGTTCAAGCTTGTATCTCTTGTTTCTTGTTTTATTATTGTGCACCACCAAAAAGAGATTGGCCCCATCCAGTTGACAGCCACCCCTCAGATATTTATGCATATTGATGAGATCCCCTCTCAGTCTTCTCTCCTCAAGACTAAACAGCCCCAGGGCTCTCAGTCTCTCTTCATAGAGGAGATGCTCAAGTTCCCTAATCACCCTCGTGACTCTCCATTGGATTCTCTCCAGCAGGTCCCTGTCTTTCTTAAACTGGGGAGCCCAAAACTGGACACACTATTCCAGGTGTGGTATATTCCAGGGCAGAGTAGAGGGGGAGAAGAACCTCCCTAGACCTGCTGGACATACGTTTCTTGATGCACCCCAGAATACCATTGGCTTTCTTGGCCACAAGGGCACATTGTTGTCCCGTGGCAAACTTGCTGTCCACTAGGACTCCAAGCTCTTACTCCATGGAGCTGCTATCCAGCAGGGCAGGCCCTAACCCTAACTGGTCAGCCCAGAGCTGCCTCAGCAGGCAGACGAGGGTTAACCTTCACCGACAGAGCCCAGGTTCAAACTTGTTAAAATCTGCAATCAGTAACACAACAGCACAAATTCTTCCACTGACGCAGAACAAAGAACTTCTAAGGGATGACGAGCGAATTGTGGGTTAGACATTGCCCTGGAAACACCCCTGGAGCTCCCTTCATACACGGCTTTTTTTTTACCCCCCCTCCTGAAATCAAGATTTTTGCAAGCCATGCAAACGAGTGAATCCAGCATATGATTCCAGAGCAGCATGCAGCTCTTCGCCTGCCACATACACAGACACTGCTTTTAGTGCACATCATCACATAGTGATTAATGGCAACATGGCATTTACTCCAGGGAACGCAGCCAGCTTAAACATGAAAACCCACACTGACTCAGATGGACAGGCAGGCATATAAACTTTACTTATTTTGCTGGCCAGGTAAGCAAACTGTAAAAATAAGAATACAAAAATCTGCTCTGATGTTTGCTTTACTCAGGGATAAAGTGATTATACAGAACTACCAACCACGATTTTTCTAAATAGGGTTACAAATACTAGCCTGTTGCTGCTGCTGCTGCAGCTAAGCTGTGCTCAGCACAGGACCAGATGCAAGGGAAAGAAAAGAGACAGGGACTTTCCAACGTCTCTTTTTTCCTTCTGTTGGTGTCTTTAAGGGATACCACAAAGCTACCAGCCTCAGGAATGACCTCAGTTGTGGTCAAACCTAAGGGGCTTTTACAACAGCGAGAGGTCACTGGCCTGTGGTAGCATTTACATCATTGCTGCCTCCTCCTCACCTGGCTGCTCTGAGGTGAGAGATGTCACCCGGGGTCCTGCTGGGATGGAAAGGCTCCTCAGGAGACCAGTTAAATTGCTTTATGGCCCTCTCTACCACACTGGAGTTACAGAAGTGCTATATATATTGTGAGGGTAACATTCTGGCCTGATATTTGTATTCCATATATATTTCATCTTTCATAGCCATTGGAGACTCTATCAGATGACAAACTGGCTCTCCAGATATTAAAGGTTTAGTACCATTGATACAAATAAATGAAAAGTCCAAAGATTTGTACCATAAAGATGAAACACAGAGTGCAACTGAATTAGGTTATTTTTGCATCTTGTATTAAAATGGCTCTTTCCCCTTAATTTTTCTGATTTGATCTTAAATCTTTCAAAGTCAGTAGTTCTCCGGGGTGGCTTTGTGTTATCTGATCTGCCCTTTCTTGACTTTCTCAATGATGTTCCCCGAAAGGATTTTCTCCTACCCTTTTCATCTTCTTTAATACAGGTATATTTTTTTTCCTGAAATTGTTTCAGGAAAAGCAGATAAATCTCTTTTTTAAAGTGCTGGGTTTTTTAAAGAAAGATATCTTTCTGTCAGAATCATTCCTTGTAGCATGGCATTACAACTCAGTTTTGTTGACAGCTACAAAAAAAAAAAAAACAAGGAAAAAAAGAAGCAGTTGTGAATAGAGTTGAAAGAGTAAGAGAACAGAAACCACAAGTTTAATGCTATTCAAACTTACCACTCTCTAGCATTTTGGTGATAATTTTTCCCACCTCTGTTGGATTAGATGGGAGTTTAAGAGGTGATTAAAAAAAAAATATATATATATGCATAGATATAGAATAAACAAATCATCTTTCATTTTTATCACCAGTACTATTCTTAAATATCTGGCTATTCACGGCTGAATTTCAAAATATCAGACACCCAAAGGAGCCAAAGGCAAACAAAACCCCTTACATGATTCAGGCATGCCCTTGCCACGATCCACGCAAGTATTTGTCTATCTTGGATAATTTTTCTGATTTAATGTTGTAAATCAAACCCATGTAGAGAAGTAATGCTAACCAGATGATCACAGTGTGCTACATTTCTTTACACAAACACTGACCTATTTTATGTAACGAACCTGAGATAATAGGAAAAAATAATGAACTCTTTTAAAATATAAACCCCACATTCTGAGCAAATTGCAACATTATCAGGAAGCTGATTTTCCCACTAACATGGTATGGACTATTCATCCCTTTTCATGCAGCAAGGGTATTAGAATGATAGTGTTTTATAAATAGATTCACATAACATTTTTTAGTGTAATCAACCATGGATGAGGCCCATCTGTCATATCTAGTCTGTATGACTAATTGTTAGTGGTCTCTAATTGAAATTTAGATTTATTAAATAAACAGAGATGTCATTATGAATGCACTAATTCAATATGTGAAGGAAAGAAGGCAGGATATGCAACTGGGCATTAGCTTCTGAACGTTGTTCATGTTTGTACATATTCAGATTAATGTTTTCATCTACTACTGGGCCAAGCCCTCTGCAAGGCACATCAAAGCAGGCTGACAGATGTCTAAATCATGGCAAACATTCTCCTCATCATTTCTCCATACTTCAAAGAGGGCTGTGAATGGAAGATGGGCTTAGGCTTTTTGGAGGGTTCTATTTTCCAGGAACTCCTAGGAAAAAAAGGGTTCCTTGCTATCATTATAGAATATAGTAAGCCCCAAAACATGACCTGTAGTTTTACCATCACCATAACAGTGGCCAAAGCCAGCAGAGTGTCAAAGAATCTGTATGCAGACAACAGACAGATCTGTTTTATGGGCCCAGCATGAAATATTAGCCAGACTGTCAGCAAAACTCCCATTAACTTCAAAAGAGTCAGGATTTCACTCCTCGAAAGCAAAATGTTTCTGTGATGTGCTAAGCATCCTCAGCTGGCACCAGGTAAGCTCATTGAGGGAGGAGGTTGCTCAACCCCTGCAAAATTGAATTCTTCATCCTTAGTAGCAATGCAATGTCTTCATGCTCTATGAGAGAGTTTTCAGAATGACTGCACAACTAATTTTTTCTTCAGTAGAATAAATAACACTGAACATACACAGATGTCACCACCAGATGCAATTTCGCTTTTGGTGTTACTGTAGAAGCTAGAAGTTGAAAAATCACTAGAGAGTTCTGCCTTGCTTTGTTTTTGCTTGATGTTGTCACTTATTTTAGTAACTGCATGTTTTCTCAGCTAATCTGTTTTATTATGGAGGTGTTTTATCTTTCTGTTTGGAAAATAGGCTAAGCACCATATTTAATCCCAAGGATATAAGATCATGCCTTCTGTGAGAGCCTGTAATTCTTTAATGACAGCAGCATTGGCATGTTGAGTATGCACATGGGCAAGAAGTAAGGGATATTTTTTAGCAGCTAGTAGTTCAATCTTGCAGCCTTCTGAGGAGCTTTAAATTGCAAGCACTGTCCTGAGAACTAAGGGCATTCGGTGCTCTGCAGGGGCTGCCAAGGATTTCACAGAACTGGCACTTTGAAAAGAGTGCAGCTCTGTGTGTTTTCAGAGATGAATTTTGGGACTTCTGCCACACAGAGGGTTTCTTTTTTTCCAGAGTTTTTCTTCTTGTTTTGAAAGAGCTGCCTTTCTTTCTTTTTTTTTTTTTTTTTATAAGAACTAAATGCAATCCACTCCAAGTCAAAAATGCTCATTCAAATAGATAACCACTTACAGCATATGTAGCACAGCAGCGTCAGAAAAAGACTGAAAATGCCAAGGCTGTTAACAGAAGAGTTCAAATCAGACACTGCTCTTGGATTCAGCAGATCCTCCAAAACATTTTACAAACAGAAAGGTCTCCCTTTTGCTTAGGTGTGTCACTTTTTCTTCTCAGCTCTGCCTTGACCCTGTTTATATTGGCTGCGGCAGAGCTGCTTTCCATAGCACACTTACAATTAGGGTCGGAAATTTCGTGGGGCTGTTAGGAGACTGCAAGCAGCCCTCACATGGAAATAAGCAAGACCAAAGGCAACATTTTGGAGCAAAAAAAAAAAAAAATTCTCAATATATGATTACGGATATTGTGGCTGCTCAGTTGAGGGCAACGAGGAGCCACTGTGGGATGAGAAGTCAGATCCTATCTTTGTCTGAAACACTACTGCCCCAATTGTGACTGCTAAACATAGAGCAGGCTCCACAGCCATTTCGTCACCCATAATTATAATGATCATGCCTGTATAGTTGCAGCTTAAAAGGATATTTTTATATTCTACTAAGCATCTCCATAATTTATAAGAGATGTTCTTCTTTAGGTGTAAGCAACATTGTCCTCAAAGCTCAGGTACTCTATCAAGTGGAATCATGGATAAATTCTGCTCTCACTCCCTCCTAAGCACATAACCAGAGAAAGAAAGAGCAGCACTGGCTCTCACTGAAGAGGAAGCACAACAAACAATTTCATTTTCCAGCTCACACCATCCAAGGCTGCAATAACTGTTTGTTTTATGGTCTATCAGGCATTTCCCCCTCTTCGTGGCATGCAACCCTTCTCTCAGTGCAGAGTTTGCATGAGGTGTTGCTCTTTAACCATTAATGCTGACCTGTTGCATTTGTTCTTCTGACTGGAAGAGGGAAACTGCAGTTTTGGGTAATGTCCTGTATATCCTCTCTACATACTTCTTGTTGGCTTCCTATTTTATACATGATTATACTTTTTCTTTGTAAGCCAATGCCAAAAAGCTAGTCTGGGTCTGGTCTTCATTATTCTTTTGTCCCATTTCCAAAAACCAGTTTTCTTTCCTTGGCTCTTTATCACTTTTATGGTGACTTGTTCATATTTTGAATCCTGGGATTTTGTTTGCTTTATGCTGGCAATCCCTTTTCTGTGGCTTGCTGCAAATTAGAAATTATAAAAACAACCTAATATTTCAGAAAAGTGTGTGGGATGAACAGAAGGTTTTTGTTTTAAAAACTCAGTCTCCTGCCGCCTTCTAACTGTCTCACTGTTCCATCAGGCTCTGCCTCCCTAAACCCAAGGCGTAGTATTTTAAAATCCTTCCAAGTGACTCAGGAGGAGAACTTAAGGAACTTGAGAAACTTGAACTGCTAATTTACAAAGCATTTGAAAACGTTCCTGTCAGCCTCAAAGAACCCACTACTTTAGCTGCTGTCCCAGTGTCAGCTCATGCGACCTCCTGCAGTGGGTGTGTGCTAATGCCTTTCATTTCGCTGAGCTGCATGCCACAGAATGCCTACCGTCTCCATAGGATCCATTCTTTCTCACCAGTCTCCAAGTGCAGGCCAAATACATCTTCCAAATTTTGCAGGCTAGATGTTCACCTACGTGAACTGGTATTGCACTGCTGACTCAAAATCATAAAAGACAGGAAAAAAAGCTTAATATTTTAGACCAAACAGCCATGCAATATTGATGCAGTGCTCAGGGCTAGGAAGGATCTTTTGCTTTGTGCCTCAGCTCCTGAAATGTAACAGAGATCTGTTGCATCAATAAGCCATGAATGAACTCTCTGATACTTTTTTTTTTTTTTTTTGTAGCTATTTTAAGTCCTTTCTCCCCAAAGCCCAAACCTGGTTTGCTCTGCCCAAGCCACCTGCTGGGAAGTTGTGTGCCCTGCAGCTCGTCAGCTTTGCAGCCTGTCAATCAGTGTTCCCTGTCATAGGACATCAACGTCCTGAGATCGGGTAAATAAAAATGAGGTCAAGCCTATAGCATTTCCCACTGAGTGAAAATACATCACTGTTGCCACTGTGATTAAACTCTCCCTTTTCTTCACCTGTCTTAGGGATTTATTGCTTACGCACAAGCTTATCAGAACCATAACTTGTTTGGTTTTGCATCTATGCCTCTTAGTTTTCATCCAATTATTCCAGCTCTCTGGCTTTGTAAACTTTTATTTCTTAGGCTGTGCCCTTTCCCATCGGGAAGTGTCTTCTGGGGTCAGTTTTGAAAGCAATGCACTATGATTTAGCCTCATGCCTGCCATTATTGTCAGTGGAAATCAGGCTGCTAAACAACTAAACACTGAATTTAAAATATACTCTATGGTATTTGAGTTCTCATTGCATTTATAAGTATTTCTTTCCAAGGTATCTCATGTTAGATGCATATATGCTGGCAGAGTAGGAAGTGAAAATGCACTTTTTTTGCCTCCTTTCTTAATTGAACTGGCAGAAGAGATGAATGAAAGCCTGGTGGGAGTGCAAATAAAAGGGTCAGGGTCAGACAAAGAAGGTTAATGCTTCCTGCAGAATCTCATCACAGGACTTAGCACTACGGCACAACCACAGAGGAGATTATGCAGCTTGGTCAGCAGCATGCACAGGACAACAACATCAACACTGAGCTAATTAAATGAACACAAATTACAACAGCTTTCAGGATCAACAATTCTCTTTGTAGCGTGTTTTTAAAACTGATTTTAGACATTACCAGAATGAGCAGCTCCATATAAAATAAAGCACAAAATGTTGACAGAACTGCCTACTACTTCCTTGCATGTCTCCTCCATCAGTCTACACAGAGTTTGCATATGAAAAGTTATATAAAGCATTCAAATGTCCTTGCTGTTTCTGTAATGATCAGCCTGCCCAGACATCCCATCCCTCTGCCAGGGGGAATTTCAATGAGGGCAAAATACTGAATCAGAGAAATGTTTTTAAAGCTTTACATGGCATTTGCTAGCATCCTAATAATCAGCTCTGTAACTGCGCATTTTATTAAAACGCCACATGTTTATTTGAGCTGCTGGAATGATTCTGCTTAATTAAGTGTTCTGTTACTGAACAGAAGAGGAGGAGGCAAGTCTCTGCCTTAAATATACAGGCCCAGACCTGAATCCTGTACATTCCTGTGCACCCACTTATTTTTATGCATCCAAATAACCCCTCAGGGGCCAGAGCTACCCAGCTGCATCGTTGAGGATGGGTACTCCACTGACAGAGATTCACACTGAAGTACCTGCAGGCTCTTGAAAATGCCCCAGGTGCGTCTTAGTTTCTGACTTGGGATGTATTCAGATCCACTTGTAATTCTGCAGTTTTTGCAGTCACAGAAGGTACACGTGCTTGGATAAAGTCAGGGAAAGAGATAAAGGTCAGTGGCATCATTTGGATGAGAATGGGAGCTGTACTCCCCATGTGGAGATAGAATCCAGAAGAAAGGGGGAGGACTTCATAAGAAGCATTGATGAGCTCCTAGGAAGTGCTGGGGAGGTTCGAATGGTTGTGATCCATATGGATAGCAATGCTGTAAGAAAGGCAAGGCAACAAGAGGACAGAGTGGGAGAGAGGTAATGCAAGGTGCTCCAGGTGAAGCTGAAGATCTGAGATGCTGGCAATCAGGATTTATACAGCAAGTGTCTTTGAAATGCTCCTGGTACCCATGTGTTACCAGGGGAAGAGAGGCAGAAAGAACATCTGATGCCTGGCTAAAAAATAAGATCAAGGAACAAGCATGTGTACTCTAAGTGAAGCCATCAATATAGCAGATATCAGAAAAACACCAGAAAGTGGACAGTGGACACTAATACCAAATATTCAGCAAGTTTAGAGTAGGCTATGCTAGAATCAATAAAGTTAACAAATTAACCACATCAATATGGAACACAAAATCTCTATGGATTGAAATTCCAGGCCTACATGGGAAGCATAGAGTGTTATCATTATAGCACAGGAAGAACGTTGTGTAGGATATCACCTTTGTGGCCAGGATGGTAACACCAGCTGCAGGATATGGGGGAAGTGTGAGATGTCAGAGGCAGGAAAGGCAATATCAAACATCAGACTTTGATAATTTCCATGTGCATTGGCTAGATACTGCACAAGTGTGTAATGTGAAGCAGCCAATAACTATTTCATGGAGGAAATGGCTAGGGATATTGATTAGAAAGCAGGCAATTCTGGAGTTGGCTTGGAGAAGAAACATATATAAATGGGGAATTTTTTTTTAAAGAAGCAAAATGGAGCAACAAAGGGAATTAATTCTTTCCTGCAGGCAAGGAATCTGCTAAAGGACACTATACTGAAAGCACAAGGCCAATACACATTATTCATCAAATGGGCTTGAAAAAGAGCAGTACATGGTAGCTTTGCAAAATGGCAAGATAAGGGAAGTTATTAGAAGAACAACTGCAAATCCATCAGAAAGCTGAAGTTGGGTTGAAATGAATAAGTTAGAAAGTAACAGACACTCTGGAAGATTACATGTACAAAAACAATTAGGCAGCCAAAAAGGAGTTTGATGAGTTTCTAGCAAAAGGAATCAAACCTATCAATAAATCTCTTTTCTTTTCTTTTTTCCCCCTGCACATCAGGAGCAGGAAGCCTGCCAGAAAATCTGTTGAGTCTGTTGATTACTAGAGTTCAAAGGAAGCACTCATAGAAAATACAGCTATTAAAGAAATTAAATGAAGCTTTTGCATCAGTTTGTTCATTGTAGAAGAGTAGATCCCCATATCAGAAAGCTTTTTGGGATGACCCTCATCAGTCAGTCTATTTGAAATAGCTGAGCCCAGGAACCAGGTCTGGGAACACTCTAACAAAGTGAACAGCAACTAGTTTGCAAAAACCAGATGATATCACCCAAGAGTTTCAATGGACCTCAACAATTACATAACTAAATGACTAATAGCAGATTATAACTTTGTGTTTAAAACTCCCTTGATATCCAAAAAGTAATTATCAAATATCAAATACCAGGCCAACATTTCAGAAAGGTTCCAGGGTAGATGTGAGAAACAGCAAACCTGAAAGTCTGAAATCTGCACTAGACAATGTAGTAGGAAATGTAATGAAGAACAAAATTAACCAGTAATTTAATAAATTTTATTTACTTGGGAAGGCAGTATGCCCTTTGCCATTTTTATGCATTGGCAATGCATTATGCATTGTTGATCAACAAACACATAGATAAGAACAATTCAGATGACATAGCCTACCTGGATTGCCAAAGGCTTTCAGCACATTTGTCCCTCCATTCCCCAGTACAGCCTTTTAAGGGACTCAAGCAGCTGCATCATGAAAAGCAAAGTCATTGCATAATAAAAATACATTTAAAAGATAGTAAACGGAGAGGACTAGAGAAATTCTGCAGGGCTCCATAATGCAACCCTTGCTGTCAGGGTATTCATAAGCAACCTGGAAAAGGGAGTGAAGAGAGAGAAGAGACAGTCTGCTGACAACAGAAAAATATGTATGCTGTTAAGGACAAGGGCTGGGTTTATGAGTAGTACTTTAGTAGTACCTTAAGAGACTTAGTGACTAGACAATAAAACAGTAAATGAGATGCAGTGTAGATAAAGTGATGCATAGGGGAGAAGAACCATGATTGTTTCACAGCTAAAATTACATGCTGTGAGCTGACCGCGAGCACTCAGGAGCAAGATCTTGGGACCTGTTTGACAGCTCTGTGAGGATACCAGCTCAGCACTCTGCAGTGCTCAGAAAAACTCAAATGAAATACTAGGTCTTAGTAGAACAGGAATAAAGAGCAAAATGATTGTAGAATCGTAGAATCACAGAATTGTCAGGGTTGGAAGGGACCTCAAGGATCATCCAGTTCCAAACCCCCTGACATGGGCAGGTACACTTCAACTAGATCAGGTTGTTCAGAGCCACCTGGCTTTAAAAAACCTCCAGGGATGAGGCTTCCGTCACCTCCCTCGGCAACTTGTTCCAGTGTCTCACCACCCTCATGGGGAAGAATTTCTTCCTAACATCCAATCTGAATCTACCCATTTCTAGTTTTGCTCCATTCCCCCCAGTCCTATCACTCCCTGACACCACAAAAAGTCCCTCCCCAGCTTTCTTCTAGGCCCCCTTCAGATACTGGAAGGCCACAATAAGGTCTCCTCAGAGCCTTCTCTTCTCCAGACTGAATAGTCCCAACTCAGTCTGTCCTCATAGGAGAGGTGCTCCAGCCCTCTGATCATCCTCGTGGTCCTTCTCTGGACACACTCCAGCACATCCAGATCCTTCCTGTAATTGGGGCTCCAGAACTGGATGCAGGAAAGGTCTGGACGAGGATGAAACACTATGCTAGTATGTAAACTTGTGACTAAGCCATATTACAAATAGTCTGTGTGGTTCAGATCTCATCTCAAAAAAGGTACAGCAAAACCAGACAAAGGGCAGAGGAAAGCAACATGCATTGTCAGCTTCCATCACTGGTCAGCTACAGAAAGCTACAGAGCAGGCAAGGACTTTACCAGGAGAGGGTACTCCAGCCTGAAAGAGAGACAACTTAACAAGAGCAGTCTACAGCATGAATAGTGGCACAATGAGGTTGCACAGGAATCATTCATTTGCTGTCTTCTCCAACAGAAGGGCTGGGGGGAGATGGGGTGTGGAAGTAATGCAAAGTCACAAGGAGTCAAAGTAAGTTTAGGGGACATGGGAGTCACAGATGAGAAAGCCTTCGGAAGCTAGTGAATACAGACAAACCACATCTATCTTAAGAAGTTTCTGACAGAAAACAGCTTGAAATTGAGGGACTACGATTTTGGGGAGTTTTGGGGAAATGTCATGTATATTCATCCGGCTCATATCTTACAGGAGGCACCCACTTTCAACCACTAATAGAGAAGAAACTGGACTAGCTCAGCTTTTTGGCTTGAATGGGCACAGTCATTCACATGATTTTATGCTATTGGCTACACAGTGTTTAGTCCCATCCTAGCTTGGGCTTTCCTGTCTGAGAGCTCAAACCAGGAGAAATGTAACCTGCACCTCACACACATGCTCACACAGCTGCATCTCCATCCTTTTCCATCTTTCCCACTGTCATGCAGAAACAATGGTTCTTGGCATAGAGCCAGAAGGAGGGAGAGATCATAGAATGGCTTGAATTGGAAGCAACCTGAAAGATCATCTAGTTCCAATAGCCTTGCCATGGACAGGGACTCCTCCTACTAGACCAGTTTGCTCAAAGCCTCATCCAGCCTGGTCTTAAACACTTCCAGGCATCCCCAGCTCGTCTGGGCAAATTGATGGGAATCTGGTAGGCAAACAACACAAAAAGGAGGGGGCAGCTGCTCTGTAGAGAGGCTGAAATGTTAAAGCCTGCCTGGAGAACACTACCTACACACTTCGCTAGTCTTTCCCCAGCCCCCTGCCCACCCCTGGTGGTGGTGGGTTTTTTACTGATATTATTCCTTTTTCATTGGAAACAGACACTGAAATGCACAAGACTAGTTCCTCTGGGTTTTCCATTCTTCCCGGAAGCAAATAGCATGAGGAGCACCTGTTCATATGAAACTGGGAGCAGTTTTTTCAGTCTCAAGTGGTTTAAACCAGTTATGAAGTGGTTTAGATTAGCACCCATGCTTGAGGTACTTATCTGATTGACCTAAGCTTGGCAAGCTTCTGGTGCTCCCTCATCAGTGACAACACTCTGCAATACTATGGATGTAGCTCAGTAATCCTAGATTTTAATTAAACTGAAAAGTACTTTGTTTTTTTTTTTCTCTAAAAGGATGAAAACTTTCCATGCATGAAACAAAACTGATAACATCAAGAATTAGACCTGATACAATGTAATTACTGAGTTTTTGCATCTACATTTTCCTAAAGCACCTGAAAAGAGCCTCTATCCAAAACTTGACAGAAACAAACAAACAAACAAAAACTTTTCAGAAACAATTATTTGGCATCTCTGTCTCTTAGGCTGAAGGACTTTTCCCTCTTGCTAAAACAATACTTCCGATTTAGAGCCCTGCAGCTGGTTGAACTACAGCCTCTCTGAAAAGAGTGGATGAGAGAGCATAAATACGTTCCAGCAGTTGTAACATGGCTCTGAGCCCTGGAGAGAGAGTTTGTTTCCACTAACTGGCTGCCAAAAGCCCTCTCTCCTGTCAAAGCACAACAGATGAATTCACAAATTCCAGATTTATGTTCCCTCGTGCTTGTGGGCAGGTGATCAACTGCAATGATCCTGCAAAAGGCTAAATAACATCCACTATGGCAGCCAACTCCTCAGCTGAGTATCCTTGAGCTCTCTTCTGCTGCTGTGCTTCTCACATTAGTAATCAAGCAGGCTGAGTTAGAGGCTTTGTGACAACAGGAATGACTTCTGTGAGCCCACAATACTTTCCTATCTCTCCATGTCCAATGCATCTCACGTAGTTCTTTACCTTCCTTCCGCCTAGAAACAAGTGAGTGCAGAGGAGGGCAACAAAGCTGGGGAAGGGCCTGGAGAACAAATCTTGTGAGGAGCAACTGGGGATGGTTAGTTTGGAAAAGAGAAGTCTGAGGGGAGATCTCCTTGCTGTCCACAACTACCTGAAAGGATGTTGTAGAGAGGCTGGTGCTGGTCTTTTCTCCCAGGTAATTAGTGATAGAACAAGAGGGAATGACCTCAAGCTGCAACTGGGTAGGTTTAGACTGCACGTTAGGAGAAAAAAAATCACAGAAAGAGTTGTCAAGCATTGGAATGTGCTGCCCAGGGAGGTGGTTGAGTCACCAACCCTGGAAGTGTTTAGAGGTTGTTTGGATGTGGTGTTTGGGGATGTGGTTTAGGGGTTGAACTTTGTAGAGTAGGGCTATCGGTTGGACTTGGTGATCCTGAGGGTTTTTTCCAACCTGAATTTTTCTGTGATTCTGTGAAACCTGTCAGAGGGAGGAGTACTTCTTTCTCTTAGATTTGAAGACCATATTCTGGATAGGGATTTCTTTACCTCACTCCTTTGTCAAGGTTATAGATGCTGCTGTCAGTGGTGGTGATGTTAAAGGGACCGTATTTTAATAGCAATGGATTTTTTAAAATTGAAATAGTTATATCCTTTCTGTGAAATAAATGGAAATGGCAATTATTTCATTAAATTATGAGCATCCCAGACCTGCAAAATATTAATTTATTTTTATTTTTTACTTGGTTAAAAAGTTAAGATTTCTAATAGAAAATAAAATTAACTCATATATTAGATGTGTTATTTGATCAGTGTTCCAGTAACAAATTCTTTTCCTTCAAGTGATGGGAAGAAGTTGTGATTTTTAGCTCGTGCAAGTTTTTATAGGTTGTAGCTTGTTCTGACTCCAAATATAACTTCCTAAGGCTTTTTCCAAAATATGCCTCATTTATTTCTCTTGATAAAGTGAGAAGGAAGAACTTTTCACTAGCTACTCTTACATTTAAAAGCACATTATAAACAACATAATGCCGAAATTCTGAAAGTTACCATTTTTTCTTGAATCAGCCTTTAGGTTTAATTGTCCTCTTTCCTCTTCCTTAAGAGTACATTCATAGTCCTAAAAAGTTGGGGAAAAATTGCCTTTTCAGAGGGCAAAGTGTGTGCATTCTTCTCTTTCCCTGGAAATCAAATACACAGTAGTATCTTTTCCCTGTGTTACTCTTGTTTTTTCCTTTGATGTAGCTCCTGCATACCTCAAGCTCTTACCCCCTTCTGCCAAACCAAGACAGGTGCCAGGAATGATCCTGGAATTAACAGTTCTATTTGCTGCAGTCTCTGCCTGGTTTTGCTCTTGTGTTTCTTCCTTAATACTTCAGGCTTTTATGTTCCTTCTACCAGAAGGGCAACTCAGAAATGTTAGCTTTCAGTGAAAGCAGCTGAAAACTTGGGTGGGTTGAATTTTGCCTGCAAATGTTCACCTGTCATGGGCTTCATTCTGACATGAAACAAATTTTCATCACCTATTTCTGTAAAAAACAGATTGTATTCTACAACCTCACAGATCAATTTCTATTTTCCAAGACTTTATTATAGATGGTTTATTGTATTGTCTGTTAGTTAAAATTCTTCCATAGAATATCAGCCATGGACAAACTGGGTGCCCGATCACTGCTTATTAGAAATGCAAGAAATTAAATAATGGGCTATCTGGAGAGGAAGAAAATAGCTAAACACAATTATTTTAATTCTTTCAATTTCTTTCACCCCCACTTCTTATTCAATAATTCCTGGGTACAGGAAATTAAATTCTTATCTGTAAATTGAGTTTCAGTGAAACAGATTTCCATACGTCACTGGACATGTTGGCTTATTTTACATTTATATCTGGAAAACATCTGCATTAAGTTTTACATCTGGAGCAAAAGTTCTTCTGGGTGCTTTCTAAAAAGTAGCCTAAGAAGAGGACTTTTTTAATCTGAGATGACCTTATCTGAAAGCCAGGGAGAAAGCATACCAAGCATGATTCGTGAGCTTGATTTGTAGAATCCAGTACCAGCTACAGAAGTTCCCTTTGCCTTAATTCAAGTGTTTCATTTTAACCATGATGGTGCTTACACTGTTCACCACAGACAGAGAAAGTCTCCCTGAATTCAGGGTGCTCCAGGCAAACAAAAGGTTCAGTCAAGGTCAGCGTAATTTTACCATGTGATAATAGTAGGCAAAGGTAAGTTGCTTTCTTCCATTTCAATCTAAATGCTAAGTGCCCAAAGCACTAAAAATTTATATGTACTCTCCATCCAAGGAGGTGCCAACAAGGATAGCAAACATGTGGCATATAATTCAAGACACAGTGCTTTAGCAGGGACCCAGGGAGTTAGTGTTATGTGTTCCCCACAGTGGGTCTGACTCAAGCACTAAATTCAATGACAAATCAAATAAAAAGCACTGAATGTTTGCATTTTCCATGATGGAAAAGAGTCACCACAACTGGCTGTTAATCAGTCCTTGTTGAGTATCTTTGGATATTGGACATCCTTTCCCTACCTTGGGAAAAAGGTAATAGTTAAATATCTCATTTGTCCAAATTCTAACTGCAGGCTGCTAGCTTTGTTTGGGCTAGGAGGTACAGACTAGAGCAGGCTTACGTCTTACCATTTGAGTTCACTGATTTTTTTCAAAGGTCAGTGCACTTGAGTAATTCAATATACAGCTGGTCAAGAGACCAATTCCAACAGCAGAATAAAACACTGAACCTAATAAACAATCTAGCAGAAATGAATGCAATCAAGAACCATGAGAGAGAGTTATAAATACAGCAGTATCTATAGGTAGCTAAACACAAGGGGATAATGTCAGTGCAAGCTACGCAAGCGGGAGGTGGGCTGCATCATTCCCTCTTCAGGAGGAGCTGCTGCAACAAGGGGAAGCTAGAAGATGCAGAAGTGCTCTTACATGGGATTCCTGCCCAGAGGCTTTGAATGTGCAGAGCAAAGGTGGGCCGCAGTCACAGAGCACCAAACTTCTATGCATTTTTAGCCACATATTTAAATGCATCAAGCATGCAAAAATCTGATTAGGTGGTACCAAACCTATGTGAAAACTAAACAACTCTGTCATTAACTAATGACTGCAGGATGCTGGAGCTATTTCCTCACTGCCAGGCTGCTCAGCCTCTGTTTCCCAAGCAGCCTGGTCCCCTGATAGTACTGCTGTATTTTTCATGCTGACATTCTGCACATGCAGTTTTACATAAAAACATAGCATTTTGTCCCTGAGGCTTTTGCTCTTCCCAGGCCTTTATTTGTTCCATCTTTTTGCTCTTTCTAAAACTAGCTGTGGCCTTCCATTGCCCTTCCTCTGCTCTTTTTTTTTTTTTCCTCACTCCCCCCCTCTGCCTCTCTCTTTTTTTTTTTTTAATAAGATTGGGGTTTTGTTTCTGTGACCTGTTCTACACTGCTTGACTGAAGTGTCTCACACTTTTAAGAAGTCTGTCCTCACAACATGTGGAGATATTTTCCCGGTTTCACAGATGAGAGGCTCAGGTGTGTCAAGCTTCGGGTGTTTAGATGCAGAGAAATCAGAGTCCAGTGAGGAGGGAACTGCCTCAGTTCTGTCATGGTCCTGGGTTGCAGTGATTTTCTTGGCACCCTAACAAAGCATCCTGCAACAGCTCATGTCACTGAAGTCTTGGCACTAGTGGTGTCATTCTCTCACTTTTCCTTAGCTTCCAGCCTCACTTACTGCTTTTCATGCTTCCTTTTGCGAAAAAGGAAAGCAAGGAAGGAAAAAGGATTCTGTCCCACCTCCTTCCTTTTCATTTCAGTTCTCCTTTATGCACTTACAATAAGGAGATATATTTCTGGGCTGTTTAACTTTTCCCCTTCAAATGGGAAGTTTCCAGAGAAGGATTGACTGCTCCACAGGGACCTATATCCTGTGTCCCTCAAAATGATAAAATACTCACAAACCAAATAACAAAAGAGTCCCTTACATTGCACACACTCTCCTGGGGAAAGAAGCAGCAAATCTCATGGGACAGAAGGTTGTCATCTCTGTAAAGCTGCTACAGAGGTGGCTGGCTCACTACCCAGTTGAAATAAGAACATCAAGGAATCGTTTATGTCAAATCTCCTGTTATGTTGAAGAAGGGGATGGAAGCACAGGGAAAACAAAGAGATGTGATGCCTTGGGGTATGATGTTTTGAGAATAATCTCTTCAATTTCTATTCCACATGAAATTTTTATATAACTGAGGGGATACACTCATTGCAGCTAGGTGCTCAGGTAGACACTGAACACTGTTCGATCATCTGATATTTTAATTTTTGTAATGCTTTTTGGTAGTTCACACAAGGTCGTGGACAGAAGGAGGAGAAAAAAACAGTATTTTCAGTGGGTGTCAGTGGTAAGGAAGAGAAATATTTCATATCTGAGTGAAATAAACAGGAAGGTCCTGATGCTTAACAGCAGGTGCCTCCTGCATACCTTAGATCTTGCTTTTCTTATGAATGCAAAGCTCACCCTAAGTTTTGTGCAAGGAAAATAAACATCCACATGCAGCTGCAGTGCATTATATGGATTCTTCAGGGTCCCAAGGAACAATTTCATATTCTCAGTAACAAATCATTGCCCAGGTGCTAAAAAAAAACATATGTGGCAATGAGACCCAGATCCTTACATCCCAAGTATAAATGGGGTCCTTGCAATAAATGTAGAGTTGCTGTAGCTTGATCTCTCAGGAAGCCCTGGAGACTGAGGGACACCTATTAGCAAGGAGAGAGTTACTAACTGGCCTGGAGGAGCAACAGGGAAGTGGATTTGTTTCAAGAATTTATTCATTAAACTCTCTTAGCCTGGACCTGTGAATTTGTGGATAGATCAAAGCAGAAAGGCTGATTAGGCACTGGGATGGTCTGCTCAGGGAGGTGGTGGAGTCACCATCATTGGAGGTCTTTAAGAAAAGATTGGATGTGGCACTTGGTGGTATGGTTTAGCTGATGCCATGGTGTTAGGTCATCGACTGGACTTGATGATCTCAGAGGTCTTTTCCAGCCTCAATAATTCTGTGATTCTATGGCAGATAGCCTTTCATTGGCATGGCTTTAGTATTTGGCATCTGTCATTGACAGGAGAAAAAATCCACCCACAAACATTACAGTATTTTTACACTTGGGTAGAACAACTGTCTCCAAACCCACTGTGCAGCATGCCAAATCCTTCACTGAAGGTATTAGAACGTGTTATAAAAGCAGTGCAATTTTGCTGTATAATATTCCCCGATGGGATGAGTTGGTCAAGTTAGTTGTTGCTTTAATAACTGCAGCCACAGATGGGCTGAAGGAGGCCTCAGTGGAAGAATTCAGAAGGGACTCTCAGAAGCTGTTGGCATGTACAGTGTTAACAAGGTGATAGCATTTCAGAATTGACCTTGTTTCCATCATTTAAAAGAAATCTTCCCTGTGATAGAGACTTTTAGGAGATTTTTTTTATAAGATAATTGTACTGTAACCAAGGTAAGCATGTAACAAATGCTGCAATTCACACCAATCGCACATGAAAGTCAAGATGCCTGGGCTGCAAAACCATTTAGGTTGTTCTGGACAGCTGTATTTGTATTTTCCTCAAATTTTATGAATATTTTAATAGGAGGACAAGGTGACCTGCTTCTGCCTGCGAGAACCTCTGTCGGAGGCAGTGGGGTCATGCTGCATGACCTCTCCCCTGACAGGGGCAAGGGAGCCACTTCTGCCCCATACTACCTTGTTAGCCTGAGCCTGACTCTCCCCCTGCATATTTGGACTGGAGAGAAGGTCACAAAGGTACTCTGACATGTCTATCCAATTATGCAAAAAGGCAGCACAGAAAGCACTGAGCAACCTTTGCACCTGTAGTTTGGAAAAATAGACATGCAAGGACACCTTGTAGCTTAACAACCTAGAGACAATTTGTGAGCCTGGGTAAGGGTGCACAGATGGGGCATGGTCTTACTCTTTTGCCACAGGCTTTTAACGCTTGTGAGTGCATCTTTTATCCTCTCTGCACCTTGATTTTCCAGCCATAAAATAGGCTAGCACTTCTTCCCTACCTTCCAGGCATGCTGAGAGGATAAACACATTGGAGCGATCATAGCTATTCAGGCACTACGGTGGTTGTGGGGAACAGTGGGAATATAGCATCACCAGAGATAGAAACCTGTGGGCACAGATGTCTGTGTGTGTTATTCTGTGGGTTGCTTACTCACCCCATGTGTTCAGACTCGATAGACACAGACACACAAATTGAACACAGGCTGTTTAGTTATCTGCCCAACGCTGGCTACTACAGGCATCAGTTACATAACCTACCTAGATAAGGGCAACACGTAACAAAACAAAGCTGAGAATCTGTCTTAAGTATAGCTTGAACTGAGAGAATGAAGTTCTCTGTGGGTATTTTTCTGCTTTTGATATATTTCCTATTTAAAAGGCAAGGCTTGATTTTCTTTTCCTAAAATAAATTATGTACTCCCTCTAGTGTCAGAAACTGTGTATGGGATTAAACCACGTCTGATCAAATGTTGCTATAAATGCTCAAGGTTCATTTCCATTTCCCCACATTTCAAGGTTAGTGAGTTATAGAGACATGCAGAATTAACAACAGTCCTACGTTCTGCCTCCTGAGCACTGCAGCCATAGAGAAGAAGCATTATTAAACAGTGAAATAAAACAAGAACTTGTCTTAATTAGAGAGCTTGGACTCTGATTAAGGTTTTTTTGCCACCCTCTTCAATTCCAACCTGCCACTTTGAGAGGGAGCATCTGAAAAGCCAAATTATGCAACTGAAGTACATCAAAGGGGAGAACTAGAATCAGAGGAAAACCCAGGGAAGGACTATTGAAATTCAGCAGAGAAGAAAAAGGGAATCTCCTCAGTGCCTTGGGATCTGTCATGGTTTCATGGGCTTTCCCAGATCTTCTTTTACCCTAAGTTACAAGCGTTTGAAGCACAGGTCCTACAGTTCTTAGAGCACCCAGAGCACTTCTGCAGGGCAGAAAGCTTACTGTGTTAAACCCCTCGGCTACACAAGGTGTTCATTGCTTTGCTGCTTCTGCTCAATGATAGCCAGAGGCAATCATGTTTTAGGGGCCCCATGCTCCCCTCTCCAGCTTTTCTGGAGTATCATTGGTAGGATTTTTCCAAACAGTCCAGGGAAAGGAGTATCTTCTGTTGCACACAGGAGAGCACTGCTGGCTTCCAACAGCAACATATTGACCAGTAAATTGGACGCCCTCTACGGGTTTCTTCTCTGATGCTGTTTTTAAATCATGGGTGAAGGTAACACTCCATTTTCCACTAATTGGAATAAATGAACATCCCTGGCAGCTGGCTGCCTGCAGAGACTCTGACCTTCCTGCCAAGTAAGGTCACAAAAATGCATAGCTGGATAGGGTGAGCAGAGGCAGGCGGAAATAGAAGGCAGAGGTGGGATCCCAGCTCCAGGGGAGGCTCAGTGCCTGTGTCTGGCCCTGGCATGCTTTTTCATGCTAAGGTGCTGAAGGCAAGCACACAAAAACTGAAGCTATTAGTTGAGATGTCAGCAGCTGCTGACCACTCACAGCCAAAGCTCCTTTCCTCTACCCATCTGACCACTGATTATACACATCTAAATTTATCCAGCCAGTTTGAAAGAACTATCATTACCCCTTGCCTAATCCTCTCTTTATACAGCCTGCGCCAGCTTGGCAGGCCATGCCCAGCACAGGGGAGGCAGCAGGCATGCACAGTATGAGAACAAGGCCATAGAGGGACAGGAACCGATGCCAAATCCTTGGGGATGGCCTATGGTCCCAGATAGGTCTAGAGGAGGTCCATTGGTGCTCACCTAGGATACACATCTATCCATATCTCAACAGCTTCAAAGCCTGATCTTAGGGAAGTGAAAGAAAACATATATATCTGAAAAAGTGGTTGCTGTATTCCTCAGCTCCAGTAAAGCTTAACCAATTCTTACCAATACTTATGTTGTTCTAAAACTGAATTACAAAGTTTATTCTCTTTCACTTGGTAAGTAGCAAAAACAGTCAAGGACTTGTAAAGTATTACATCAAAATTTTACAGTTATGGTATTGGGTCCAGGTCTCACAAGCAGCTGTATAAGTTTATGTCTCACACTTTTTATGCATATTCTTAAGTTGGAAATAACTTGGCGGGATGAACTTCTTGCAGAATGAGGGTCTCAGCATGAGACCAGAAGGAAATCTGCCTCATTGTACCAGGAGTACTGCATGTAACTGTATCATGCTTTGTCTCCAGCCATTCACCATCATTTAGGAAGGCATTTACCAACAAACAACATCCAGAGGCGACTGTGAATACTTTTTTCCAATGTTTGAAAATGTTGACATTGTAAAGACCCTGAGGAACTCTGAGGTCCATGCCTGTAGGCTGTCAGGCAGCAGAGAGAAGTTGCAGCAACAAAAATTCTGTTTATGTATAAGGGAATTTTTGTCACCATAATCTTAAAATCATAGAATGGCTTAGGTTGGAAGTGGCCTTAGACATCATCTAGTCCAGCCTCCCCACCATGGGCAGGGATGCCTCCAAACTAGACTTGGATGCTCAAGGCTTCATCCAACTTGATGATGGTCAGCTACTGAAATATGTTTCACAGAACAGTTGTGTAACATCTCTTGGAGAGATATTCAAAACTCATCTGGAAATGGTCACAGTCACTTGATCTGTCTGAGCCTTTGAGCAGGAGGGTAGATAAGATGACCACCAAATGCCTCTGACAGAAATGATGCTATTATCCTGTGATTAAATGCAATAAAATCACACAGACACCTTCCACGTATTACAGTGAATGCTGCATGTTGCATGGACAGCAAAAGCATTGGCTAAACTAAAGATTTCATATGCTTGCCTACCCCTACCAGTACCCAGCCTTTTATATTGGCCTTTCTCTGATACATGATGTAATTACCAGGTCTATGCAAACCCAACTCTTCTGTTGTTGTCCCACTAGAGGGTGCTTTAGCAATATAAATCTTAAATACTTGATTTAATGCTTCATCACTGCCATCCCGATGGAGAATTGCTTTGCATGCTTGGGTTGCTGTTGACAGGGTTTGCAGGGTTGTTCGCTTCTGCAGTTTCCCTCTGAGTGTCCTGATACTAAGAGGTTTTGCTTTTGTTACTGCTTTTTTAAAGGACAGCACGTTGTTTCCTTAGAAGTGTTAATGTTTCTTGGCATGAAAAATAAGTCATCAGTAAGATCTTGGTGAACATCTGTGGAGCCATGACCGGCAGACAGGCTTAAACTGCGAGTCTTCAAACTTAGAAGGCAAATGCAAACAGGCCCCATCCTGATAACTCTCGTGAAGATCCTGGATAACAAGTATGCAAGGAAAATGTTCTTCTGTAGCTCTTATTACAGGAGTGATTGCAGATGTCATGTACAATCTTCTCATGTTATGAAAAAATGTGCTGATGTCTCATAGAGTCAGATTGTCGGTGGTGCTGTTTCACCCAGGCTCTTTTACTTGCCATTACCTCCTCTGTTGCTGAAACTCAGAGACCTGACATTTATCATCAGGTAAATATGGCAAGTAGTAGCTGGGACATTGATCAGGTTCACTCTACTGTAGCTTTTGAAATGCATGGCAGCACAGTAATAAACCTGCAGGCAGTTTTATTGTAAGCTACAAATCTGTCATTTAGCCCCATGAGCAAAGCATTCTGCTGTTGGCACAGGGTAGTCCTGGCTTCAGCAGTAAGAAGCTGACTAAAACCAGCTTTGTTTCTGCAGGCAGTTGTGAAAACTTGTTCAGAATTTTATATATATATATATATGTGTGTGTGTGTGTATAAAATAATGTGAGAAATGTTGGAATGAATAAAAGGAGTAAGAGCCTTACCATCACTTTACTCAACAACAGTGGCTGAGTTTCAATGCATCCAGAAGAAGCCTGCCTTCACCTAGCTCTGCTGGAAGCTAATCTACTTACCTTAGCAGTGGGCTAAAATCATCTCTTGACTTTCAGAGACACAAAAATGTCTCTCCCTGGCTATGTCTCAGCTAGTTGCCTTTATTTCTTGAAAACACTTCCTTGTGTGTTAGCACCTAGTACGACTCCAGCAGCAGCACATGGGCAAGTGTTCAGGCATTGGTTAAGGCATTGTGGTTAAGTAAAATCCTAATGGAAGTCTTGGGGGGAAATGAACTTGCAGTACTTGGTATCTCCTTGAAGAAGAAGCACGAAGTACAGAAGCTCAAATCCCCTCCTGGCAGAGGAGGCTGTCAGGCACAGTCCCAGACCAATACTACCAGCCACAAGTTCTTCTGCCATCCCAAGGTAAGGAAAGCAGGAAGCTCACAGAAACCGGAAAACTCTTCAGGGACACAAGTACAAAAGCTTGTAAGCAAAACAGGATACAGCTCCCCAGGGGCACAGAAAACCAGAATATATTAATACTTTAATAATGTTGAAATGACTAAGGCAAGAGTTTTCCAGACTTGTAATGGGGCAGGAAAATTATCTGCTGATTACATTGTGAAAAGCATCATCAGTTGTCGCTAAAAAGGGCCACTTAAGATCCAGCAGTTAATGTAGTTAACACCAGCAGCTGAAAGTAAGAAGTCAGACTACAGCAGAGAATGGGTGGAGTGCCAGTGCTCATGCAAGTTAGAGGCTCTCACACCTGGTGGTTCAGAAACATCCAGTGAGGTACTGGGCTTCAGTCACACATTTCAGCTGAGAGAGCATTGCTCAAGCTGGATTAGGTGTTCACAGTCCCCTGCAAAATCCCTTCCAGCCCAAAGCCAGGCACTCTTGCTGTCATGCCCCCAAGAAAGGAAGAGCTGTTTTTCAGGCCAGTCACAGTTGCCAGTCCAGCTCCCTGCTCAGCCATGCCTGGTGGGGAGGGCGTAATAGAGAAGGGGCTGATTGCTGTGGCCACAACCTATGCTGGCAAGTCACTCTTCAAAGCAAACCTTCAGGACAGCCTCAGAGCTCTTAGAGTTTCAGACAGCTTAAATGATAATAAAAGATTTCAGAGCAGAGGAGGGTTAATGCTGTTGCTGTCTCTGACAACAGGAGAAAAAGAAGGATGAAGAAATTATTGACTAGTCAGCTTGTCTTGATTTCCTCCCAAATCTGGAGGAAATCATCAGGCAGCTTGTAACCATTTAAAGGAGATGAATGACAACAAAAGAGATTTGTCAAGAATAAAAGTTTATTTCCTCCTATGACAAGGTAACAAGCTGTGTGAATTGGAAAGAGGCACTCACTGTCATTGCTTTAGTACCTTCACTGTCACTACCTTCTTTTCACTGGCCTGTACAACAGACTCATAAATGAGGGGGTGAAATATATACTAGCTGGAAATGTTACCAATGCTATGCAACTGGCAGTGGAACCCATACTTAGGTCACAGCTACTCATAGTTCACAATCAACACAGAAAGATATATTGAGTGAGATCTCTTACGAATCTGTCCTCCATCCAGTATTATTCATTATTTGCTTTAATGACTTAGATGATGAATTAACAAGTATTCTTTATTACATTTTCAAGCAATAACAGTTCTGGAAAGGCTACAAGCACATAGGAGGATAGAACTAGAATTTAAAACATTCTTGATAAATTAGGAAAAGGACCTGAAAGTAATAGGTAAAAAATGCAATAAGGACATGCAAAGTTCTAACCTTATTTCCCCAAATGCAGGATGAAAAATGCCTGCCTACACAGCAGCACTGTAGAAAAACACTGAGCTTTACAGTGAATCACAAACTGATCTCTGACTCAAAAATACCATACAGCTGCAAAAAAGGCAAATGGCATCCTGGTGTACTTGCGCTAGAGTTTTGTCTCTGAGCCAGATGAAGTGATCTGATCTAGTGTGAGGTGTCCCTGCTCATGGCAGGGGAGTTGGAACCAGATGATCCTTGAAGTCCCTTCCAACCCTAACAATTCTATGATTCTATGAAGAAAATTCTGTCTATACCTGACAGTAGGAGTCCAGTTCTAGACAGGAGTTTCAGACAACAGTTCTGGACCTAAGGAGAGCAGTGAGGATGAAAAGAAGTCTAGAAAGCATGACCAGTACTATGAGAAGAGACTGAAGAAAATTG
Source organism: Indicator indicator (assembly GCF_027791375.1). NCBI lineage: Eukaryota > Metazoa > Chordata > Aves > Piciformes > Indicatoridae > Indicator > Indicator indicator. The sequence continues at coordinate 26,456,895 of NC_072020.1, read as the reverse complement.
GGTTGTTTAGTCCAGAGAAGAGAAGTTTGAAGGGAAGTTACACCAGCTCTGAAATGTGCAAAAGACAGGCAAAAATAGAGTGTAAGTGAACTCTTTTCCATGACCATCCTGAGAAATACAAGCAATAATGGGCTGAAATAAAGGGAATTTAGAATGGATACCAGCAAAAAACAGTAAAGTAAGCAAAGTCTTGAAGAAGTTTACTTCATGAAGATGCAAACTCTTTCTTTAGAGGTTCTGAAGGTCATTTCAGGCACTCACTTAAGCCTGACAAAAGTTTAGGTCACACTAGCTGGGACAATAGAGTGCTCTCTTGCTCTTAAGGAAACCTCACGAGCTTGTCTCCAGGACTTTTGACTGGTGGGATAAAAGTTTTCAATGAAAAATGTTTGATGCAGCTAGAACTGTTTTGAAACTTTTCTACAGAAGCCATTCATCACAAGTGTAAAGGAAGATATCTTTTTCTGATCACATCACCTCAGTTAAAAAAAAAAAATCCCAAAAAATTGGGATCTGAAAGTTGAGGACAGTTTTCGTTCCTCCAGCCTGGACAATTATGGGATCCTTATACACCTTCCCATTACCCTGCTTCTCCATACCCTCTCAGCAAGCAGACTGGAACAATGCCACTTGCTGGTGTGCCAGATGTGGCTATCAAAGTACTTATCTGACATTTATACCAACACTGGTATAATCTGCCCTAATATTTCTAACTGATTCTGGTGCAGCCTGATTTTTCTTCTTTTCTATGTTACATTCAACTGAAGGCAGCAACATCTGGAGACTTTTCTTCCCTCTTTTAAACATTTCTTGCCAGGGATATACTTGGATGATCACAGTGTCCATATGCATCCCTGGCAGTTGTGTAACTCTGCTGCTTGTGTAGGTATACAACTAGATTTTTGTAAACCTTTCAGTTAAGATTGATTAGTCAAGGTTAGAAATGTCAATCTGGAGCTTCTGAGCTGTGTAATGCTTCAGAGGGCTTATAGGAAGAAACAATACATGTTTATCCTGGCCCCTAAAATCAGATACCCTGAAACATGCTCAAAGGAAGTAATTTCTTTATATGGAGTTCATCAACACCCCTGTTACAAGTCTCTGCTGACCACTGCAGAGGGGTGAGCTGTAGGCAGGTGTGGATGTGCTGTACATGCACAGTCCACCACAGCTTGGAGTCAGAGCATTGTTTTAAATATCCTGCCCACATGGTGAGCTCTTGCAGTTGAGAAGTAGAGAGGTAACTGGAAGGAGAGGAACTCCTGTGCAAGTGCCATTTCCCAGAGTAGGTCCAGGGAAAAGAAATGCCAAAGAGATCCTTTCATTAAATCATTAAGTCTATCTTTCTCCTAAACTGCTCCTCCTGTTTGAACAGAGGATGGTGGAGCAACCAGAGTCTACAACCAGGTCATTCTCTCATGCCTCTGAAGACAGGTCCTGTCCTGCCTCTGAAGACAGGAATACCTGATGTGATTTCAGATTGCTAATCCCATCTCATCAAAACAAAGTCCCTGCCATTACTGGTCTTATTTCCTATCAGCCGTTTCTTTATTTAATTGATTTAATTTAAAACATTCCCCTAAGACATCTGCATTACAGAAACCAAGAAACCAAGTTTGCATTGGGCAGACTCTGCCAACGGTGCAAAATCCAATAAACTCCAAACCCAAGGATATGCCCATATTACTTCATTTTAGCATGCTCTTGTGTGTGGTCAACATGATACAGCATTTAACTACAAGTTCACATAGTATTTCTTCCATGGTTCTCCTGGACACCTTACTGCCCTGAATGGACAACAATCAATTAATGACAAATTTTGTTTTATCTCAATCAGTATGTGGCCTTATGGGTGTGTCAGACCCTGACCTGAATAAAGATTTGTTAATTTTCTCATGGAATTTCTACAAGTGCTGCCCTCTTAATACCTTAGGGCTCAGTTCACCATCAGATTTAGGTGCCAAAAGTGATCTGAGGAGCTCATGGTGATTAATGAAATTACCACATCTTAAAGCCTTAGATCCTGTTGGCTGAGCAACAGTGCCACATATTTTCCCTTGGCCTAAATAATTTCTTACACAAATAGATTATCTTCTAATAAATTCTGTTACACAGGGCAGCTGAAGTATGCAGCTCATCTGTGAGAAGCTTTTAACATAAGGCAACTCAGTCTGCTATGATGGGGTTATCTTTACCAGGGGTCTCCTTATGGAGAAAACTCAAAGGGATTTTGCAGAAACTGTCCAGGACGGGGTTCAGGGGTGCCTGGAGCAGACCTAGAGTGGTCTGTGGTGTGGAGAAAAGCCTCTCCAAGAGCAGCTGAGAGGAGACAGATCCCTGGAGTCTGGAACTGGTGCTATGACGCAAGTGAGAGTGAGGGAGTGGTGTACGTTTTAGTCTCTTTGGCCAGGTACAGCTGGAATTCATCTAGAAGAGAGCCAAACATATTGGAAAAGGGAATCCACTGCTATCGACATCCTTTATCAGTTTTGCATCTATTCCCAAACACAACAGACTGTGGCCTCATCCTCACTGGCAGGACTAGGTGTGCTCACAGGATCACAGGATGTCAGGGGTTGGAAGGGACCCAAATAGATCGTTGAGTCCAACCCCCCTGCCAGAATAGGACCATACAATCTAGCTCAGGTCACAGAGGAATGCATCCAGATGGGCCTGTAATTAGGCTGTGCTGTAATTAGGTTCAGTCACAACTGAATACAATAAGTCCCAAGGAATACAAAAATCATTGTATTTATTAAAGAAACCTCACTTGAAGTCTTTTATTGCTTTGAGTAAGGTTTAGACCCACGTGTCCTACTCCTACATGGAGAGCTACACAGATGGGTGCAGGTCATAAGAGCCTAGTGGTGTAGAGCTGGATCAGGGCACCACTATTCATGGATTAATGCAGTTATTGCACCAGGGGCCTCGAATATACTCCCTACAAATAGGAAGGGTAATAACAGTTTTCAGTGTTGCAACACTGTGAGTTTGTACACCGTGAGCACAGCCTTTCAACATGTAAAAGAGTGGAACTAATGTGACATTTTGTTTGATAAACAGTGGAAGAGCATTGCAATATTTAGGCTGTTGGTTAGGATATTTTACAGAGGTGTAAGTCGTGACCACTACTGAAGTGTGAAGAAAACAACATATGTCATTATTTTACCTTTTGTGTAAAGAAAAAAAAAAAGTAAGACAAAATTATTCAGCTTAATTGTTGTGTTTGATTGTGATTTCTGTGCCTGTCAGATAGCAGTTAGCAGGAGTATTAAAGTGCATTAGCTCTCTGCTGGTGTTTAATGACAAACAGACATGGTCCATATTCATCAAGCAATTATTTATATCACGACCTTTCATAGAGCTGTGAATTACCCTTAAGACTTTTGCAGTGAGTGATATTTCTAATAAACTGTTAATTTTGCTCCATAAATTGTTCATATTTTTAAGCTGGGAAACTAAAAACTGTGAAATTAAACCTATACTGCAAGCTGTGCAAATGGGATCTATGAGACCAGGACACAGTTTCAGGTCACTCTAACATAATAAAAGTGCATCATTACAACAGAAATTAAAGTGAGCTGCAGATATCAATATCTGCACAATAGACTTTTATGAGAAAAAATGTAAGTCACCTGACAAGTTAAAAATGCACACAGGTTTCTTCAGTGCTACCAATGGACAGGCTAAGAGATGGCATCTGCATCAGACTCACCCACAGACCTTCACCTGAAGCATCTGTGTTAGATACCTTTAACCCTCACCACTGCTCTGCTAGCTCCCTACTGTCAGGATGGCATTGACACAACATGCTCCAAATATTCCTTGTGTTAGGAACACATTGCTGCTGTGTCTTAAAAAATAGAAGAAAATGCTGAGGGTCAGGCCATGAACTTCTCCTTAGGGCCAAATGTTTTCTGATTCTAATAGAAATGTTGTCCCAGAGAGGAGCACACAATCCAGACACACTTGGCTTCTGTCACAGTGTGCATGTCCCAAATCAGAAACTTGCTTAAGCTTTGTTCAGTTCTGCCAAGGGGCCTGGTTTTACAGCTACTTCACAAATTAATGTTGCAGATGGGCATCTGGCAAGCTTATCGTGAGGGCCTTGGAGCTTGATTTCCCCCATTAAGACACCTAAATGCTTTAAGGAAAAAGAATCTGGTCCTCAGTGACCATGAGTGGCTTTGCTTCATTTCCTAAAGTGATAGAGGCTCTTTAAACTCTGTCTACCACCCTGCAAAGAGGTATCTCCTTCCCCCTGGATTTCCCCAAGACCAGCCACAGAGTATGACCAGCATCCTCCAGATTACTTGTGGCTGTGAAATGCTGTTGATGTCCAAGCCTCACCTGCAGGGTGGACCAAGCCATGTAGGTCCAGGTGCTACTAAGGCTCAGTGTCTGGCTTCTAAGGCTGAAGCCACAGAGGAGACTGACACTGACTGGGTGATACTGCCATATATATTTCCTCTTAAACACAATTTCCTGCTGGCAGATGGTTGGCTAATGGACTAATAGAATCAGAAATTGAGTGCTTGTTATTTGGCTAAAAGCATTAGAATGGATCTTCAAATAATACATTCTTACATTTCTCTAACAGAGACCAAAACCAGAAGAATGAGACAACCCTTCTCCAGGACTACCATCTCTGTTGCTGAATTCCAGCACAAAGCAATTTTTCAGGGACAAGGAACAATTTCCAAAACTAGAGTTCAGAATAGAAACACTGATTTTACAGTTTTGAACAAGGGCCTTATCATTCATGTTTCTCATGAATGTTTTATATCTCAGCAGTTTTCTGTTCCTCAGCAATGTACACCACCAGAAAGCTTGCCTCATCTTATGCTTTCTAAATGGATTTTCTTCTTCTCAATGCAATATTGTCTCATAGCATGTGACTGATTTATCAAAATACTTTAAATTTTTATGCAGGACATTAAAAGGGAGTTTATATTCATTCAGCAGAAACTAATTTCTTTGGCTGCCTGTTGTTGTCTTTTCACTACCCAAATTCCAGACTAAGAATCTGCAATATTTCAACAGTACCAGGACACCAGGACTTCCTGGCTGTTGAGCTGAAATAAAAAGTAATTAATTAACTCTGAAGCCTACAACTCCTTTGACAATACCCTCTGATCCCCAAAAATAGACAGCATAAAGTAGGGCTCTATTTTACCTTGCTTGGTGCCAACTAGCACCCTGGGAAGGGATGAAAGATGATGCCTCACTCTGTAGAGAAAGTACCATGTCAGGCAAAGGCTAAGTGCATTTTATCTGTAGGCACAAAAGAGCATTCAGGGAGAAAGGTAACTGAAGCAAAGCACCTATTCAATCCTCCCCAGCTCACATAATCATTGCAAGCCAGCATTTATTGGTGAGAAGACACTGGCAGAGCTAGCTCTGGCTGCTTCATTGCTAGTGGTATGCAGCCCTGAAAATCATGACTCAGAAATGAGGGGGTTTGCTTCCAATGTGTCCACCAGGAAAAAATTAGAGTACCACAATAAAATCTGCAAAACCAGACTGTTATGTTTTCCACCTGTCTACAGAGAAAAGTAAAAATAATAGCCTGCCTTTCTCTCTCTCTTTCTTCTTTCTTTCTTTTCCTTCCTCCCTTCCTCCCTCCCTCCCTTCCTTTCTTCCTTCCTTCCTTCCTTCCTTTCTTTCTTTCTTTCTTTCTTTCTTTCTTTCTTTCTTTCTTCTTTCTTTCTTTCTTTCTTTCTTTCTTTCTTTCTTTCTTTCTTTCTTTCTTTCTTTCTTTCTTTCTTTCTTTCTTTCTTTCTTTCTTTCTTTCTTTCTTTCTTTCTTTCTTTCTTTCTTTCTTTCTTTCTTTCTTTCTTTCTTTCTTTCTTTCTTCTTTCTTTCTTTCTTTCTTTCTTTCTTTCTTTCTTTCTTTCCTTCTTTCTTTCTTTCTTTCCTTCTTTCTTTCTTTCTTCTTTCTTTCTTTCTTTCTTTCTTTCTTTCTTTCTTTCTTTCTTTCTTTCTTTCTTTCTTTCTTCTTTCTTTCTTTCTTTCTTTCTTCTTCTTTCTTTCTTCTTTCTTCTTCTCTTTCTTTCTTTCTTTCTTTCTTTCTTTCTTTCTTCTTTCTTTCTTTCTTTCTTTCTTTCTTTCTTTCTTTCTTTCTTTCTTTCTTTCTTTCTTTCTTTCTTTCTTTCTTTCTTTCTTTCTTTCTTTCTTTCTTTCTTTCTTTCTTTCTTTCTTTCTCTTTCTTTCTCTTTCTCTTTCTCTTCCTTTCTTCCTTTCTTTTCTTTCCCATTCCCCCTCCTGCCCCAAGTGCTTTTGTATAATCTTCCAATATCACAAAATTCAATTTTGTTGCAGATCCCATCTTCCAAGAAAGTACCAAAAAGAACTTAAAAGAGAGAGCAGTACACAGCATATTTCTGTCATGGAGAAAAATCCTAACCTGTTTTCAGGGCTGTAGTGATTCTGTTTTTTCAAAGGAAATTGAACAATTACAATACATGTAGTTTTAGGTGATTAGTGACTGGAAAAGATTAACCCTTTTCCTTAACACTTAATGGAGTGGGACACTCCACTTGCCACAGTAACACTGTTGAACACAATTGGCTTGTGATTGCTCCTTGAAATACAGGGCGAAATGACAGAGAGGGACAAGATTTCTCCCTTCAAAACACCTCAGGTAGATGAGGAAGCATCTGTAATATTTTGTAACTTCAGCTACTGATGTAATTTCTAAGAACAGAACGTTCATGACCTTCCTGGTGGCATTTTTTCATGTTGTCAACAGTATAGAATCACAGAAATATTCAGGACAGACCCTCAGGATCACCAAGTCCAACCCATAACCTTACTCTACAAGGTTCTCCCCTAAACCATATCCCCAAGCACCACATCCAAACCCCCTTTAAACACGTCCAGGGCTGGTGACTCAACCACCTCCCTGGGCAGCACATTCAGATAGATGTTTGTGGACACAAATGTGAGGGTACATCTTAGAGTGACGCAACTTTCCAGGAATCCTTCTCATTTATTTAGGAACTACCATTTAATTTTTATACTAATTAATGAGCTAGGAGATCAGATACTGATTTAGGAGAACACTGCTCGCTGCTTCTCTGCAGAGGAGAGACCTCACCTACTGCCTGGTAGCAACACTTACCATCCAGTGCAATCACAGCATGAAACAGTTTTCTTTCAAAGCAGCAGTGGCTGTTAAGTACAGATAGCATCTTCCAGACAATTTAGCAGTTGGCCAGGCTCAAGGTGTCCCCTGGAGTGGATTGTCATGTAGGTACTCCATTCTGTATTTCACAGCTCCAGAAAGGACTTAATTTTAGTAGCTGGCTATGAGGCTACCATAGAATAAAAGCCTGCATACCTGGCAGGTGGTATGAGTCAGAAAAACCCTAAAATCATTTAGATTGAAAGGGACCTCCATAGGTCATGTGGTCCAAACCTTCACTTGAATGAAGAACAATTTAGGTCAAACTGCTCAAAGCCTTGTCTGTCACACTGAAATCTCCAGGAGTGGAGATTTCACAGCCTCTTTGGGTAGCTTGTTCTAGATAGACTACTTTGAAATAAAGATATTTCTGATAAGGTGCCTAGATAGATGTATGGTAGTAGGCATTTTGAAGGCTAAGAGACATAATTTTCCCCGAATGATCAGGAGAATGGAGGTAATGTCAATTCTGAGTCTGAGCCAGTGAAACAATTCCAGCTGCTAAGTTCACCAGGCATTACTGCCCTTCAGCCATAAAACTTTGCCCTTTGTCTCTGAGGTGCAAGAAAATGAGTTTTATTGCAGTCAAGGCCTGCGTATCGTTCGCTTTCTGCCAAACCAGACTCGTGTGAGAGAAAATTCTGAGACTAGAGCAGATGACAGATAGATTTCAAGGCAGGAAAGAGAATAATTCAGCCAGCCTCTGGCAATGGTGTCTGACATTCTGCCCCTGCAATGACGGAGCATCTTTCTGAATGGAAGTGAACAAACTCCACTCAGGAGGGATGCATTTAGGAGAAAAGGAGGGTTAAGGAGAAAGTTCTTAGCTTCTGTTTGTCTCTTTGGAGTGCCAGCAAATGTGGACAACTAGCAAACAGTCTTTCTTAGGTGGTACCTTTCCTGGATTTTGTGCTGTTCTTCTTGCCACAACTAACAGCAGACCGAAACTGGAGGAGCTGGTTACAGCTTTGGAGCCATTACACAGACTTCTGATTCTGAATTTCTCAGCAATGCCTCCAGACTCAGGTGTTTCATGGATTTCCATCCTTCCAAGCCTAAGTAGGAATATCCAATTAATGCCAGTTATGAAATCACAGAGACTCCTGCAGAACAGCAGAGGTGCTCCAGGTCCTGGGAGTAGAAACAGCCTACAGGGAAATGTGGGAGAAGACTTAGGAAGGGAACCTCCTGCTCTTAGTCATGACCTCCCATGTGCTGTGTCCTTGCTAGTGGGAACAAGGCTGATCAGCATGGCCTGACACTAGCACAAGTTTGGTAATTTATCAGCTGTTACTGTAAAAAGGCAAAAGTGTAAATACATTTCCCAGAGGCATCCAAGTATGTGGTATCACATTAGGATTAGCAGCTATAGCTGTGAGGAACAATGACCACAGGTGATTAAACACAAACATGGTCTCTTCCACAGTCTGCCACTGTTTTCATAGCTGTGACAGGAAAACTATAGGATCAGGGCTAGCTCTGTGTTCCTGTCCTGGCATTAAAGCCAGTTCTCCCTTTCCTCAGGGGATGAGCATTTCCATAGCATGTACTGGAAAACACCCAACAGCCTCTCACTTCTGATTAATTGTTTGGAGACATTTGTCCATTTTAAGAGATCTTCAAAAGATTTCTTGTCATTAGTGATTGAAAAGAATTTAACACTTACAACTGACCAAGGTCTGAAGTTATTTTCTGCAAAACAAAAGAAGATGTGTCCATGAAAGCTGAAAACTCCTGAGAGCATCCTAATAACAGCAGAATCAGAAGTGAAGAAGAAAGAAAAATAATACTACTTATTCCATGGAAATCTTTAGGAACAGAAAGGCCTGTATCTCGCCACATGTCAGGCAGTGTCAGGAATATTCTGCTTTATGTACTCACAAACTGAGCATGAGAATAAGTATGAACCCAGATTTACGGATTCTGTGAGAATAAAATCCAATCTGGTCTTCAGTGATAGTTATAGAAGGCACATGCAGCTTGACAACAGAAATATAGCTCTTTCTCCCTTGAAAATGGAGCTGTAGAAGCTGATACTGAAAATGCCTTTCTTCTGAGCTGTTTGTTGTTGGTTTTGTTATTTTGGGTTTTTTTTGCATGAAAACTGTAACTGAGCGGCCTGGATGCCTCCAGATTTCTTGCTAGTTAAAAATAGTTGAATATTAGTTTATGCAGATACACTTCAGACCCTGAATTAATTTGCTGGCAGGATTGATTCTTGTGGACAGATTTCAGCCTTTGGGATGAACTGGAAGACCCCTGCTCAATTAGTAGCAGCTGTGTGTGTGCAGGTCTCAAGGGACTGCTCCTCTTCTTTAGAGTGACCAGACTCACCTGGGTTTTGAGAAGGAGTAACAAAGACTGATCTTTGAGCAGTGGACACCTGTCAGATGACAGGAATATCCCTGACAGATTGTCACCCAAAGTTTCATTCATCCTGCAAGCTGGTCTACCCAAAAAGAGATGAGTCTGTTATAACAGCCATACAAGAGGTAACAAGTCCTCACTGTTAATCAAACATCAGCAGCAGAACAGCTTGAGAAATGACAGGCTTTACATAATATATGAAGCTGCAAAATGCATGTGCATTGTCACTCCTGTTGAGAAAATTAGCATTTGTGTTGGCTGGACCTTTTTTCAGAAGAGAATGTGACCTTCCTGTGACCTAGCAGCAGGTAAAACCACAGAAGTACTGTGTATTTCTGGCCCTGTGCCTGCAAATGAAAAAGAAACAAAACAGTCAAACCAGAATTATAGGATATATAAGCGTACTGCTGAAGTATTGTTATTTTAAATATAATAAATATCAGCCCTGGGTAAAAAAAAAAGAAAAGGGAAAAAAAAAAGGTAGTACTACATCTATAAATCTATATATAAATGTCATGGCTTAAATACAGAATGATGTGATCAATACAGAGTGACCTGAGGCTCTCAGATATGCCTCACAAATGTCAACTCTCACAAAACCTCTGTGATGTAGAGAAAAATATCCTCATCTCCATTTTACAGCACAGGCAGCTGAAGTCCCCAGAGTCAGAGGTCAGGAATCATCACCTCCTTCACCATCAGGCCTTTGACCATTGTGTGACAAGCACAGAGAGAAGCAGCTCCAGAGCATGGGATGGTTCTTTAAGGAAAAAGGGTTTTCAGTGATGATGGTCTTCATTTAAGCATCTTCTTTCCATTCTTAGTTATACCTAGTGAGTCTCAGCACAGTAGGATTTCCAAAATGATAGGACATGGTGGTGCTACAAACAGGAGAATTCAGTGGTCCAGATCTCTAGTACTTCATTCATGATTTGCTTTCCACTAAAAGCAGCTTATTTGATTTTCCTTCTTTTTCTTTTTTTTTTAAATTATTTTTTTTATTACTTGCATGACAGTAGAAGCATGTTTTAAACACTTGTTGTTACTAGTCTCTGACTTTTTCACAAAACATTGGCTATGAAGGATTTGCTACTGGCTTCTCAGAGAAAACATGGATCCAGAAATGGTGTTTTCTTTCTAGCTGCCTTTTTTAAATTGAACTTTTTCAGAGTGTTGGCTTGGAAGTCGCAATAAAGTGGGACCAGCTGCTAGTGCTCTTCAGATCTGCTCATCTCAAACCTGCCTTCCAGACCTGACAAGCAAGGCATTTCTGCTTCCTCCAGCAAAGAGGTCACACATGCTAAGATGAGGTACTGTCACTTCTGCAGTGAAGTGGGGAGCATCTCTTCATGCACAGCAGGATCCCCTAGAGTGACCCACAAGTCTCTTTTCAAACCTCCCCATGGCCATACCATCATCGGTATTTTAAACACGATTCATACAATCAGAGAACAGGTCAAGCAGTACTGATGCTTCTCAAAGGCTTTTCCTTGCAGAGGTCTTTGGAAAATTACCCTAAAAAAGGCAGAAGAAGCCATAGTGCAGAATCCCCTTAGACAAGGTATGGACCACTCACTACTGCAGATAGCTGTGTGGCAAAGGATCTCTGGAAGAGTGTTTCTCACTGTTGGCAAGGAATTTCTTTGAAGCAATTTAGTCCCTTTCTTTGTTCATTAGGAGTAATTGTAGTGGGAGTAGAGAAGCAGGAACCTCAGGTTCCTCCTAAACCTCAATTCAGGGCATAGATTTTAAGACTAACAAAACCAAACCAAACCAAAACATGGAAGGAGCATTAAAAACAATTTGCAGCACAAAAGAGCCTTTCAGGAACCTGCAGAAAACCACAGAATATCTCAGTCCTGGGGATATTTACAAAGCTAAGAGTGTAACAAGGAGGTGAAATGGAATGAAAATTGTGCTGTACTGCTCCAGTCCCCCTTTTACAATACCCACCTTTGTTGCTTTGGTACTGTGTGCATGGGAGTGGCTTCTTCTGCTTTTTATCCTGTCTTTTTAAAACACTTCCCTATGAAATATTGAGAACTCTGGATTAGAAACTGGAGCTCCCAGAAGACAAGGGAATCACAGTGTAATACATCCACAAACATATCTAACTCCTGTAAAAGGCAAGAGATTAGATATGTTTTGTGGGTTAAGAAATGCACAAGGGTGTAAATTATTCTGCTTTCTAAAGGCTTGATCCAAAGGTCACAAAAGTCAGTTAAATCTTTCCACCAAATTAGTCCAACTTGGAAATCGACATTAAGTGTTATTATTCCTAAAATAATCAAGAATACCTGGAAGTGAATAAAATGAGTAATCCAAAACTATTATGAATCATTTTGGTCTCATTAGAAAAGTTAGGAATAATAACATTACACCAAAGATAATGTATTCCTATAATACATAATAAATAAAAAATAATGCCTCAATAAGATGGTGCCTAGAATACTTAATTACAACCAAACATAATGTTATGGGTGGAATTAGATCCCCCCCGCAATAACTTATTTTCTTCAGAAACCTGCCCCAGAGAGCAAATCTCACCACACTCAGAATTTGGAAGTAAAAATGGAATTGCATTTACAAAAGAAATTAAACAATATAAAAGGCAATAAACATGTACAGAGTGTATCTATATATATATCTGTATCTATATATCTGTATCTCTCTCTATCTTTATCATTTCTCTCTCTCTCTCTCTCTCTCTATCATCTCTATCATCTCTGTCATCTCTATCTCCTCTATCTCTATCTCCATCATCTCTCTCTCTCTGTCATCTCTATCTCCTCTCTCTCTCTCTATCTCTATCTCTCTCTCTCTCTATCTCTATCTCTATCTCTATCTCTCTATATCTCTATCTCTATCTCTATCATCTCTATCTCTATCTCTATCTCTATCTCTATCTCTATCTCTATCTCTATCTCTATATCTCTATCTCTATCATCTCTATATCTCTATATCTCTATCTCTATAACTATCTCTATCTCTATCATCTCTATATCTCTATCTCTATCATCTCTCTATCTCTATCTCTATCTCTATCTCTATCTCTATCTCTATCATCTCTGTATCTCTATCTCTATCTCTATCTCTATCTCTATCTCTATCTCTATCTCTATCTCTATCTCTCTATCCCATCTTCTGTATCTATATCTGTGCAGTCTAACAACAGCACAGGGCACCCCTGTACCTTTGATTCAACTCTTTGTCCCTTCTTGGGGAACAAAGATCTATACAAACCACACAATACCTCTCACCCCCCCGCCCCTGTACCTTTAGAGAAGTAAAACAGAGAGGCTCAAGGTCAGAGGGAGGATAGCACAGCCCAAAAGCCATGAGCAGAGCAATCAGCCGAGAGTGAGCAGGCAAAGAGAACAAACAAACTCCACTGCAAGATATAAGGTTTCCAAAGCACCAATGGAATTATATTAACCTATCTATCGCTATCATTCAGTGTCCAATCCCTTACATAATTTATCTTTTACTCAAATATCTCTAGAATATTCCTAATTACACCTAGTATCCAAGATAGGGATTCTGGAGACTAGCTCAAACCGCTACACGCAACCAGCTACAAATCTCTTGAAAACCCTCACAGTCCTGTCAGAAATTTTTCCTCACTGGTCCAAATGATGGCCTGTTTTGGGGTAGTTTTGTGGTTCACCAACTCATCTCATTTAGACAATTCAACAGCCATCAAAAGCAACACCATCTGAATGAAATGCATAATCCTCAAGTGAAAAGCAACACATGCCAGTTTAAACCTCCTTAGCCATCTGGTCTCTCATCACCAGTTTTTTGTTTTATATTCACATACCACAGTCATAAAAACAGCTTGGGGAATAGAGAAAAATCTAATTAATTGCCATGACCTGAACTACTTTTTTTTTTCCCCCCCCCCTACATGGAGGACACTGATTGTTTAATTAACATTTTGCTTGATTGTTCTGAAGGGCTGAAGGGATTATTATCTGTGTTTAATTACTAGCATTTCATAAAGCACTACATACTCCGATCAGAAATGTTTACAAATTGATGAACTGATGCAATGCCTTTGTCTGGTGTGCAAGTCTGTCACTCCTCATTAGATGTCCCTTGGAAAACAATGCCAAAACCAAAGCTTAGGATGATAATGGCACAGAAGGCACCAACAGGGATTGACATAATTGCCTCTGTAAAACCAGAGTGACGAAGCATTGTGCTGCTTTCTGCTCTCTTGCAACCAACATAAATGTTCCACCAGAGGGCTAGATGGGAGAGAAGTGTGTGAGCATATGTGTGTGTGCGTGTGTGTGTGTGTGTGTGCAAACCATACATGCTGCAGAACATCAGCTCTGCACCAAAACCAGCATGGGTCTGCAGAAACTGCAGGCCATGTGTGCAGCATTGTACTAGGAGGCCCCCAGGGAAAAAAAACCCAAGGCTGGACCTGAACCAGAAGTGATTGCTGCTGGAGAAGTGATGGTCACTAAACTGGGGTTGTTTATCCTGGAGAAGAGGAGGCTCAGGGGTGACCTCATTGCTATTTACAACTACCTGAAGGGAGGCTGTAGCCAGGTGGGGGTTGGTCCTTCTCCCAGGCAACCAGCAGCAGAATGAGGGGACACAGACTCAGATTGTACCAGGGGAGGTATAGGCTGGTTATTAGGAGGAAGTTCTTTACAGAGAGAGTGATTGCCCATTGGAATGTGCTGCCCAGGGAGGTGGTGGAATCACCGACCCTGGAGGTGTTCAAGAGGAGACTGGATGAGGCACTTGGTGCCATGGTCTGGTTGATTGGATAGGGCTGGGTGATAGGTTGGACTGGATGATCTTGGAGGTCTCTTCCAACCTGGTTGATTCTATGATTCTATGAATTAAAAAGCAGGTTATGGTGTCACTGGCAATACCTCCCATCAGGCTGGGGACTCATGGCTGTCCATGGGCATGTGACACATGAAAGGCTCCAGCCTGTGAAGCATACGGATCATAGGATTACAGGGTCATAGGATGTTAGGGGTTGGAAGGGACCTTCAAAGATCATCAAGTCGAACCCCCCTGTCAGAGCAGGACCAGAGAATCTAACACTGGTCACATATTCAGATGTGTCTTGAAAGTCTCCAGAGAAGGAGACTCCACAACCTCTCTGGGCAGCCTGTTCCAGTGCTCTGTGACCTTCACAGTGAAGTTCCTCCTCATGTTGAGGTGGAACCTCCTGTGCTGTAGTTTCTATCCATTGCCCCATGTCCTATCACAGGGTGCCACAGAGCAGAGCCTGTCACCTCCTTCTTGACACTCAGCCTTCAGATATTTATAAACGTTTATGAAATCCTCTCTCAGTCTTCTCTTCTCCAGACTAAACAGCCCCAGGGCTCTCAGCCTCTCCTCATAGGGCATATGCTCCAATCCCTTCACCATCCTGGTAGCTCTCCATTGGACTTGTTGGATCTCATCCAGAACACACTTTGCAAGCCTGTTTGATTATGGCACACCACCAGGTGAAGAAATATCACCCTTGTGCTGATGCATAACCCAGGTTATATGTCCTGACTGCAGTGTGTGAGAAAAGGTGGGGAAAGATGCAGCAGTTTGGCAAACAGTCATGGTACTGAGACTGGAGAGGGCTGTCCTGAAGCACCTCTGGGGCCCCAGTTGGGTTTGTTGGCCCGGTGGTGCAATGTTGCTCTGTAGGCACTTGGAAGCTGAGGGGCCAGGACTACACTGATGCAATTTTCAGAGGGACAGAAGAGAGCAGAGGGGACATGACAGAGCAGCTGGTGGCAGCTGAGATCAGAGCAGTCACCTGACTCATGGGACACATTCCTATGGCCTGTGCTGAACCTTTTGGAGGGTGTATGAGTGCAGCTGAATCTCAAGGAGCATGGTTACAATGGACATATGTCCCTCCCAGCCAGGACCAAATTCTGTCTGCAAGTTTGCCTCCAAGCAAGATCACAGGAATTTGGTGCCAAAGTGTCTGTGGTGGAGCTGACTTTTCCTGACAGCTGCCACATCAACATCACAAGTCCCTGACGTTGCCACGTCTTCCTCTTCTTGTCTCCTGGAGCTCAGCAGCCCCCTTTCTCCCCACAAACACTGCACACAACCCCCGCAGCCCCCTCTCCCCAATTTCTACATGCCCTGCAACATTACAGGCTCTGCCTTGCTCTTCAGAGAGGTACAAGGAGAAGGAGAAGAAGGGAAGCTGTCATGTCTAGTCTTTTTCAAAATGCTGTTGGTAGTTTTGGGGTTGAGAGGAGCCCTCAGGAGGCAAATCTGCAGTCAGATGGGTATTTAATGAACCCTTGTATGGCTTTGGTAAAGCACTTCTGGGAAGAACTGATTAGACATCGTAACTCGATTTCAAATACTAAGATTAGACAATCATCTAAAGATAGCTGGAGTTACAGGGCTCTGTGGCATATCAAAGTTAAGTAAGGCAGAAAGGATATTTTTGTTAAAAATCAGTATTATAACAAAGATGTTAACCCTAAAGAGACTGACAAAAAGCTGTATAGCCCAAGGGTGCAGTGAAGTGGTTAGCAATCTGATTCCCTTCAGGGGGAAGGGAACAAAATGATTAAGTGGTCTTTGAAAATATTAAGATCTATGGTCTAATTTCCTAGAATAATGGGATTAATACTTTTTCCTGCTTATTATGAATATCCTCTCTGCCTTTCCCCTATGGAAAAAAACAAAACAAAACAAAGCAAACAAAGAAACAAACAAAAAACCAAGCAAAAAACCACCACCCAACAACTCAAATTTTAAAAACTAAAGAATAAAAAGTAGAAGTTAAGAGAGCAGACCTAAAGGGGAAAAGGGAGGAAGGAAGGAAGGAAGGAAGGAAGGAAGGAAGGAAGGAATTTGGAAAGAAGGGTGGGAATGAGGGAGGGAGGGGAAGAATTCAGAAGAAATTCAGAAAAAAAGGAAGGGAGAGAAGGGAAGGGAAGGGAAGGGAAGGGAAGGGAAGGGAAGGGAAGGGAAGGGAAGGGAAGGGAAGGGAAGGGAAGGGAAGGGAAGGGAAGGGAAGGGAAGGGAAGGGAAGGGAAGGGAAGGGAAGGGAAGGGAAGGGAAGGGAAGGGAAGGGAAGGGAAGGGAAGGGAAGGGAAGGGAAGGGAAGGGAAGGGAAGGGAAGGGAAGGGAAGGGAAGGGAAGGGAAGGGAAGGGAAGGGAAGGGAAGGGAAGGGAAGGGAAGGGAAGGGAAGGGAAGGAAGGAAGGAAGGAAGGAAGGAAGGAAGGAAGGAAGGAAGGAAGGAAGGAAGGAAGGAAGGAAGGAAGGAAGGAAGGAAGGAAGGAAGGAAGGAAGGAAGGAAGGGAGGAAGGGAAGGAGGGAAGGAAGGAAGGAAGGAGGGAAGGAAGGAAGGAAGGAGGAAAGGAGAGAGGCAGGGAGGGAGGGAAGGAAGGAATTTGGAAGGAATTCAGAAGGAAGGAAAGAATTCAGAAGGAATTCAGAAGGAAGGAATTTACAAGGAAGGAATTCAGAAGGAAGGAATTCAGAAGGATGGAAGGTATTTGGATAGAAGAAACAAAGAAGGAAGGAATAAATAAGGAATTTGGAAGGAAGGAATTTGGAAGGAAGAAAGGAAGGAATCTGGAAGTAAGGCTTGTTCTCACTCAGAGCAGAGCTCAATAACACTGTATGCACAATTCTGATGCCAGCAGTTGCTGCACAGCTCTATGCACGGTCAGGTTATATGATCACAGTACGAAGGTTGCTGGTTTCCCCTACTACCTTTCAAGTAGTGCAGTTTCCTCCAAAAGGGGATTTCTGGTTTTGCTAACACTTTCTGATACACCTTTCTGATAGCATGACTAACAGCTTCATTAGCACAAATAAGCCCTATTTTCTTTTTATTATGTTCCAAACCCAGGTCCTCTCCAGGTTGCATTTAAATGGATCATATGTGGTTATCTGTGCTCGCAGCCCTCTGGCATCGTTTTGTCTTGTGTTTGTTCACTCTAGTGGAAGGATACATGCAGAGATGCCTATAATCCCTTCTTCACTGCAGGGTTTTAATACCTGTTTACAAGGATGTTAAAGGTAGTTATTAAGCTTATTTGTTTAGATTCATTCAAATCTCCTCAGACTACTACACTTCTGACAACCTGAGCTGCTGCATACTCCTTCCTGCTTTTTCTCTGTGGAAAATTCACACAGCTTATCCAGAGACATTCCTCCCAGAGTGCTTGTGTTTCACTGAAAGAGGAGTGACTTGTTACAGGCAGCTGAACAATTCCTGTGCCCTAAGTACATCGGTGAACCCTTCATAAGCACCTTTGGGCACCTTTGTGCCCACACAAGGTAGCTGAGAGACTGCTCTCCATTTCCCACCTGCTACAGACACAAAAATGCAGCTGGGCCATTGTCACAGAAGAGCTGACATGCTGTGAGTCCACACCCTGCTGTACCTCACTGCAGAGTGTTTGTCTCTCCCCCTGCTACACCAGATTTACCTTAAACAGCAGAAACTGTGGGAAGCAGCTCGCCCCAGTTCTACCAAGGAAACTGGGGAATCCATTTTATAGAGGCACAGACTTGCTTGACTGTGCTACCAGTGTATGCCCAGATTTCAGGGGATGTAATTAGTGATTTGATGTAATTAGTGACCTTTCCTTTTCCCACAGGGTGTCAGTGTTCAGCTGCCACATCCTGGGGTGCTGTCAGGGCTGGAGGGCTACGAGCACCACTACAACACCCAGCAGAGGAACATCTGCTCCTTCTGCAGGCACTTCTTCCCCTCAGGCTGTCTCCTGGACATCCACATCTCCAAGTAGCACCACTCCCTCTTCCAGCTCTTGTCTGAGTGAAAAAATAATAGGAACGGGGAGGGACTTTTTAGGGTGTCAGGGAGTGATAGGACTGGGGGGCATGGAGTAAAACTAGAAGTGGGGAGATTCAGATTGGATGTGCGGAAGAAGTTCTTGCCTGTGAGGGTGGTGAGACACTGGAACAGGTTGCCCAGGGAGGTGGTGGAAGCCTCATCCATGGAGGTTTTTAAGGCCAGGCTGGATGTGACTCTGAGTAAGCTGATGTAGTGTGAGGCGTCCATGTCCTTGGCAGGGGGGTTGGAACTGGATGATCCTTGAGGTCCCTTCCAAGCCTGACAATTCTGTGATTTGTGGATAGATTTGGTTGAAATTATGCCAATTTGATCAGCTATTAAAAATCAGGAAGATGAGTGCTTTAAATAGAAACATGACTGTCTGTAGAGAGGCTGCAGCAGGGTAACTAGACCAGATCTAAATCACACCTGGAAGTTTGTTTTTTAAATCTGGACCATAATTTAACTGAGTGAAAGTGAGCTGTAAAGCTGACTCCAGGCTTGTGATTCACACTCCTTTTATTAAAGAAAAATTTGACTTTTAGATTGCTACTTCTGTTTACCTTTCTTCCTATTTGCTTCTTCCACCTTGCTGGGTTTTTTTCTTTCCTTTGCTGCATTTTCTCCTGAGTGTCTCACTGATGGGAGAAGTTCTGTGCCAATTATCTAATAAGATTCTGGCAGAAATTCAATTACACTCAATATGGATGACTTTTTTCTTTTCTTTTTTATGTCTAAATTATGATTGAAAAGTCAGGAATCTGGTTATCCCAAGAGCAATAAAATAGCAGACTTCCTTTTGTTAACACTCTCGCCTTCAGAAGCAAGTAGGAAAGGACACGAAGGTGATTTGGGTAAATGAAATTATCCAAATATATTTATAAGAGACAGATCTTTTTTTTTCCCCCACCACCCACCTCCTGTAAGACAACATATCCTGAGCTCAGCTTGTCAGTACCCACAGTCACTGCTGACAGTGCAGATTACAGCCAAAGAATCCAAAACTGTTTTAAGGAGCTCACATGGCTGGAGTAGCTCACTGCTGGGTGCCTGACTCACACTGGTGAATCATAGAATCACAGAATGTTAGAGGTTGGAAGGGACCTCCAGAGATCATCGAGTCCAACCCCACTGCTAAAGCAGGATCACAGAGGTGGCAGCTGAACTCTGAAGGGACAAGTCAGTCATGCTCTCAGGCCAGGGCAGAACAAGGCTGGACTCTGCACAAGGATGGAGTGATTCTGCCACTTTGCTCTGGTGAGACCTCACCTGGACGGTAGTAGAACACTGGACCAGGTTGCCAGGGAATGTGGTTGGGGTCCCATCCCTGGAGACATTCAAAGTGAGGCTCAACAGGGCTCTGGGCAACCTGACCTAATTGAGGATGCCCCTGCTGACTGCAGAGGGGGATGGACTTGATGACCTTCAGAGGTCCCTTCCAAGGCAGACCATTCTATGATCACCTAGGCCAGACCACACAGGAATGCATCTCGGTGGGTTTTGATGACTCAGACTTCCCACGTAGCTGAACCTGTGCCATGATGGGCACCAAAGTGAATCACAGAATCAACCAGGTTGGAAGAGACCTCCAAGATCATCAAGTCCAACCGATCACCCAACCCTATCTAATCAACTAGACCGTGCTCCAGGAAACATTGCTCACTCAAGTATTCAATCACAGAGTGTCATTTGCACTTACAAATAATCCTAAATAGACCCAAAGAGTATGTCAGAGTAGTGCAACCACCAGCCATCACAGCTTCCTGATGGTGAAGAAGTCTTCTCCTGGCCTTGTCCAGCTCTGGGTGGCTTTAAGTGCAGGACTGCTCCAGAAAAGCCCTGCTTGGGACCTATCAGGGGAAAGCAGTCCTCAGGAACCCAAATTTCACTACACCTGGTAAAACACATGGTCCCAGACAGCAAGCAGGGAGTTTCATAGGCAGTGAAAACACATGTGGTGCTCATGAATGCTGATGGTCCACCTGTAGAGCACAGAGGCTCCCTCCTTTGCCTGTGGCACAGCCCTAGCGTGGGTACTCATGGCAACCTCTCTGCAAAGCGTAAAGCTGTTAAGAAAATGTCAGAAAAAGACAGCTCAGTGACCACATTTTTCAGTCTTAACTGGCAAGTGAAAAGAAACATTAATTGTCTGTTTATGTCATCTCTTCCCACAGCTAACTGATGCAGAATACAGTTTGAGGTGTCATTAAAAGGTAAAGTGGGTGTTATAATTTGCCTGAAGTACTTTAGCACTTTTTAGGTTTTGTTCCAGAAATTATCTAAAGATTGCCACCCTATCAATGTCCTTGTAAGTCACTTATGTCCTCTGCCTTTCAGTGCAGGGGTGTACAGCCCCGTGATTTACACACAGTGTTTCCAGCAGTGACAGTGCCTCAGTACACAATGCTCAGGGGTTTGTATCAAAACCTTATCAGAGGCAGGTAAGTACCAGTCTGGCCAGGTTCATCAACACATCCCACCCCTCTTGCACAAGCATGGGAGCTGTGCATCTGCTGTGATGCTCAGGCTGCGTGATCTGGTGTCCACCATGCCTTTCTGGAGAGATATTTCCAGAGCTGTGTTTAAAAAAAAAACAAAACAGGAACTTGTTGATACTCCTTAAAGAGGCATGTTTCTGGCCTCCTGCCTTAACCTGATTAGTAGAAATGCAGCAATTCACTGGGTTGGGTTTTGTTGTTCTTGGGTTTTTTGCAGCTCTGATGGGGCCTTTGCAGCCTCAAAATAGCTCTCTCCAAGCCTGAGTACAGCTGTGCTTCCTCCTGCAGCTCTGAGGTGCTCTGGCTGAGTGCCCCAAACCTGCTGATGCCACGGTGAGTGCAAGAAGATACAAAAGAGCAGCTTACAGCAAACCAAACGCAAGAGTGATCTTTTCCCATGTATGAATCACCACTCCTGCTCGCACTCCCACAAAGGAAACAGCTGTGGCTACAAATCAGGCAACTTAATAGGTCATTGCACTCTCCAAGTATTTCCCTTGGAGCTTTTCTCTGAACAGTACAGATGAAACATCTGATGACAGTCCCTTCATTAAGGGGCATAAATGAAGTGAGTAAATCTGCCAAAATATGCAATACACTCACTACCCAGTGAGGTGTAACATCCACGTCTTTTTAACAGCACTTACAGTGATGTCACCCCCACAAATGTTCAGGTTTGTGAACTCTTAGGGATTTGTTCAGGGATTTGGGGTTTTTGGTTGATTGGTTGGTTGTTTTTTTTCCCCAGATGTAGCTGATAATGGGGAGATTTGCAAAGATTCTGCTTTATGCAACCATAAAGATAATTAGATCTAATTATCTCAGTGGCAGTACATACAGCATACTATACCTGGAATGGGGGAAAATGTTCTCCCCCCAGGATCACCTGGTGCTGCCTAGTGCAGCAGTGACTGGTGGTGCTGTGCCAGCTGAATGGGCACTGATGGGCTGTGTTGATCATATCCACCCCGAAGTGGTGTAAAATGCAATTTCAGCTGCCTGCTAGGCTGCCTTTCACCATTTCCCTGCTGTGGTGAGAGCTGTATTGGATTTGACAAGCAAGTGAGCCACAGGTCTGTGGTCCTACTTCGAACAATTCCCAGGAAATGTCCAATCACCTCTGTGTTTCACCTGCTCCTCTGAAATTCCTCTCCTTCTGCAGCCCCTGAGGGACAGGCCAAGTAAGGGATGAGGACGGAAAACAATGTTTCTACCCCTTCATGCACACTCTTCTCTGCCTGTTTGTGCCCCTTACACTCATACTCAGTACTCCACAGGACAGTGGAATTGTCACCTCCTCTGAGTACAGAACAGTTTTAGGACACTGAGAAGAACAGGTCTGGTCTTTGGTCAAAGCAGAAAAGGAGTGGGCACTAGGCCACCCTGGTAAAAATGTAAAAGGAAAAAAAATCAATTCTCTGTGTTATTGTACAAGTTTATTTTAGTAAGCAGACAGTAACATAAAGCCAAAAAAGGTAAGAATCCCGTTATTTTACATACCATCTTCTCGGCATAAAACCAGCCACATGAGATCCACAGAAGAAATAAATGCTCTTTTCAGAGCACAATTACTGACTATCTGAGATGCCGTGGCTTTTGCTTTTGTGCTTTTCAGTACAGCTTTTCCAGTGACACTTACTTCCACACTGTAGGTGAGGATGGTCCAAAAGGTCCAAGGACCCAACATGCGAGGAAGGAGTTGGTAATACCATTACTGCCAAGCCATAGGGGCCCAGCAGCAGTTCCAGTTTGGACACTGAAGGTCCAGGCTTGGCCAGCTGAGCCATTGTGGTTAGGTGAGGGCTGTGTACAGTTTCCTCTTATGTGCTGACAGGGATGTGATACAGAAAAATTTCTGGGGCCCTTTCCTTACAGCTGACAAAAAGTGTACAGAGGGGAGGGGGTAGAAGGCAGAACAGAAACATTTGTCTTCCAGCTGAGCATCCAAAAAAATGTGAATCAGCTCCCTTTTTCCTCTTTCCCTACTCCTTATGTAGAACTAAACCCCAAGGTATTTAGCAAGTAGCAGGCCAAGTGTTTTTACAAGCTTCTCCTGCCTGAGCATCTAGGCACACATTTCAGAGTTTCCTTCATATGCAGCTAGAAATTCTCTTGCAGAGAAAGGAAGATGACTAATTGACTGGTGATGCTCTTCTATTACCATGATTTTCATAAATTCACATCACTGTAGAAGCTGGTGCAACCTGGGCACTAGTGGCCCAACCAAAACATGTGAGAGGAGGAAGAAAACATAGGAAAAGAGCAGGAAAGGAGCTGTAACAACCTGCTAGTGGCTCAGTGGCCACTTGAAGATGAAACCCCAGTTCATAGAACCACAGAATTATTTTGGTTGGAAAGGACCTCTAAGATCATCAAGTCCAACCATCAGCTCAAGACCACCAGGAGCCCACCTAGCTGAGGTGAGGAGAAAGTTCTTCACAGAGAGAGTTGTTAGCCATTGGAATGGGCTGCCCAGGGAGGTGGTGGAGTCACCATCCCTCGAGGTGTTCAAGAGGGAATTGGATGTGGCACTTGAAGCCATGGTTTAGTGGTCATGAGGTGCTGGGTGATAGGTTGGACTTGATGATCTCTGAGGTCTTTTCCAACCTTGTTGATTCTATGATTCTCTTTTTGATTTCTTCACTCTAGCAGACACTAGATGCTTCTGCTGACTGACCTTGTCTGCGTTCTGGTTGTGGCTAAGTATTAATAAGCTACTTTCTGCTTTTCTGCTTTTTTTTTGCCTTGTCCTGTGTACAGAGAGGAAGCAGGGAAAGAGGAGGAAGCTGCTGGTAACCCCCTGGGTTTGTCCAGGGAGGGTTCTTGTGTTGTTTATAAATTGTAAATATATGTAAATATTGTATATTTTGTACATACCCATTGCATTCCATATTTCTAAAATTTAGTTTGCTTCCATCTGAGCTAGTCTGGTAATTTTATTTTGGGGGTATTTTTCTCCAAGTTAGTTAGGGTGTAATTTCAACCACCACACCATATAAAGACTGCTTGCTTTTTTAGCAACCACGTGACAATGAACAGGAAATGCAGAGCAGTGAGTAAATGCAATACCAGTAAGCCAGCTTTGCTTGGCTAAGGGTTATCCTGCTAGTGAAGAAATGACAAACATCAATCTCAGGTACTTTAACTGCATTTGAAAGCAGAAATATACCTGGGGACCCTCAGGTACACTGCAAGGAGAAGGGCTATAGGTACATTTCAAGAAGAAGGGCTTGTACATTCTTGCACATTTGGTTGTTCTTCTGCAGGGTAGTGGACATTTTTCTGAGCAACCTGTCTTGGGGACAGCCAATGCCCCTTTGAAAAGCTTTGAAGTTTGGGATGGGCTCCTTATCAGATGATATAAAGGAGATAAAGAGTGGTAACAGTCTAAGGAGAGAAGGAGGGTGATACAGAGAGAGGCAACATTACTGAGTGCCTGGAGTAACACCTGGTCAGGGAGAAATATGCTTAAGATAATTTAAATATAACAGCACATTGCCTCAGCCCATTTCCTTGACAGAACATAAGGCTGAACCTTGCTGCTGTTGCAGGTGGTTTTCAGGGGGTTTGGGTAAATACTTTTTTAAAAGAAGCTGGCAAATCAGAACTGGTAAATTAAATGAACAAGTATTTCTTCCCACTTAAACAGAGTGCATTATTAACACCCAGGTCTGACTCAAGATACAGGAAATGTATTTTAGTCCTCACAGGCTACTGTGACAGTCACCATGAGCACTAAAGCACAGACACTCTGATGTGTGCCAAGCTGCAGCAGAGCCAGGTACCACCATTCACCTGTGGAGAAATGCAAAATGTGCTGCTGGTTAAGACAGAAAAGGCAGCCTAGTTCAGATGCATTTTTAAGCAGTTCTAAATGCATCTCACATTTTGAAATGCAGATTTCGATTGTGGCTCTTGCACAGCAACACAGAGCTTCTCATTTAAAAAAAAAAAAAAAAAAGTCAATAATTTCCTGCCATTTTTGATTGCTGATTGGAAAGCAGCAAACAACCCAGGTCAATGCTCAAATGTTTCAAATATGAATACATTAAAAGCAAGTTAACATTTCTGATTGATCTGATTATTTAATTTTAATTCTTCCTACTCAGAAAAAGCTGACCATACCAAAGAGTGACCAAGCCTTTGGGCTATCAATATTCAATTAATAGGTTATTTCCTGGTTTAGCTGAGTTAATTAGAATCTATCTTCCAGTTTTATAATGCTGTAAAACAAGTACTGAAGCGATTGTTTTTAAAACAAACCAACTATACCACTACTGAGGGAACAGGATGTGAAAGGGTGTGTGTAAAGAGTGTTTCCAGCTGACTTCAGTGGGGAAGATGGCTGAAACACAGTAATCTTCAGAAACATGGCAGAGTGAATGAATGAATGAATAAATTCAAGCAGACAAATTCTCATCCTTGGCTGTGGTAATAGTTTGCATCATAAATGCAAAATAACATCAAATTGCAGTCTCTCTTTTATTCCACAGAAAAGAAAGTGAACCAAAACCAGAAACTATAAATTCATTTTTTTAAAAGGAAAAGAATCTTTAAAACGGGACACAGGAGCTTGTGAAAAGACAATTATGAATGATCTGTTAAAGAGACAGTAACCTACTTAGCACTGAGTCTCCTAGATCCCTAATTGATACAAATATATTTCTTTGACAAAGAGCATTTTGTGCTCTTGTACCTCTGGGAGAGGCTGCTGATTTACAGCCTACTGGGAAAGTCACCATGGGCAAGCTGTTACAGACATGTTCAGTATTAGTCACTGTCAGCTGTATCTGCAAGGACATCTTATGGCTTTCCTGTTCTCACCAATTCCACTTTCTCAAAGACAGGGTGCCTCCAGACACAGTTCCAAAGGGACTTAGACATGCCGAGGCTCACGTCCGGAAGGCAGAGATGTTGCCAGCATCAACAGCCTATGGCCCAGGACCTTCTGTCTAGTGCATGGGAAAATTAGATTAACAAAAAAGCCTGAAATCTTCTGAGCTGACCACCAGTCTCTGTGTCAGTCTGTGATAGGAATCCTACCACCACAAACGCAGGTGTAATTATATGGCTCGAGGGCACCTGTGGGATGTCCTCGTGCATTTACACAATCATGGATCATTAGGAATAAAGCAACAGGGTGCTTTAAAAAAAAAAAATCCATCTGCATGTCTGGGCACATAAATGTGTTTGAACATCTGGTTCATACCCTCTGTGGAAGTCCACAGTAATTCAGGAGTGTCACTGCTGTCCTCGTTATTAACGCGTCCGGGCTGCTGGCCCCCTACAGGGCTCCAGACAGAGTTGCCACCTGCATTCCCTGATCTTCCCCACCAGCCAAAGACCTCTTGTGAACAGCATTTCATGTGCACAGCAAAGCATTTAACAGATCAAGGAGAGGGAGTAAGTCTGTCATCACACACTACAGACTAGCCTGTCTGAGATGCAGGTCCAGCCCTGCCTTAACCCAAACACTAAAAATGTCTTTAGGTCTAAACAAGGAGCAATAATAACCTCAGGACAGGCTAAAGGGTAGGCTACAACCAGTCATGCACAGCAGTTATCTCCAGCTAGTTTCTCCAACCCAAAGTGTATCCAGTTACCATGGTGGTTGTACTCTGTGTAGTCAGCTTTGATAGCCTGGCCCCAGGCTGAGGTTAAAGTGCATGCTGGGCTCACCCTGTACCCACAGGACTGGACTGGCCTAGGGCATGTTTAAAATCCTGAATGTAGCTGAAGGTTAGTGGGAGTTCATGGCTTGCAGCAAGTGCAAGACTGGAGCTGGGTGTCCATCACAGGAAGACAGGAGCTGCTTGTGGGTCGAGGCTAAATATATCTTGTAAGGTCTCTGAACTAGGCAGAGACCTGGTCATTAGAGAAAAGCAAATAGCCTAGAAGAGGAAGAGGTCTGCAAGCATACATATTAACTGGAAACAAGATAACATTGCACTACCTGTTTTATAGCACGTTCTTAATTGCTGTAATCAGAGTGTCTATAAGGATAAGCCTGCAAGTGCAGTAGGACCACTATAACCTATTTACCATATTTCTTTATGAGCCTGAGTTTCCTCTCATTTTCTTTGCACGTGGATGGAATATCTCTGTAGTCTAGGCTTATTTTTTTTATTATAGTCCTACAGACTGGAGCACAATGAGCCCCATATCTGGAGTCTCCAGGTGCTGCTGTAATACAGGCAAATAAATTACTGATAACAACACAGCCAGATAAATAAAATACACTGGCCTGATATGAATTACTGCATTAGTTAGGCAATTTCCTCCCAGTAGCAATTTCTCACTCAGGATACTAACCCACCAGAAGATAGCCAGAGGTTTTTGAAATGGTCATTACTCTATGTGCTGAATTACTCTTTGATATTTTTTAACAGAAAAACATTATTAAATATTAAAATGAAACAGAGAGATCTGTCATAATTTCAATTCGTGATGTGATAATCCAGAATTTGTGAATTATTGACTGGAAGCCAGACACTGATTTATAACACTGGGGCTCTTGAGGGTTATCCCACGTTCATAAGCTGTCCCCAAAACACAGATTTTGCATTCAGTTTTCTAACATCACTGAAATCCATACTGAAATTCTTTTCTTTGGTTAGAATTCAGCTATTTGGCTCACACACAAGAAGACATCCCAGATACTATATAGCTGCCATAGCTTTGGTTTGCTTTTGAGACCTATCTGGTTTCAGTGGCAGTGTGGGAATTGTTATAAACCACTTCTTTTTTGCCACATGTTATCTCCTTTAAGGGCTACACTTTCACACCCGTGGAAGGTGCTTCTCAGAGCTCTCTATATACAAATGGGGGCAGTCCCAGGAGAAGCTTTACCTTTTCTTATTCCTATATATACACACACACAGAGTGCAAATCTCAACTTCCTGATTAAAAAAAAATGGAAAAAAGGTAACCTTAAAATTAGGTTTAGATAAAAGTATAGAAAATGCTAATTTAAATACCTTGGTGAATATCACTGGGATACTATCAGCACCCAGGAACAGTTATTTTAATTTGTGAAATAGCCAAGTTGTGCAGTGGGAAGGAAAACAATGGCATCTTTTCCTCTGAGTTACTATTCAGAGAAGAATATTTTGATCTTCAACTTGGGAAGTAACCAAAACCTGTAATGCTTTTGATTTCAAGAGAGCACCCACATTAATGAAAGAAAATATGTTCTAGGAAATATTTCCTAATAAGATTTTTCCTAACACTTGAAATCTAAAAGCCTTTCTGAAAGGAATTTATTCTTAATATTTTTTTAATTGTGGTGTTTTTTTTTTTTAACTCAAAGGGGTTTCAGGGGGGAAAAGGGAGGGGGTACTATGAAGTATCTGTACAAAGGAAAGTAAAGAGCACCCACGTCT
This sequence comes from Indicator indicator, assembly GCF_027791375.1. Taxonomy (NCBI): domain Eukaryota; kingdom Metazoa; phylum Chordata; class Aves; order Piciformes; family Indicatoridae; genus Indicator; species Indicator indicator. The sequence goes on along the minus strand of NC_072020.1, from coordinate 26,428,655 downwards.
TAGAATAGCTCAGCTTGGAACTGTAAATGAGGCACATTCCCCTCTCCACTTTTGCATTACAAAGCCATGGTTGCTCATTTCTGGTATTCTGCTATTTCTTATCTTCTGACATCACCTTTTCACAGGAAAATTTCACAATACACTGTCACAACGAATTCTGGCCTGTCTTCTGCTGAATTTTGTTAGAAAATATTTGTTGATATTTAATGGTTAATGGCAATCAGGTCATAACACAAGAGTTGGAAGGGGGGAAAAATGATCCTGTGCTGGATTTACATCAGTGCTCCTGAAGGTTGTGTGGTCTTGCAAGGCTAGATGCAATCACATGAAAACACAGAGCACTGGTCAGTTCAGTTTAAAAATCCCCTCCCACGTGTGCTAAGTCTGCTGGGCACCTCACTAAGCACCAGGATGAGAAGCCAACAGAGCACGAGAAAGTGGCACAAACCACTGTGGAAAACATTCCATGCTGAAACTTATTTGCCAGCTACCAGGTAAACCCCATCTTTCCCCAGCACAATGTGAAGGTTTTTGGCAGCACTGCCCACCATGGAGCATCTTGAGGGAGCACTGGGGCTCTGCAATGGGAGTCCCCTGCCACTCTCCTCATCTCCATACCAAAGAGCATCTGCCTGCCTGGGGTAACCAGTGCTGCTACATGCAAGGCTTGCTTTGGGACCAAGATATCTATCAAGACCATTCCTACCTTGGCTGCCCCTGTAATGTCACCAGCACAGCCCCTGCCCCTGAAATTCACTGTGGCCATGTCCTTTCCAGCTCTCCAGCACCAGGCATATCCCATTCGAAACCCACCTGGACACATCCCTGCATGACCTACTCTAGGTGATCCTGCTCTGGCAGGGGGGGTGGACTAGATGATCTTCCAAGGTCCCTTCCAACCCCAAACATGCTGTGATTCTGTGTGTGAATTTTCCCTCCTAGAAGATACATGAGATCATCTAGACCCCCAATTTGGTTTAACCAAAGTTAAGCACAACTGAAATCTCTTACAGAAGCTGCCAAAGGTAGGGGTGGACTGTCTTTTAAAGGTTTTACACTTACCTGTGTACATTCCTCATGATTTCAAGCCTACAGTAAATAGAGGAGAAAATACTATTGGCTACTTTTATGGTTCCCACATCTTGTTTTCCTGGCCCTTCTTCATATTCTGACATAAATTTCAGCCTTTGCTGTAGAAACAAGGCTTCATTCCTCATGCTTAGAAGGAAAAAGATGAAAAGGTTAACCATAAGTCAAAATGCAGAAGTCATACCAAACAAATCCAGCATTTATCTTCATTTCATAGCTCATATTTAAGTCTGTTCGGTCATTTGGAGAGCCAATCCAATATTTTCAATGTCCTGGCCTGTCAAGAGTGATGTATGAAGTACACAGGGAAGGTAAGTGCTAAGCTGGACTCCTATGGCAATGTTCTGTTTGCCACAGAGAACACAGGAAAGCATAGGACAGGGTGGATAGATAAATATTGTGTAAATAAATATTGTGTGCATGCTTTGCTTTGCTTCTCTCTTTGACAGCTCATGAGGTAACAAACCTGGAATTTTTTAGGTTTTTCTATAAGGAATGGTGTTCCTGAAGTTCAAGAAAACTCAAGCACTTGAGTGGAACAGCTAAGTATGAGCAATTAGCATGTGCTAATTCTCCTTTAACTCTTTCTTTCTCCACTAAGACATATTTGTAATGACAGTGAAAAGCAAAATGAGTTTCGTTTATCATCTATTATCATTTACATGCTAATTAATATATATAGATACTAGAAATTACCAGGAATTAGATAGGTATAGAGATAGAGATTATATAGAGATAGAGATATATAGATATATGGATAGATAGATGGATAGATAGATGGATAAATGGATAGATAGATAGATAGATAGATAGATAGATAGATAGATAGATAGATAGATAGATAGGATCGATTGAGCAGATTCCTCACCAATTTCTACTTTTCATTTTAATAATTATTCAAAGCAGAACTTTATGTGGACTTTAACCCAGCAGGTCCTGGCCTGCAGTTGATGGGCCCCTGCTAGCCCCAGCAAGCTGTGGCCATCCTGGAGTCCCTGTGAACATCATAATTTGGGTGGAACTTGTTTGTACCAGAGATTCCAAATATTTTTGTAATACTGGACTGCTCTTAGTCCTCACAATTTCACATGTAGCACTGTGGAACCCGTCACCAAGCCTGTAAGTAAAGTATTGCTGCTGAAAGCAGAATTCCCCCATTCCAGTGGCACCCTAGTGTTATGCTTTACTGAAGAAAGTGTGTCCACAGAAGATAGCACATCCTGGGAACATGGTAACACTTTGCAATGCATCTAACATGCATATGTAGAAATCTGGAACTTGCTTGCCCTGACACATTCCTCCTGGAGCAACAGTCATGAGAAAACATTCAAAAGGCAGGAATGAGATGTGAATGCATTAAACCTTCACACTGATTCTTTTTCTATTTGGAACTTCTTGTGTGCTTTATTGCCCAGTGTTTAGTCACAGTGTCTAAATAAAAGAAGTTATACCTAAACAAACAGGAACCAAGGACCAGTATTTGTGTCATGCCTAGTGTGGGTCCTGGCCATACTGCAAGATATGTATCTGTGAACTAAACCACTTAAGAACAAGGGTAGCATGCACTATATTGTGTTACTTCGAATAAAAACACTGAGGGTTTCTTCAAAGGTCCTTGTGTCTGAGTCCTTCATCAGGCTAGTGACAAAATCAATTAAAAAAAAAAAATTAAACCCTGAAGACCATTCCCCTTCTCCCACTCCAGGTACCTTCTAGAGGTGAAAACAGAAACCATGAATGACTCCAAAGGAAAGTGGCTCACAGTGATTTATCACTGTGCTCTTTTGCAAGCCATTAGACAATGTTCAGCATCTCCTTTCTGGAACAAATATCTGTAGATTGGTCCTGCTTTATGAGTTGCTTTAGACAATTTTCCACTTCTTTGCTTATTGCCAAAACAAAGATGTTATGTGTGTTTCACTTAAAACTCCTGATTCAGGCTTACAGGCAAGCTTCAAACCAGTTTTGAGGGGTTAGCAGAATTCAGCAGTGACATTCCTGTGTATTTTGAAAACCCATTTGGCAATATAAGTACCAAATAAGTTGTTAGTATGGTGATTCTGAAAAAAAAAAAAAAATCACCTCCCTGAACACTATTTTCCTAAATTATGCAGTTTGTGATAAATTATTTTAAATACTTTTGTACAGATCAAGCAGCTGAGCTGAGTTTGAGGCTACAATAAATGATGGCTTTATCTTACTTTGCACACTAATTACTGTAATAACTGTGACCCTACACTTGTCCATATTACTTTAGACTGCAGGGAGGTTATTGTAATTCAGCTTTAATAATTTGAAACATCTCTTTGCTCTACCAACGACAGGGTTGCTGGTTTTCATTTAGTATGTTATATTTTGGGATGCACAAATAATTTATTTAAATAAAAGGTATATACAAATAGGATGAAGGAAAATCTCTACAGAATTCAGTACAATGGGTGCATGCACAGGGAAAGATGCTATGATTTGCTTCAGAGGCTTGGAGTATGAATTGAAAACTAGGAAAAGTTCTTGACAGTGGACTGAAAATCCCATCACCACATCGAAGGGTCTTCAAACCTGCAAGACATAGTAGAAATAAATAAATGAGCAAGAAAAAAATTAAACACATTTTTCCAAGCCTCTTCTGAAAAATCCAAAGTTAAAACTACTTAAAATTTTCATTTTAATAACAGCAGAAACAAAGAATAAAGAGGTATATTTACAGTTGAAGATTGTATGTGCTACTCCCATCAAATCGGAAGCAATGCAGGTTGGTCAGATATCTATATTCTGGTACCAGAACTTGCCCAGGAGGAGTCTTTTCACCTCACTGAGCCTCACTTGCAAAGCTGCTTTATGCCATTAAGAAGCTCTTAGTGAAATTCAGTTAGAAAATGACAACATGTTGAAAAACAGAGATATCTTTTCCTCCTGTTCGGAAGTAAAGAGTTTCCAAAGAGAACTCACTGAGCCACTAAAAAAAAAAAAAAACAACAAAACAAAACACCCACACAAAAAAGACCCAACAAACTGCAAAACAACCATGTCATGTTGTTAGCACTTCCAAGCAAAACTGAAGTCTACAGTCACCATCCTGAATTATCATTGTGATATTCCAGTCAGTACCAAACATTTGAAATATATGTTGAAAGGAGTGCTGAGGGTGGGATTTGATCCAGAGTTCCTCTGCTTGCAAACAACTGTTCTGTCTACACAGCAAGGAAGTCAACAAGTGGAGAACATGTGAAAGAGACTACAGAAAATGCATTTGCCATATTTTTTGACATCTAGAAGTTGGGCATCTGGGGAGACACTGACACCTTGAGAGGCCAGTTGATCCTGTCCATTTCCAGATGGGAGGCTCGTTTTGGAGATACCCATCCCTCCAACTGACTGCAAAGGCAGCTTAGGAAACTGCTCCACACTATATATCTAAATTTTAAAGAGGGAGTAGTAGGGGAGATGCATCATGTTAATGGATTTTAAAGACTTTCTCACGACTCTACACACTCAGCCAGAGATCAGAAACATGTCACATCACATGTTTTTGTCAAAACTTATTTGTACTCAGGTCAGAGTGTCACCTTTTTGTTTTATTCCTTAACTTTCTATATTTTAACTGGTTTCTGCAATTTCAGAAAAAATTCTGAACTTTCTTTATATGTTCAGAATACACCTAGGCTGCAAGATACTTTGGGGGATATATTAGTCAGCAAAAGTGAAATGTCAAACCAGGCCAGCCGAGCTGAATGCTGTTGTTTATTAATACCTCAATGTTTAGTTACAAAGTTCATTTCCAAGAGCTCCACAAGTGCCTCTGATGCGAAATATTTCTCCTCCTGGAGGAAGCCAGGGGGAGCGAATGAAAGGTAGGCTGGTATTACTCTGAACTTAAAAGAAGTTTTAGAACTAGTTACACATTCAGCTGGCTATAAGCAGATATATTTCGTGTTGTACCAGGGCATATTCACTGTGTGTCCAGCTGTTCACCCTTGTGTGGCTCTCCTAACTTCCCCACCAGCTTTCAACCCCTCTGGATAAATTCATCCAAGAGGTACAGATATCTCAGAGATATTAAGTTCCTGATGTGCCATGAAACATAGTACTGGGTAGAAAGAAGATTCAATTATGTCTTCACATGGAGAAAAAAGCTGGAGCAGGGTTCAGTATCTATACAGAATCTGATCCTAGAAAACATATCCATAGGAAACTAGACATCATTGTTCCCAGTACTCCCATTATTGTCATCAATGAATGACAAATACCACACTCAGTTTAAAGTGCTGT